>NC_136004.1:31269362-31606862 GCF_048128805.1 Centroberyx gerrardi | reverse complement strand
TCAGTGGGCTTCCGTATGAAACTGACTTTCTCATCTTTGGATTATGCAGTATAATGTACAGTGGTGTTTGAGCTTAAGTTTGTGTGTGTGTGTGTGTGTGTGTGTGCAGCCAAAGAGGCCGGTGGCGTCGGTGCTGACCCTCCCGGCCCACGCTGCCAGACCTCGGGGCGTCCCGGTCCTGCCCAGGGCGCCCTACATCAGCACCCCCCCCACGCACGGATACATCCCTCCAGGTGGGTGGAGCTACATGCCGACCTGCAACCCGTTCACATTTTGCAGCTCGTTTGCAACTTGACATGAAAACACGCCGGTGCAAGTTGTTACTGTGAAATACTCCAAACAGAGCCCCGTTGTTCTTTAACCTAAATGATAAGCAGAAACCACTTGTAATGCAGACGGTAAGAATATTTATTCAAGCTTAACACGCCATAAAAAACACTTATCATTATCGATGTGTTTGGAGGCAGCGCTCTTCCTCAGGCAGCAGTGGGAGACTTTCTTGTTTTCCACCTTTTTACTGTTTTTTTTATACATTTGTTTTCCAAAAAAAAATCCACTGGACTTAAAATGAAGAGTTGAACTCTCATTGTAAGTCCAGTGGATTTTGTTCCTATTTTTTTTAGGCATCTTAATACCTGGATGACTGACATGAATCTACACAATATATTTATTGATTTTTCATTAAACAACCGAACAAGTATAACTCATACACATAATAAGCAGTGGCACAGTCGGCAGTCCATTTGTCATGAGGCAATGACACAAAAAGCAGTTTGTTAATCAACCTTTTAACCAGATGATAAAAAGCACATGTATATATTTCAGAGGTGTAAAGTCTGGATGATTGACAGTCATGTCCGTGTCATTTTCCCAGCCAGTTAGCACTCTTGACTTCGGCATGTCGCCCCCCAGCTTTTATTTCAGCTTCATTTACAGTCTGAATTTTGATGCCAGTGATCTATAAATAGGTCTTTCATCCAGAATGTGCTGCATGTGTTGAGTATTTTAAAAAATTTCAGCGAGTGCACTCAAGGTCCTGCTCCCAAAACCTTCTCCAAGGCTGGCAGGTCTGGATCAATGATGGGGTTTTTTTTTGGGGGGGGGGGGGTTTCTTGTACTTCCAACAAATGTTCACATAGAAACACGACATTCAGCCAGTCCTCACTTTGAAAAGAGGCCGTTTTTGGGTTAGGGTTTAAGTTTTGGTCAGGTGAGGGATGAAGGCTGCGGTAGAGGTTCGGGTTATGGGTCAGGGAACGATCGCAACTCATAGAAATCCACCATTTGGACAAAAATGCCACCTCCATTTATAAAATGATTGTTGGCATGAAAGTAAAGCTCATTTTGAGTTATGAGTCTTAAACTTCTGACCTTTGCTCCTGAATCGCGTCCCGCCCGCTCTTTCGTCTGGTGTTTCCCTCGTCAACGGCTTGTTCTCACTCGGAGAAACAATGGAGCCTTTGTGGGCGGGACTAAATTTGGTGACGATTTCAACCTGTGCCAGAGCCAGACAGATCAGATGATGTAGTGTACTGTCGAGGCGGTTTTAAATTGACCGACACTCTTGATGAAGTTAGTGAATCAGCTGGCTAACCATGGATGTAGAGGCTAACTGGCTGCAGCGTCATGTGACTGAAGTAACGTCAGAGCAGCCGGATACCTTGGTCACTAGTGATCGGTTCAGATACGTCGGTCACTAGTGATTGGTTCAGATACATCAGTCACTAGTGATCGTCAGTCACTAGTGGTTCAGATACATCAGTCACTAGTGATCGTCAGTCACTAGTGATTGGTTCAGATACGTCGGTCACTAGTGATTGGTTCAGATACATCAGTCACTAGTGATCATCAGTCACTAGTGATCGTCGTCACTAGTGATTGGTTCAGATACATCAGTCACTAGTGATCGTCAGTCACTAGTGATCATCAGTCACTAGTGATCGTCAGTCACTAGTGATTGGTTCAGATACGTCGGTCACTAGTGATCATCAGTCACTAGTGATTGTCAGTCACTAGTGATTGGTTCAGATACATCAGTCACTAGTGATCATCAGTCACTAGTGATCGTCAGTCACTAGTGATCGTCAGTCACTAGTGATTGGTTCAGATACGTCGGTCACTAGGAAATCTCAGCTGAATAATGGAGTGGAAACCAGATGGACATTCAGTCTGAATATCAGGCTAATCTAAATCATCTCTATAATTAACATTTTCAAATGTTGACTGTTGAATTTCAGATTGCACATTTTTCCAAAGTGTATATACAGTATATAGCGTTGTGGGCTGAAGCCCTTCAGGTGTTAATCCAGGTGTAGATGTGTGTTGTCAGTTCTTAACACCATATCACCACTGTCTCCCTCTCAGGTTTCGGTGCTCCCTACGGCTACGGCCCGGCAGGCGCCCTCCCAGCCTACGGTAAGCTCTCTGTCTCCATATCTGAACAGTGATCCAGTCCATCCATTCAGTTTGTTCATCGCCTCATCCCGACCTTTGAGTTCCTTTTGTCTTTTTCTTTGCTTCTTTCCTTCAGGTTTTCCCTCCAGAATGCCCTCAGTAGTTGTCCCAGTCATGAGAGTCCCCACAGCATTCCCCCTCACCCACCTCTACCCCTATTAGGACCCCCCACACACACCCCCACCTCAGCCACCTCACAGGAAATACTTTATTAAAGGCGTATCCTGACTTTGACTGTGTGTTCACACCATGAGCAACAAGCATCGAGAAACTGGACGTCAGAAGTCCATTTGTTTCTATGAGGAGAGAAATATGTGTCAGTGTGAGCTGCAGTCGACTGGCTTCTGTGTTTATCAGCACAAACTTTTAGCCGATATAGATAAGAATGGCATGACGTTCCGAATAGGCCACGCCCACAACGTGCGGAGCAAGAGAAGTGCCTTGCTCAATGTCTATGAACTAAACAAAAAAAATCGTACTTTTCGGTGGTTTCTTTTTCTGTGTTCTAATGTGTCTAATGTTTGTTCTTAATCGCCCTCAACCTTTTCACGGCTGTCAAACAGCTGCATGATCATTATAATTTATCTGAAAGTCATAAAATGCTAACAAGCTAGCAGAGTTCAGTCATGTTAGCATTTTGACACTTCAAGAAAAAAACAACCGTGAAAAGGAAAACAAATTATTTACACCATATAAATTTCACATCAATTATTAGATCACAGAAAAAGCAACCACAGAAACTGAATAGGGTTTCGCTTGTACCGCACTTTGTAAGCGCGGCCTTTTTGCCACGTCATCGCCATTTTTATCTTTTGCCCGTCACCACCGAATCAAGTTCTGCTGTTCTTCTTCAGTCATCGGCGCTACAGCTAGCATCAGCTAGCATCAGCTAGCTCAAACTGGCCATCGAACAGTAAACAGTAGCATGGAGCGGCCGCTAGCTGTGTGAACGCAGTTTGACAAATAAGCTCTTTGATCAGCTGAACATTGTGCAACAGAAAGATTGTCTAACCTGTGAGTTGAATATTTTGTGCGCTGTGATGCTTTTGAAGCGATGCAAAGCTAGCTTGTGCCGTCCACTAGCTAAACGTTAGCATGTACTGTAGCAAACTAAATCAATACTGGACACACAGATGTGAAGCTGCTAGCTGTGTTTGTGTTATTTAACAGTAATTTGATCAAAGAGCTTAATTGCCAAAAGGTTGATGTATTCCTTTAACAGTCACTCATGATATGAAAGTTGTTTTGTATTTTTAATTTCTCTTGTTTTCTATGATGTTAAGTTCCTGTGGAGAGAAACTTTGGATTTATTACGACTGGTTGCACTGAGAAACATTTTCCTTCTCTTTGGATATCGACTGTCCGAGGTTACTCTGCTGTTGAGTTGTGAGCCGTTTTTGTGTTTAGTTAATAAATTCTTTTGAGAATGATTTTATTTTGACCTCTGTTTGTGGGTAATATTCTTTTGAAATAAATGAATATTTTTGTCAAGAGTTGAGTAATTTGTGTTTCATAACTTTTTTTCATGTTTTCATGCTTCATACGCTTTTCATCAACACCGACATCCAATTAAGATTTGGGCTTAATTCACTTCAAGGCTACTTTGAAAAATGTATTATATATTACCTGCTAAAATTTTTAATCAGTAAAGCAGGACATTGGATTACTCAAATTCAGTGACATAATCTGATTACTTTAAGATACTGGATAAATTGGCTCCCAAAATCTTTACAATATGAAGTTACAGTTATAATTTACATACAGTAATGTGAAGATAACCATCTACAACCCTAACTGCTTTATGTTTATGTCACCATCTCACAGTGAAAATGCCCTGCTACCTTTCTAACACACTTTCACTACATGTTACTTGAGTAATCCAACAAGTATCTGTCATCGGATTCATTGTTTTTCTGGAAACTGCAACGGGTTACAGTTAAGTGTTTTGTGTAATATCATTAATGTAATCAATAACTCTCGACCCTGTTCACTGATGTATGGTGATGTCTGGTTATCCGCTTCCTGAGTTGATTAAATTGAAAGTAAATTAACCTCAACCCCGACCCACAACTCCAGTCATGTGAAACACATCAAAATCCTCGACACTTGTTACCCAGCGTGCACCGGGAAACTCTGTACAGCCTGGCTCCCTGTCCGCATTGTTTTCAATGGAAACAGCTGTCAGCACTGAATGTTTTTAAAAGTTAAAGCTGCACTAGGCAAATTAGTATATTAGCGATCCCAAATGACATTGAGAGGTTTGAAAAATTTAATTACCCAGAAATCCTGTGCAGTGAGGTCAGTGAACTGTTCACCTGCCGGCCGGTCTGTGATGCTTTATACCAAGAGAAACCAGACGAGACGAGAGAGGAGAAGATCTAACGCTGCTGAGTCCAGCTTTCTCTGCTTCTTTTACCGCCCCATAGCATAAAGTGACCAGAATATATCAGCAGGGGGTTGATAGGGCTTTTGATCAATATCAATGACTCAACGAATACTTAGCCTGATGCAGAGATTTCTAGCTTTTAAAACTCACTTTCCAGTCCGTACTCTGTTTTAGAAGAAATGGAGGAGCAAGGGCTGGTGCCACAACACGAAGAAGCAAATGACAAAATATTCCAGTATTTAGCGTGGTGATATATCACCTCTTCACTAGACGTTTCTGTTGATCTCTGCTCTAATTGGCTACTTATCTCTATTGTGAAAAAGTGACTTTTGTTTGTGTCAGTGACAGGCCACCGTAGATCGGGGGGGGGGGGGGGGGGGGGGGGGGGGGGGCTGTACCAGAGGTTTGTGTTGGAGGAGATGAGTTCTTTCAGTGCTGCTGCAATTTTTACTGGCCCTTGATAGAAGGTGGATAAAGGCGAGAAATTATTCAATACCCCTTTAAGTTTTGATTCATAACCTCCTGTGGGTGGAAAAGATTTGCTGCCAGTGACCAGACCGACAGCAGAATTTAATCTGGGCGGAAGGGCGAATCTACTGGGTCTCAGTTAGTGGGGATGGGACGCTCTTTACATAAACATCTTGCCTTGTGCAGCTTTATAATATCGACCTTCAGCAGCAGAGCGCTGTGCTTCACACTGGTCTTCCTGCTCAGCGGCGGCAGCAGGAGGCACAGCGAGCGCTTCCCACATCCACCTGTTCAGCACTTCTCACTAACGCAGAGAGAGTTTCCCGGTGGACAGAGGGCGTTACTCATCGATGTCTAACGATTTCTGTTCCTTTTAACCTCGGGTGCCGCTGTCTCCTGTCTGCAGGCGGCCTGTACATCGACAGTGCCTATTACCAGCCGCAGACCATCGCCACGCCCATCATCATCCACCTGGGCCCTCAGGATCTTTTCTGACCCCGCTGAGCCACCGAGACGAGACTCGGCGACGGACTCCGCCTCCCGTTTCATCCCTCTCCCTGATTACGCTCCGTCAGCGCCTCTCAATTATTCCAGCGCTCTTCCCCTGGGTTCTCCCTCCCTTCAGCCCCGCTGAGCGGACCAGACAGGACGGCGATACTGAAAGCAATATGGAGGAGAAAGCGCCCGGGGCCGGACTCTACCGGTCCGGGGCGGGTCGGTGTCAGAAGGGAAGAGGAGGCCGCTGTCTGAGGAAACGTCAATAAAACACAAAGCAATACGTCTTCTGCCTTCAGAAATCCCAACGTGTTCCAAGACTTGACTCAACCTTTAAACTGTTTTTCTCAGTCAGGCTGCTGATTTCAAACAGTCCATCAGCACCGGTTATATTCTCTGAATGTGACCTATTTCTGTACAGCATATACAGTATATATGTAAATATGGATGTGTGTGTTTTGAATATATATGAATATGTTAATAGGTTTGAATATGTTAAACCCAGCAGTGGGTAAAGAAGCGTATTTATAATATATCTCTGAATGTAAATACAGTAGTGAATGAAGTAGCTTTGTATTCAAAGTACTCACAAATATGCTATCTATAAAGAATATTAACAATCAGAGTTATACATTTTACACAATTTAAAATCTATAACAATGTATTGTTAATGGTATAATCCCTAATTAAGTATTATTATTATTATACATAGTGGGTAGTCCTTTTCCAATCCAAAGCACCAAGATATATAATATATCACGTATAACTCGACATTTAAATAATCTGTTGTCCAACTAATAAGCTCTTTAATTGGACGTTTGTAGTCTGTTGTGCACATCCACTGGCTCTTTGGTTTACATGTTTGTGTCTTAAAGCGGAGCTTCAAGATCTTTCGTCTGTCCTATTGATTACTAATCACTAACATTGTTCAGGATGTTCAAACACTTTTAATGGTGAGTTTTTTCCCCGAGAAATTTTTTAGCATTGCTAATGCAAATCAGTGGGGAATTAAATAATTCCTTTCAAAATCACAGTAGCTATCCCATTTATTTCCATAACAAATAATGTAACTGTTTGACAGCAGATTGGAGTATTAGTCCTACAAACATTTCTCAGAGGCTGATCTGTTTTGGAGCCAGAAATAATCTGATTGGTCAAGTTAAACCTCAGTGGGCGGAGCCACAGAAACAGTTTTTCTGCCCAGCCCAGTGAAAACGGCAAGAGGTAAGAGAGGAGGAAGCTAATATTATGAAGCCTAGCACTCTGCTGCTAACTGAAACAATACAATCTATCATACTAAGTTATCTAGGTTAGCTAGTTAGCTAGCTGACCTTCAAATTCAAACTAGCCATACTAGCCTATAGCTAGCTAGGTAAGCTAGTTAGCTAGCTGCTGACTTCAACATCATGAATCTCATGGTCATAAATTAATGAAAAAAGAAGTCATTGCCATTTATATTTTGACCAGAGTTCCTTCTTTGCCATTCAAGTTTGTCAGTTAAGTAACTTGCACTCCGAAAAACTGTGGTTCTTTGGCTCCGCCCACTGAGGTTTAACTCAACCAATCAGATTATTTCAGTTGTTTCTACAACTGAAACTCCAATCTGCTGTTTGGCAGGGTTTCTATTATGATTTTCATAGTAATATTTTCATTACCCACTGATTTGCACCCGCCCTACTAAGAAATGCCAACAGAAGTCCGATGCTAATTTCTCTGAAAAGAAAAAAATATATATATTTTTTTTAAATATCAGGAGGTTTGGTTAATTATCTGGTAGTTTAGGCTTTGGAAAAATCCTGAACCTTCCCTTTAAGATAATTTATTATCCTGCAAAAATGAACCATCTTCCCAAGCGAATTAATCTGGTGATTGTGTTTTTGTTCAAATTAGAGTAAAAAAAGATCATTTCACTTGTTTTCAATGCAGTTTCCTGAAACAAGTGACATCTTAAAATAAAGCAGATCACAATACTAGAATCACTATCAAGTCACTTGACTCGAGACAGTTTTTGACAGTTTATTTCCAATGGGAACAAGTGAAAATATGCCGCCTAATGGGCAGATTTTTTTTCATTCTTTTACATAGAATAAGGTTTTGTCACTTGACACCAGATTTAACGAGCTGTTAAGATGTTTTCAGTGCATTCCTCACTCTCGCCTGACTGGAAAGCACAAATCTCTAAAGCAATACTCTACTCAGGGCAGGTTCCTTCAGTCCAACAGCAGAGGAAACTTCATCTACATCCTTCTCTTTACATGACGTGCACACCAACCAACAAACCAACCAACCAACCAACCAACTAACAAACGGGTGAAAGAGTCTCTGAGGCCCGATGCTCTGACAGGGAATGTGAATGTCACTGTGGATATTGGCTGTGTGATATCCAGTACTGTATCAGTGGTGATGAATGTCTCTGGTAGAATGTAGAACCAAAGTCTGCCGCTTCATGTAAAGCGACCCGGGCCGGGTGTCGAGTCCTGGTGCCATTTTCGATTCCTCTTAGCGATACGATTCTTTATCGATTCCCTCATCGATTCCTCCTGTATAAACTGTCAGGGGTGAAAGACTTCATGCAGCTTCAGTGGAGTTAAATTTGTTTTAGTACTCAAGAAAGACAGTGTTGCTGTGTGGAGTTACTTTCCAGCGATGACGGTTTTGTGTAAGCTAACCCGGAAGTTAGCTCCTCAGCGGTTCGTTAGCCACAGCCCCGCTAGAACTTGTTGTGTTTTGTGTTTAACGCAGGCTTGTGATATTCATACATTTTGTGATATGAGATACTTTTGACAAATCAACACCGCTTTCATGAATGTTAAAGCATTGTAATCCATATTAGTAAAAAGCTAACGCTAGGCTAACCTGTGAAAAACATGAACTACAGCAGAAAACTACAATTTAAGGAACTACAATTGGAAAAAACTATAAATCGGTAAATCTACAATCTAAATTGAAAAGAGCACAAGTAGACTAGTTCAGAGGCTTTATGGCGAACTGTTCTGCGTAATGATGTGTTGTTGTGTGACAAACCCATTGTAGTTACATTTCTAAGACAGCAACTTACTTTGTTAGGGTGCATAAAACCTTCAAAATTCATGAATAGGATGTTTAATGGTTTATTTTATCTCAGAACGAAACATGAAAACTTTATTAAGCTTGTCTGAACCACAGATCTTATTTTCAGGCTTTTAACCAAAACCCCATTCATCCATCAAATCCTGATCACTTTTCAGGGACGTCATGGCTCAAAAATGCGAACTCACTTCCAGGTTTTAGGACTCAAAACTGGACCGCTCTGTTACTCTTCATTACTTATTCATTGACGGCAAACTGAAAGGGTCAAAAAGGTTGTTGTGCAGCTGGAGAAGCATCCAGCTGTTCATCTGTCTTACTGATCAATAAGAGTGATCGTTAGCGCGGTGTTTTATCGATTCCAGTGAATTAAGCAACGTGGAACCGGGACTAAAATGGAACTGGTTCTCGATCCCCGGCCCTAAAGACGACACACAGTAATGTGATAATTCATGACTCTGTAATCTGACCATGGATTTGGTTTCCAATAACAAGACCAGGATTCTGCTCCTTACTGTGTGAATCACAGTTGTTTTTCTCATCAGAACCAGCGTTCCCAGTCCTGGGAAACCTGGACATTTGAAGAACTGTGTTTTGCAGGTCTGGAAAAGTTACTGGAAATGTTATGGATAATGATACAAGTTTTGGAAATGTCATTGGTGTTTGTTCATAATCTTAATCATAATGGTGAGTGTTTGTAGTCAAGCTTGGCTGCTGGCAGAGCTAATTACCTGTGAAGGAATAAAACCCTGTGTAAGAAATGACCTGATTACATGCTGTAAGTATCAAACGATAACCCAAAACAAGACCACAGACATTCAAATCAACTATTCAACAAAAAGTCATGGAATTTATTGATTATTGATTGATATGTAAGGCTGTTTTTAACAGAGAGGAAACACTGCAGGAAGCTTCTTGTGTCTCCAGTCACCTCAGTAATGTTTTCCAGTCTCATCCTGGTGCTAAAAACCTACAACAATCTGAACATCTCACTACATGAGCCACTAAAAACAGTAAAAACAGTAAAAACAGTAAAAACAGGCCAAGCAACCGAGCCACGACTTCACAGGTCTGAACTCTGCACTGGATGAAGTCCAGTGTGACGTTTTGTCCGGGGAGCCGTGTGTAATCTCTATCATAGAAGAAATGATGGAGGAACAAAAATCTGTCAAAGTAATGATGTTTTACATGTTGGTCTACCATTGAAATATTCACATCAATTAAATAAACTTTCATTTCTCCAAAGGGAGCGATTTGTGCAGCATGAATGTTTTTTTTTTACAGCGCTTCGGTCATCAGATTGCATATCGCTGCCATCGGGTAGAAACCTCTTAACTCCAATTCTGGGAATTTTCATGTTTTAACTTCAATTAAAAGAAAACATTTTCCTCTAGAGAATTCCTCCAACTCTGAAGAAAACCAACTGGATGAACTGAGAAATGTCAAGATAAAAACAAAGCTATTCTTCTTAGTTTCTGAGCAGTTGACATTTTGGAGAAAAGAGGTTTTCACCCAACAGCGACGATAGTAGGAATTTGTCACTTTGTTATTCGCTCTGACACACACACACACAGTATGTATGTATGTTTGCATTTCAGCAGAGGGGTCAGAGGTCAGAGGTCAGGGGGCGGCAGGCAGGTAGGCTTGGGTAATAATGATCAATGTTGACAGTTTGGAGCAAAAGGGATGCAAGCGACATTTTGGCCAAGAATGAGTATTATCTGTATATCATTGGAAAGCTGTTGCTGAGCTCTATCTGATGGTCAGAAGAACATTTGTGATCATAAACAACATTAAAATAAAGGAGGAAAACTAAAGGACTCACATGAAAACCTGAGATTAACTGCACTTCTGCCGCTTTTGCACCGAACAAAGGTGTCATTCATATTTTCGTTTGAAAAGTTGAAAAGAAACACAAATGTGTTTTGTACCAAACTAGACAGAAAAATGTCTTTAAAATGACATATCTTTATTAGAGTGTTTACACACACACACACACACACACTTACACTACTGATTTTACAGCAGTCTGACAGTTTGTTTCTTTTCAACCGACATGTTAATAACAAACCACACTGACCCTGCATGTGTTTCTATTAACATATCACTGCTGGTGGGTGAAAACCTTGTATTTCCAAAATGTCAACTTTCCAGGAACTAAGAAAAACAGCCTTGTTTTTAGATTGATGATGATGCATTTTAATGTTGTGCAGAAAATGTTTCAGAAGCCCAGGAGAGGAGCATGAGATCCTGCAGCTGAAGTTAACTTGAGTTTTACATCACTTCCTTAAGGAGAGAAATCATGTTATGAATCATGCAAACCAGATTTTCCCTGTTATCACATTACTAGAGTGCAGGGAAACGTGTCAATCTAATTATTGCCGTAACCTGATTATTCCCAGTTATCGGGTTATTATTGTGCATGTAAACACACTCAGTGTTGAAAATGACATGAATCCTCTTGGTAAACAGAGTCTGCAGTCCAGTGTGAATCCTGTCTGTCAGTCAGCAGATCAGTGACGCGGCTGCAGGATGTCACTGCTGTTTTTAAAACCCCTGTCATCTGGAGAAGAGCTCTGCAGAGAGATGGTACCCCCCCCCCCCCCCCCCACCCCCACACACACACACACACACACACACACACACCCCACCCCCCCCACCCTGAGGTGCCCTGACACTGACCCAGGATGGGACTCTGCACAGCTCAGTCGCATCAAAACTGACTGACTGGCAGGCGACTGACTGACAGAGGACTGAACTGACATGATCCTTCACATGCACACATGCACATACACACACGCACATAAACGCACATACATGCACATAAACACATGTGCATGTACAAAAATCTCCATTAAGTGGTTTAAAGTGGTAGTCTGCATTGTCTGGGCATTTATGTATTTTTATAATAACAAACACTCTGATGTTAATGTGAACACGCTAACGCTAGCTGCTGCTAGCTACGTTAGCTAGTGTGCTAATCAGATGTGTTAACAACAAGACAGTGATGTTAGCTGACCAGATACTATGGTTAGCTAGCTAACAAGCTGACATCTAAACACTAAATCAATCAGATGGATCAGTGATGAAATGATCAGTTCAGTCAGAAACAGACAGAAATTAACCGTCTGTTCAAATCTGCTGAGACGACAGAAACACAGTCAGCTGTTCACAGAGCTGAGAACCTTCAAGATGGCCGCCAGATGGGGGGTGACATCACCAGACCTGCACCATCACCAGAAAGCTCTTGATAGGTTGAGTCACTATTGTGTCATATTAATCAGCCATGTAGCAGCAAAACAGACATTTATCTGCATTAAAATGTCACAGACTATTAATTTAATCTTGTATTGGGTTTGCGAATCCTTTTTTTTTTTTTTTTTAAACAAGTGAGAGCGACTCTGCCAACAGGGTGAGAAAATTCTATTTGTTTCCAGTTGTTTCCAATTTTCCTGAATGGAGCGGCGAGCGGACATCCTGCCCCGGGTCGAGAAACTCACAGAGACAAGTGAAGCGTCTCAGTGAGACCGTACGGCTGCATGTGGGATCACCGGTCAGGATGAGTGTTTTGGTTTTTTTGTTGCTGCAGTGAGGGAGGAACATGCAGACGCTCGCAGCGGGTCGGTCAGATGGAGGCAGGTCCTGGGGTATTTTTAGCGGCTCGGAGCAGCAGAAGGTGTTGGATTACGCAACGCGGCACATGCCGCCTCTCTGATGGCGGTTTGAGGCTCGTCTCCCGGCGGAGGAGCAGGATGCAGCGCTGCAGATCACTTTACTGTCTGGTGTTCTGCAGGTCGGACTGATGCAGCTCACACTCTGGAGATAGAGTCTTATGAGGGAGAGATGGCATAAATGTATGTTTTTGTCCTGAAAATAGAGATGATTTTTGGTTCCATTGGTAGCTGTTTGTTTGTTGTTTGTTGTTTTCTCAAGACTCACTGGGTCTTGATTATTTGTGTACAGATAATAATAATATTATTATTATTATTATTGTATTTCCCCTCACTATTGCTGTTCTCATATAAATAAAGTTTATTATAGGCCTGCTTCTCATAATTTTACTTGCAAGCTTTATACTGAATTTATTTTATTTTATTGTATTATTATTATTCATATTTTATTTTCCCTCGATATTGCTATTTGTTGCTGCCTGTTTGTGAAGTACTTTGCAACCTCTGTTTTGAAAAGTAAATAAAGTTTATTAATAAACTTTATTACTATCAGTAATCATTATTATGATGCACATCATAGTTTCCCCTCCTCTTTATTCATCACTACATCACCGCCTCAGACTCTTTACTAATAAAACACTTTCATCTTACTCTTATTTGCCATTTTATCACATCTTAAATAGGATTTTGAACTTTTTGCTACATTTACAGTATCATTTACAAACTGATTTAGCCTCTTTTACTCTTATTATACTTTACTGGTTTCACACTGCTCTAGTTTTCTATTTTGAGTAACCAACCACTAACATTAAAGAGCAGAGATCACATCTAAAATATAGATCCAGATTGTAAAAGAGGGATTGTAAAAATATATTTTTTATTACATTGATTTCATCATCCACCTCTCTAGTTTTTATGATATTTAATCAATAAAGATGTTTCATGTTATACATTAATGCATTAAGCGAGGGGCTGTTCACTGTTAATCTGATCCAGTTTTATTCACATAGCGTATATTACATAGAACAATATAACAGAAAGTGCTTCACAGACAACAGCCAAGAATAAAACAGAAACAAGAGACACACAAGAACGAGAAGTCATGTTTAAAAAGTATAAATATAATAATAATGAAGGCTAATAAACAACCAATACAACAACTCATCCTGCAGCAAGTGACTGGTAAGAGGTCAAAGGTCAATAAGGAGACATGCAGCAGTCAGGTGTCATGTCAGTCTGAAACAACAGAGACTTAAAACAGTTTTTCACAGTGTGTGGACAGCTGGAAGTGAATAAACGACTGAAGTGAGTGATGAGAGTTTAAAGTGAGACGAGACTCTCAGCTGAGTTCAGGAACAAAACGTCCAAAAACTCATCTGAGAAACAAGCGATGGGCCTGAACTCAGAGCCGAGGGGAAGCTCCAGCCTGGGATTAGAGCGTCCTCTGCTGGTGCAACCACTGATCTAATGTTTCCTCTTTTTTTTTTTTTACTGTTTTCTATCCAGCAGGGATTTCTGCTGCAGCGCTCTGCCTCACTGGGAGTTTCCCAGTACAACCAGTCTGCTGCTGTCAGCCACTGAGCTCAAATGGGTTAAGAGAGACTCAACTACAGTTCAACTGATATGGGTTTTTGACGGCCGATACCAATACTGATATTTTATACTGAAGCTGCTGATATTCAGTATCTTTAACACACATTTTCATGCCAAAATATTCAAAATATTCAGTGTTTCCTCCAGAGTTTTCTTCTCATCAGGATGAAAAGCCTCTGAAACAGCATTCAGAGCATCATGGGACACTAAAACTCTCCACTGAAACCAGACTGATGAAATTCTTTTAGTGTCAGCAGGTCTTTAAAGCAGAGAGACATCACACCTGTTCAGTGGTGGAGAAACTCTGGGAGACATTACTGCCTTTAAATGAAGAATTCATTAACAAAAAACATTAGAAAATGTGCAAAGAAAATAAAATGTCACGTCAGATTTTCCAGATGAAGAAGGAAGGAAGGAACAAAGACAGGATGGAAAAGAGGGAGTACAGAAAGAAGATGAAGAGAAGAAGAAATGAAGAGGGAAGACAGGAGGGAAGGAAGGAAGGAAGAGAGAAAGGACAGAAGGAAAGAGAGGAAAAAGAAGGAAAGAGCAGAAGGAAAAGAGGGAGGAAGGACGAAAGGTAGGAAGGAGGAAGGAAGAAAAAGAGGGGGTAAAGAAGGATACGAGTTAGAGAAGAAGGAAAGAAGAGAGGGAAGAAGGAAGGAAGGATGGGAGGAAGGAAAAGAGGGAGTAAGGGAGAGAGGAAGGAAAAGAGAGAGTAAGGAAGGAAGAGAGGAATGAAAAGAGGGAGTAAGGAAGAGAGGAAGGAAAAAGGAGAGTAAGGAAGGAAGAGAGGAATGAAAAGAGGGAGTAAGGAAGAGAGGAAAGAGGGGAGGAGAGAGGGAAAGAAAAGTCCATACCATACCTGTGGCTATAAAACAGTCATACACGTTCTATTACATGTTCTGCATCAAATACCAGATGGAAGGTTCCTTTAACACTTTATGATATTCAGTATTCATAATACACAACACAATGTGGAACCTCAGATATGTAGTGAGAAAAAAAAAAAAAAAAAAAAAACAATTTCACAGAATTTCATTGAATTAAATCAAACTTACTGAAATTCCAATTCAGTTCCAATTCTGTCTCCTGTAGGTTTTTTTCAAATTCCAATTCCAATTCCTCAGTTGAACTGGAATTGATTGATGAGTGATAGATGAGTTAAATGATGAGTTGACCCCAAGCCTGACTTCCCTCAGCCCGTCATGACCTGTTCTGTCCACTAGATGGCAGCAGCAGCAGAATCCTGCAGCCTGCAGGCACAGTGCAGCAGGACTGAGACTCATCAGACACTGGCAGCTTTGTGTCTTCCTCCCTCACAGCTTTTCATTTACAATCATCCAGAGAACAAAACGCTTTATTGTCTCTGCCAAATATTTGGCTTTTTTCACGCAGTCATCACAGGTTTTTATTTTCATCATAAGGCTGGAATCTGCTGGAAATAGTTTGACCGGATCGATGAACTCTGCAGTCGCTCCGGTCGGATTTCACACAGAGAATGTTGTTCAGCTCTGCGAGCACAGAGCCTGCAAAACACATCCAGCTTAATAACTGCTTTCACTTTGTCTGCAGTCCTAACATTGTATTTCTAAAAAATAAAAAATAAAAAAAAGGGAAAAAATATGTAAATAGGGTGAGATCATTTCACTTGTTTCCAATGCTAATTCATTTGTTAAAAAAAATTCTGTTGAATTAGTAAGAACAACAATATTAGTATTATCAGTAATAATAATAATGATAATGATGTATTGACTTTAATATGTTAATGGTTATGTTTGGATATTTATTTCTCACAGCAACTCTTTTCACCACAGAACTTGAATAGATACAACAGTGCTTCCACTGTTTTTTGTTCTGTCATGGTAATTTAGCTAGTACAGCATAAAATGGCAATTATTTAAGATAATTTTAAGTGTTTGTTGCTATGGTGACAACACAAGTCTGGACATTAAATTTGTAAAGTCTGTCTCACTGTGAGAACTGAGCAGATGAGTCTGTTAGCAAACTGTCAGAACTCAACTGAAAGCTAACGTTAGCGACGAGGCTAACGTAGCTTCATCACAGACTGTACTTCTCTCTCTAGCTCTTCTAGTCAACATTAGCATGTTAGCAATCCATGGCAGCAAGGAGACAGAGAAGCTGCTTTGGTTCTTGCTGTAAAACCTCTCAGCTCAGTGACTTGCTGTGAGTCTCTTTATACAGAAGCTAGTCCGACGGGTCACAGCAAGATGGCCGCCGCTCCGACCGTCCAGGAGCGTTGATTTGAATGGGAATGACCGATCTATCCATTCAAGTTCTGTGGTTTTCACTTTCCCCCTTCCACAAGCAGGTCAGAGGTCAGCTACAGAGATAAATTCAGATATGAGCAATTTAACTGAATTGAGCATGAAGCCAGATTTTTACTGTTCACACTGATGAGAAAACATCAGATCTGAGTCACATGAAGGGAAAATCAGAACTGAGACACTCTGAGCTGCAGTGTGAACGGAGCTTTAGACCCAAAATCCACTGGCTTTGTCAGCAGTGTGAACGCAGCCTCAGTTATTTGTCTGCAGTGTGAACGCAGCCTCAGTTATTTGTCAGCAGTGTGAACGCAGCCTCAGTTATTTGTCTGCAGTGTAGCCGCTGCACCTGCAGATCATGGGACCAGACAGCAGCAGTAGATAACAGAGCAGCTGTCTCTGGGCTCAACACTGGGCCGTATTGTAGCGAGGCGGCCGACGGCGAATCTATCCGTCTGGCCCCCGAGTCGTACCCCCCCACCCCCCCCCACCCCCTGAGGACTGGAAAGAGGACAGGCGTGGAAAAACAACCCCAGTGAGGTTTTGGTGGTTTTAGTTTACCCCAAACCCAAATCATCCATCTCATCATTTGTGCTGAACGGTTGTTTATCCTCCGCTGAATAAATAGAAACAGAGAGAGAGAGAGAGGGAAAAAGAAAAATGAACTGTGTGAACAAAGCTGCTTCTGTTTCTGGTTCGGCTGTTTTCTATTCTGTCAACTTTTCATCAAGCTATATATTTTTAATACAAAATACAGATTTACATATTTACTGTTTGCAGTTTACAAACATACAAACTTACAGTCCAACACAACAGCATGCAGGCTGTGCATCGTTCCAAAATGCTTTTTGACCGGATCGATGAACTCTGCAGTCGCTCCGGTCGGATTTCACACAGAGAATGTTGTTCAGCTCAGAGCACAGAGCCTGCAAAACACATCCAGCTTAATAACTGCTTTCACTTTGTCTGCAGTCCTAATATTGTATTTCTAAAAAAAAAAAAAAAAAAAGTGGGAAAAAATATGTAAATAGGGTGCGATAATTTCACTTGTTTCCAATGCTAATTAATTTGTTAAAAGAAATTCTATTGAATTAGTAAGAACAACAATATTCATATTAACAATAATAATAGCCTAATAATGATAATGATGATAATAATAATAATAATAATAATAATAATAATAATAATAATAATGATAATGATGTATTGACTTTAATATGTTAATGGTTATGTTTGGATATTTATTTCTCACAGCGACAGTCTCTTTTCACCACAGAACTTGAATAGATAGAACAGTCCTTCCACTGTTTTTTGTTTTGCTATGGTAATTTGTCTAGTAGCCTACAGCATAAATGGTGATTATGGAATTTTAAGTGTTTGTTGCTATGGTGACAACACAAGTCTGGGCATTAAGGCTGTAAAGTCTGTCACACTGTGAGAACTGAGCAGATGAGTCTGTTAGCAAACTGTCAAAACTCATCTGAAAGCTAACGTTAGCGACGAGGCTAACGTAGCTTTATCACAGACTGTACTTCTCTCTCTAGCTCTTCTAGTCAACATTAGCATTGGCTCTTGCTGTAAAACCTCTCAGCTCAGTGAGCCCTCGGGGGCGTTGATTTGAATGGGAATGACTGTTTTATCCATTCAAGTTCTGTGGTTTTCACTTTTCCCTTCCACAAGCAGGTCAGAGGTCAGCTGCAGAGATTAATTCAGATATGAGCAATTTAACTGAATTGAGCATGAAGGCAGATTTTTTTCTGTTCACACTGATGAGAAAACATCAGATCTGAGTCACATGAAGGGAAAATCAGAACTGAGACACTGATCTGCAGTGTGACCGGAGCTTTAGACCCAAAATCCACTGGCCTTCAGGCTGCGTTCACACTGCAGACCAGAACTGCTGTTCATACCTGATGGGTTTTTTTGGATGACTGTTCATATCTATTCTAGGATGTAAACCATCTGAAACCAATATGAACTGACAGCGATGAGTGATAACAATAAGAAAAGACGTCTCATCTGTTTCAGTTCCAGTTTGACTGAATTGAGGCGTCAGTCGTCTGTTTGTTTCCTCCATGCTAACTCTGCTCAGACAGGACGACTGCATGAAGACAACTGGCTCAGGTGGATGATGTCAAACTGCCTTTGGGGTGAGATCATTTCACTTGCAATGCAGTTTCATTTCATTTGAAGCATTTTCTCAGTCACAATATCTTAGAAGAAGACTTAAGATTCACTCGTCATGGCAACAAATTCCAATTTGAGTGTTCAGATACAAGTTGCATGTAAGTTGCATGTCCTGAGATCCAATTTTGTAGCTCATATCCATGTGGGTCAGATCCGAATTGAAAAACTACGACTCCATGCAGCTTTTTTTCTGTTCACACTGATTAGAAAACATCAGATCTGAGTCACACAAAGGGAAAATCAGGACTGAAACGCTGCAGTGTGAACGCAGCCTCAGTTATTTGTCAGCAGTGTGAACGCAGCCTCAGTTATTTGTCAGCAGTGTGAACGCAGCCGCAGTTATTTGTCTGCAGTGTGAACGCAGCCTCAGTTATTTGTCTGCAGTGTGAACGCAGCCTCAGTTATTTGTCTGCAGTGTGAACGCAGCCTCAGTTATTTGTCTGCAGTGTGAACGCAGCCTCAGTTATTTGTCAGCAGTGTGAACGCAGCCTCAGTTATTTGTCTGCAGTGTAGCCGCTGCACCTGCAGATCATGGGACCAGACAGCAGCAGTAGATAACAGAGCGGCTGTCTCTGGGCTCAACACTGGGCCGTATTGTAGCGAGGCGGCCGACAGCGAATCGATCCGTCTGGCCCCCGAAGCGTACCCCCCCCCCCCTCCACCCCCTGAGGACTGGAAAGAGGACAGGCGTGGAAAAACAACCCCAGTGAGGTTTTGGTGGTTTTAGTTTACCAAACGCAAATCATCCATCACATTGTTTGTGCTGAACGGTTATTTATCCTCCGCTGCGCTGAATAAATAGAAACAGAGAGAGAGAGAGAGAGAGAGAGAGAGAGAGAGAGAGAGAGAGAGAGAGAGAGAGAGAGAGAGAGAAAGAAAAATGAATTGTGTGAACAAAGCTGCTTCTGTTTCTGGTTCAGCTGTTTTCTATTCTATATATTTTTTGGGGGAAAAATCATCACCTGAAATTCATCATTCAGTAAAATACAGAGGTTCTAGTCTGCAAAAATGTTTGTGTATATGGAATGGCTTGCAAGTGATGTTAAACCTGCAATAAGTGATATCAAACCAATCCTGAAACTAATGTGTTCTATGTGGAGATTTCATTGGGACATAATGACATAAACCAACATCCACACAGCAGCAGCTGTGTTGCTGTTTTCTCCTCTTTTCTAAAGCTTGTTGTCAAATTCCGCTCCTGAACGAAGCTCCTCCTGCTCCCTCCCAGAGTTTTACACGTGCAGAGCTCTCCCCCTCCCATTCCTGAACATTTTCTCATAATGGCGGATTTGATGAAGCGAGCAAGTAAACTTGTTAAACTAGTAAACTTGTTAAACTGTAAACTTGTTAAACCAGTGAACTTGTTAAACTAGTAAACTTGTTAAACTGTAAACTTGTTAAACCAGTAAACTTGTTAAACTGTAAACTTGTTAAACTGTAAACTTGTTAAACCAGTAAACTTGTTAAACCAGTGAACTTGTTAAACTGTAAACTTGTTAAACCAATGAACTTGTTAAACTGTAAACTTGTTAAACTAGTGAACTTGTTAAACTGTAAACTTGTTAAACTTGTAAACTTGTTAAACTGTAAACTTGTTAAACCAGTAAACTTGTTAAACTGTAAACTTGTTAAACCAGTGAACTTGGTAAACTTGTTAAACCAGTGAACTTGTTAAACTGTAAACTTGTTAAACCAATTAACTTGTTAAACTGTAAACTTGTTAAACTAGTGAACTTGTTAAACTAGTAAACTTGTTAAACCAGTAAACTTGTTAAACTTGTAAACTTGTTAAACTGTAAAGTTGTTAAACCAGTAAACTTGTTAAATTGTAAAGTTGTTAAACCAGTAAACTTGTTAAACTGTAAACTTGTTAAACCAGTAAACTTGTTAAATTGTAAACTTGTTAAACCAGTAAAGTTGTTAAACTGTAAACTTGTTAAACCAGTAAACTTGTTAAACCAGTGAACTTGTTAAACTAGTAAACTTGTTAAACCAGTGAACTTGTTAAACTGTAAACTTGTTAAACCAGTAAACTTGTTAAATTGTAAAGTTGTTAAACCAGTAAACTTGTTAAACTGTAAACTTGTTAAACCAGTAAACTTGTTAAACTGTAAACTTGTTAAACCAGTGAACTTGTTAAACTAGTAAACTTGTTAAACCAGTAAACTTGTTAAACTGTAAACTTGTTAAACCAATGAACTTGTTAAACTGTAAACTTGTTAAACTAGTGAACTTGTTAAACTGTAAACTTGTTAAACCAGTAAACTTGTTAAACTGTAAACTTGTTAAACTGTCAACTTGTTAAACCAGTGAACTTGTTAAACTAGTAAACTTGTTAAACCAGTGAACTTGTTAAACTGTAAACTTGTTAAACCAATGAACTTGTTAAACTAGTAAACTTGTTAAACCAATGAACTTGTTAAACTGTAAACTTGTTAAACCAGTGAACTTGTTAAACTAGTAAACTTGTTAAACCAATGAACTTGTTAAACTGTAAACTTGTTAAACCAGTGAACTTGTTAAACTAGTAAACTTGTTAAACCAGTAAAGTTGTTAAACTGTAAACTTGTTAAACTAGTAAACTTGTTAAACCAGTAAAGTTGTTAAACTGTAAACTTGTTAAACTAGTAAACTTGTTAAACTGTAAACTTGTTAAACTAGTAAACTTGCTACCTGCCTCTTCACTTGTCATTGTGGGTCATGTGACCTTCAGCAGGAGAAAGATCTGTCAAAGTGAGACTGGTAACCTGGTAACTTACAGTCCAACACAACAGCATGCAGGCTGTGCATCGTTCCAAAAAGCTTTCTGGGGGGGAAAAATCATCACCTGAAATTCATCATTCAGTAAAATACAGAGGTTCTAGTCTGCAAAAATGTTTGTGTATATGGAATGGCTTGCAAGTGATGTTAAACCTGCAATAAGTGATATCAAACCAATCCTGAAACTAATGTGTTCTATGTGGAGATTTCATTGGGACATAATGACATAAACCAACATCCACACAGCAGCAGCTGTGTTGCTGTTTTCTCCTCTTTTCTAAAGCTTGTTGTCAAATTCCGCTCCTGAACGAAGCTCCTCCTGCTCCCTCCCAGAGTTTTACACGTGCGGCGCTCTCCCCCTCCCAAGTAAACTTGTTAAACTAGTAAACTTGTTAAACTGTAAACTTGTTAAACCAGTGAACTTGTTAAACTGTAAACTTGTTAAACCAGTGAACTTGTTAAACTAGTAAACTTGTTAAACTGTAAACTTGTTAAACCAGTAAACTTGTTAAACTGTAAACTTGTTAAACCAGTAAACTTGTTAAACTGTAAACTTGTTAAACCAATGAACTTGTTAAACTGTAAACTTGTTAAACTAGTAAACTTGTTAAACCAGTAAACTTGTTAAACTGTAAACTTGTTAAACTGTAAACTTGTTAAACCAGTGAACTTGTTAAACTAGTAAACTTGTTAAACCAGTGAACTTGTTAAACCAGTAAACTTGTTAAACCAATGAACTTGTTAAACTGTAAACTTGTTAAACTAGTGAACTTGTTAAACTGTAAACTTGTTAAACTTGTAAACTTGTTAAACTAGTGAACTTGTTAAACTAGTGAACTTGTTAAACTGTAAACTTGTTAAACCAGTAAACTTGTTAAACCAGTGAACTTGTTAAACTGTAAACTTGTTAAACCAATGAACTTGTTAAACTAGTAAACTTGTTAAACCAATGAACTTGTTAAACTGTAAACTTGTTAAACTAGTGAACTTGTTAAACTGTAAACTTGTTAAACCAGTAAACTTGTTAAACTTGTAAATTTGTTAAACTGTAAACTTGTTAAACCAGTAAACTTGTTAAATTGTAAACTTGTTAAACTAGTGAACTTGTTAAACCAGTAAAGTTGTTAAAGATCTGAAAGATCTGTCAGAGTGAGACTGGTAACTGGTGAGACTTCTCTGTAGGTACGGTTAGCTTAGCTGTTAGCATTTATGCACACTGCTTTGCAATGTTTGTCCTTAGCTGGCTTCCGTAGCACAGTGTATGGTTTTTATTTACAAATTTGTTGCAGTGTCTGTCACCCTCTAGTGGTCAGAAAATGTCCCTTATTGTAGTTTTAAGAGACGGTTTCATACCCCATTGACTTGTGCTAGCATTGTCAACTAATGATAATAGGAGGTGGCTGCCGATTTCACAGAAACACAAACTCTAATGTAAAATGTTAAAACTTTTGGCACATTCTAAGACGGGGCTTGATTAGTGATTAATAGGGTAGGCTTATAAAATCACTGAACCTTCTCTTTAAGGTTAAGGTTAGTTTAAGGTTAGGGAATGTAGTCAGTGGAAGGACCTCACAAGCATAGTAATACAAACGTGTGTGTCTGTGTGTGTGTGTATGTGTGTGTGTGTGTGTGTGTGTGTGTGAGTGTGCAGAGACAAAATTCAACACATTAAAAATACATTTCATCCAGTTGCTGAATCAAGCCTCCACTCCCCTCCAGCAGCAGAGGGCCGGTGTGAACGCTGCAGCTCAGCCAGCGGACGCTTCATCCAGTATTGATGCATCAGAGCAGAGAGCAGCACACTGGAGTTTCACCACTGAATCTCCTATTGAATCTCCTTAATATATTATACACTGTATGAGTTTTGTTCCCACTCTTACTAAATGATTGATTACAAAAATGAGAAAGAAAGAATTTGTCTTGTCCTTGGTTGACAAAATAACACTTTTATATAGAATGAATTATTTGTTTTTTAGAGATATTGAATGCCAGAGAGAAAAGGTTAAACAGTTTTGGTTTTTTTTCTAACTAAAGCGGATTTTATACTTTAATGAAAATAGCGTCTCTGCATGTAAACTGATGCTATTTGACGTGTATTTGGGGTTGAAAAGTCTGTCTGTAGGTGTACCTGCCCAAAAATGTCAACTTTGCGTTAAGTCGGAGTCGTGCGCTCTGATTGGTCGATCGTAGGGGCGATCATGACGGCATCCAACTCTTCAAGCTCCAGCTGTTCCAACTCATCCCGCTCCTCCAGCTGCACTGCTATAGTGGCGTCCATGTTTGTTTTTACCGCTGTTTGTCGTCACGTCTGCTTCCTGTTCCTCTCTTCTTCTATGTTTCATTTTGGTGCGATATGACTTTTTTAAACGCTGCCACCCTGTGTTCGGGATTTCAACGCTTCACGCACATCAACACAGGAGTATAAAAACTTAAATGTAAGCACTGTGTCAAATGCACTTAAAGAGAAACTAAACCCCAAACCAAGAGTCTGACCTCTAATGTGTCACTTTCTATAGAGTACAACAGGTGGTGACATCAGCTGACACCAAAGATCAGCCAATAGCAGATGGCAATTTCAGTAGCATGCTTTTTACCATTAGATGTCAGGTTTTACACAGATTTTGGTTTGGGATTTAGCTACTTAAAGAGGGGGTGCAGACAGACCTGCAGGGGGTGCAGTGAGGCGGGGAGGGGGGTGCGGGTGGGGGAGGGGGGTGCGGGTGGGGGAGGGGGGGTGCGGCTCTGCTGAGTCTCCTGGCACGACTCCATTAACAGATGAAGGAGGGATGCTGATGCAACGATTACAGCTGCAGGAAGCAGCGCTGCCTACCTGCCTCCCACGCAAACCTCCCCCCAACCCCTCCACACACACACACACACACACACACACACACACACACACACACACACACACACGGTCTACGTTCTCCATAGTGGTCCATAGATTCCGATGCTGCTGCTTTCAATGATTAATTAGCTGCTGGCTCCATTATTGATGCCGTGTTTGTGGAGAGAAACCTCTCTGAATAATAGATCCAACTCTGCTGCTGCTTTGGGGCTGCAAGAGAAGAGGGGGAGCAAGGAAGGAAGGAAAGGAGGGAAGGAAGGAAGGAGGGAATGACTGGGATGGGGGGGTGGAGAGGGAGAGGGACAAGAAATGGGTGTCAGATTAAAGGAAGGAAGGAAGGAAGGAAGGAAGGAAGGAAGCAAAGAAGGGAAAAAAGTAAGGGACAGAAGACAAAGGGAAGGAAGGAAGAAAGAAAGAAAATCCATCCATCCATCCTTCCTTCCCTCCTCTCTTCCTTTCCTCCCATCCTTCCTCCTTCCTCTTGAATGGAAGGAGGAAGGAAGGGAGGCAGGGAGGAAGAAAGAAATAAAAGGAGGGGATAAAGGGAGGAAGGAAGGAAGAGAGCAAGGAAGGAAAGGAAGGAAGAAAGAAAGAGAAGGAAGGAAGGAGGGGAGGAAAGGAAAACATTTTCTGTCTAGCTGTGCTCCATCCAAAAGGAATCTTAACTTTACCTTTGAATAATGCTGCAAAAAATAAAAAATAAAATGCAAAATGTGCTTCCATCAAGCCAGGTTGAACAAACTGGTGAAAAAACATCTGAATGAACCAAATTTTTATTAACCCCTCGCACCCTGACTCTCCTTAAATTTCCCAGTGTAAAAGTAGTTTATACTGTAGATATTCAGTGTCTGGGCTAGGGTTAATCTTAGGGTTAGGGTTAGGCTAAAGGCAGGTTAGGGTTGGGTTTAGGATTATATAAAATATATGTTTATGTTGGCTATGAATGCCATTGGGGCACTGGCACAGGGTTATGGAGGGTTAGGGATTTTTTCATATGTGGTTCAAGTTTTGATGGGTTGAGAGAGAGGGGGAAAAAAGTACTTTTTTTATGTGTTTATGCCAAGTGTTGGGTTTAGGTTTAAAACTGGGGTTAGGGTTAGGGTTAGGCTAAGGTCAGGTTAGGTTTACGTACCATCTGTAGAGATTCACCAAATAGTCGAGTGACACTTTGAACATATACTGATCACCATCACCTGATAGTTGAGTATCAACACTGGAATTTCCGAATAAAATGTTACCAGAATAAGTGCAAATTGAATTATAAGACAATAACTTTTTTTTTTTTTTTTTTTTTTTACAATTTAAGATTGATTCACCTCATTTAAACCCAACTAAAACTAATGTCCCCAAATTGGGTCCCAGTCTCTGTGCCCTTAAACACATAGTGGGTTTCTTTGTTAGGGTTAGGGTTAGATAATATGTGGATGCTGCAAATAGGCAAGTGTCACTTTAACATCTACTTTTTGTCACCTGATAGTTGAGTATCAACACTGGACTGTCCAAATAAAGTCTTACTGGGAATAAACAGAGGTGGCAGAAGAACACAAGTTCCTTACTCAAGTAAAAGTGCAAAAACTCATCTAAAAATATACTCTTGGTAAAAGTTGAAGCACCAGTTCAAATCCTTTACTCAAGTCAAAATATAAAAGTACATGGTCTTAAATTTACTTAAAGTATAAAAGTAGAAGTAGTCGTCTAAAAAAAAGTCATTTCATCGTTCTTCTGAATCCCAGATGAAAGAGTCTGCAGCTCAAATCACTAACGTTGATTCTCTGCTCTCCAGTTGCTTTTCTCTTCTTCCTGTTGCTTCTCTCTCTGTCCCGTTTTGAAAATGTAGTGAGAAGAAAGTATACATTTTTCTTTTAAAATGCAGTGAGTAAAAGTAAAAAGTCATAAGTGAAAGAAAAACTAAAGTAAAGTACAGATGCTTGAAAATCTTACTTAAGTACAGTAACAAAGTATTTTTACTTTGTTACTACTCCAACCCCTGGGAATAAAGATTGAGCATGTTCCTGTGTGTAAGACCTGTGAGGAGCGTTATCAAAGGTTTCAAGGTCCCAAGAGTGAGTCCTCAAACTCACCCAACACACAAATTCCCACGTAAACTCTCAGTTCAAGTCAGAAAAAGAAAAGCAGCAGCGGCTCAGTTAGGAGGCTTCGGCGATAAGGATGAAAGCTGCGTGGAGTAAACTTGGAGAGGCGAGTCGGTGCTGTCTGTTGTTGCATCGTTAATTCAAATCAATTCAAAGTGAAAGCAGCTTTGTTAACGTGACAGCTGCGGTCCGCCTCTGCCAAAGCCGCACAAACACAATCTCATCTGTCGAGCGCGGCCGGAGGAATGTGAGTTTAAAAGTGATAAAAGACTCGTGTTATGAAGTGTGACGAAAAAGGGCAGCTGGACCAGATATTTTTGGAGCTGTGTGCTTTAATTTGCAGCGTTTTCATCGTGGCTGTTAACGGGCGTGACGAGCGGCACGGCGTCTTATCCGGTCAGGTCGCTGACACGCTGTGTGTTTACCAGACTTCAAGATAGCTGCGCTGAGATCAGGTTTGAAGACTGACAGAGGTTGAGCGTGTCACTTTTTATCCATGATACAACTATACTGAACAAAAATATAAACGCAACACTTTTGTTTTTGCTCCTATTTTTCATGAGTTGAAATAAAAGATCTAAGACTTTTTCTATGCACAGAAAAGGCTTATTTCTCTCAAATTTTGTTCACAAATTTGTTTAAATCCGTGTTAGTGAGCACTAATCCATCCACCTGACAGGTGTGGCATATCAAGATGCTGATTAAACAGCATGATTATTGCACAGGTGTGCCTTGGGCTGGTCACAATAAAAGGCCACTCTAAAATGTGCAGTTTTATCTTGTTTTATGACTGACTGACTGCTTATCTGCCTTCACCAAACACACAAGTTTCTCCATCCATCCTTCGGTTTTCCTATAACGGCTCATTAGCATCGTTTGCGCGGCTCATTTAAAGCGAAGGGCCAGAACCAGCCGCCCCTTTGGTTTGAATGAGGAATGATCAGAATGCTGACAGGGAACTTCAGGGAAACTGAGGAACAAATGTACAACTTCTTTAAAAATTAATGCAGCGCTTTATTGTTTTTCTTGTTCCTGCTCTGCTGATGCCGGTGAACCGCGGTGTAGGCGACCCGGCGCTCTGACCTTCCTGACGAAACACATGTGTCTTTAAGTACTGTGTGTGTGTGTGTGTGTGTGTGTGTGTGTGTGTGTGTGTGTGTGTATGCAAACATTCCAGTCACTTTGTGTAAATTGAGCAGTAATGTAATCTTCCTCAGAAAGTCCCTTCACAGTAAAGAGGAATCAGCCCGGTCATCCCTATAAGATGCTGTCGCTGATTTCTGTTCTTGGAACTCCCAGCAAATCCCATGATGCATTTGTCTTCCTTTTTTTTTTTTTCAGTGTCAGATAATTACAAACATACAGACCACCAAATGACAGAGGAAACATGCAGACACACTAATGTATACACAAAGGAGAGAGAGAGAGAGAGAGAGAGAGAAAAAAAAGGGTGAAAACCACAGTACAATATATTATAAGAATCATGCAGTTGATTCTAATATGAAAGGAAACGGCATCAAAAACCAAAGTCCACAAAAAAGATAATGTCAACTATACTAAGAACATCATTTCTGTCTTTTCTTTAACCTTTATTTATCTAGAGAAGGTTTGGCAAGGAATAAAAAAAACACAAATAAATAAAATAAAAATCATTATAAAGCCTCATAGAAAAAGGCTGTAATAAAAAAACAACAACAACAACAAAAAAACACAGCTACAGCAACAAGATCAAAGAAGTAAAAATAGAGCAGCTAAGAAACAAGGAATAGAAACACAAATAAGTAGAAATAAAATCATGGTAAAAAAAAAAAAAAGCCTCTACATGAAGGACACAAAGCTGCAGTAACTCCCCACTGCAGCGGTCGGGGGTTAAAGGGGAATGCCACCCATTTCAAGAACTGACATTATGTTGTTTCTTTGCCCCAG
This sequence comes from Centroberyx gerrardi, assembly GCF_048128805.1. Taxonomy (NCBI): domain Eukaryota; kingdom Metazoa; phylum Chordata; class Actinopteri; order Beryciformes; family Berycidae; genus Centroberyx; species Centroberyx gerrardi. The sequence continues at coordinate 31,578,630 of NC_136004.1, read as the reverse complement.
GACAGTTCTTGATGCATGAAGAGAAGACTTGAGACTTGACTTGACTTGGGTTCTGGTGACTTGGGACTTGACTCTGACTTGTACTTTGATGACTTGAAAAGGTTTCTAAAATCTTGATTTGAGATCTTGTGTTTGTGTAAATGACTTAGATTGAAAGTGATGAGATTTGTTCCAGTGGACGACTGAATTTAAATTCTGTTTTCTGAATTTGTATGGAATGATTGAATTTATTGAAGTTGAAACTGATTATAGAAATCAAACTCATGATGCTCTTACCAAGTTTTTATCCTATTAAAACCATATTGCATTGAAAAGTCCTAGATATTTAGTTTTCTTTAAGATATTAAATTGATACTGGACTCTTGATTTGTTCTGACTTGACTTGTTGTTCTACATTTAGACTTGAGACTGACTTTGGACTCGAGCGAAGTTGACTTGGTCACACCTCTAGCATTGCTATGAACCAGAATTTAAACCTCGTTCGGGTGTAAGAATGCAGTCTTATGGGTCAACAAAGTCAGCGCCCCATTCATTCAAACCTCAATAATATATTGAAGTTTAAAAATGCTACATATAGCACCTTTAAGCGCATCAAACTTTTTTTTTTTTTTTTCAGATCAGCATCACGTTTTTCATATGGTAGATATCACATTTTGGAATATGGGATATATTTAAGGCATATGTGTCTATTTTTTTATTTTTTTTTTAACATTCAGCATGACACCAGCTGAGCTACACATTTACATTTAGCTGATGCTCACACACACACACACTCTCTCACCTGCACACACTTTCTCTCTCTCCCTATTTCTATACCATTCTCTCTCTCTCTCCCTATTTCTATACCATTCTCTCTCTCTCCCCCTCTCTCTCTTTCTCTCTCTCTCTCAGCCAATTTCTCATTATTAAAAAAAGGGGAAAAGGCACAGAGAGAGAGGGAGAGGGAGGGAGGGAGAGCTAGAGAAGAATGACAGGAAGAAAGGGTAATAAACAGAGAGGGAAGCTGAGGAATTTCAGCTTTCTATATCGGAGTTTCCCACCGCAGCCCGGAGCGCTCCGGCTCCGATCGGGTCGACCCGCACCCTGCACTGCTAAAAATACTGACATTCACTTGCTTCTATTGGAAATCATTGGAAAATTGTCTTGAATTCACTGACAACGACTACATTTACATGGACAGCAATAATCTGATATGAACCCGAATAAGGTCACGGTCAGTAAGCAGAATCACATTAAGACATGTGGAGTATTCTGGTTTCAGTCTCAGTATTGAAGCGGTTCAGACTGTAAACACCTGAATTCAACCAGGACGAGGATCGGAGGATCGGAGGATCGGAGGATCGGAGGATCGGAGGATCGGAGGATCGGAGGATCGGAGCGGCGATCCGACCGCCTGACGCTCCTCTGCCTTCCAGAGGCTGAACCGGTTTCAGAGGAGAAAGAGACCGACAGCAGGAAACAGAAGGAGAGGCTGAAACTGAGCATGCTCAGGATTTAGAGGGAAACGGAGATCGTGAAGTTTTCAGTAAAGTCTGAAATTGTCCGAGTCTCCGGTGATCCTCCTCGGTCCTGCTGACCGGACTTTGCTCTGCAGCTGGAAACAGGAACATGAATGGAATAATTCTATAAGAAACACATGGAAACAGATTAGTCTGAATAAGGCCAATAGTCAGATTATTGCTGTCCATGTGAACATAGTCAGTGTCTTGGAATAAGGGATCTGCCTTATGCAGAGATGTGCCTTTTTGAGAAAGTTATCGATGCGAGTGAAACTGAATTGAAAGTACGTGAAATTCACACAAATTCTGCAGTTTTTTCCACTTTCACTACTTGAAAGTGAGACCCTGGTGAAGACAACTGGTAGCAAAATCAAAATCATAAAACAGAATGTTGCTAACAAAAAAGCTTTAGCTCCGTTTGCTCTGGAAGAACAGAACCTCTTCCTGTTTTGTGCCGTAAAGCGATCCAGCAGATTTCCCTCCAGATCCACCAGGTGGAGAAACTATGGAGGATGAGAGTAGAGGCTGATAGAGGCTGACAGGCTGACACTGATGGACTGGTTTGTTTATAGTAATTACACTAATGTCTCTAAATTAATGTGGTGATGGTTTATTGATGTTAAAATGCCACGTATATCACTTGTTGAGATGGAGATATTTTTTGCAGTGTAGTGTTCTTTGGCCGTGATAATCATCAGTGTTTATATTGTCTCTATTTCTGGTTATCAGGGTCACACACACACACACACACACACACACACACACACACACACACACACACACACACACACACACACACACACACACACACACACAAGGACCCACATTACATAATGCTGCTATTAAGGAACATTCCCTTTACTGTCAACACTCTGCGTGTCTGGCACATAACAATAACAGCAGTATGGCAAAGAAGTAAGTCTGTGTGTGTGTGTGTGTGTGTGTGTGTGTGTGTGTGTGTGTGTGTGTGTACATTAATGTACACATCTAAAAGGCCTGTGTGTATAATTATTAATGTGTTCACCCATGCCGTAGTGTGTACATGCACTGCAAAAAAAAGTGTCCATCTTATGTTAGGTCCATCCAGTTAAGCACTGAGTCTTGTTTTCCTTAAAACAAGTGAAAAAATCAACCAATGTGTTAAAATAATTGCATTTTTTTTCAATCATTTTCTTGAAAGAAGCAACTATATATATTTATATAGGACTTGGCCAATAAAACTGACTCTGATGTATCTTAAGAGTAAGAACAAAAATAGGCAAGATCACTCAAATGGTATCAAGAAATCTCACTTTAAAAAAAAGGGGGTAAAGTGTTGTTATGCCTGATGTATTTTGGTATATACTGTATATCTGCACTTTGCTATCCTGGAATAAAAAATAAAAAAATCTCACTTGACTTCTGGAAGCATGTTGATTTTTATTGGAAACAAGTGAAATGATCTCATCCCACTGGCATGTACCTCATTCCACTGGCGTCATGAACCAAAAACACTTTCAATCCATTTCTCCACGTTCATTTTCCAGCATCTCTCTGAGCCTTACCAAGAACAGGCTGTTTCTGTCGCCGTGTCTTTAAGGCTCATTAATATTAACGACCCCTCCGTTCCGATCGGCTAACCGTTTCGAGAGTGAAACGTGAGACGCCGCGGCCCGGCGGCTACAGGTAGGGAAAACTCTCCGGTAATAAACGATGACGACCGCTCGACCGCTTTGAAAAAAACACTTTGTTAGTCTATTATTTCTTACAGAAATGATAATGAGCGAACCTTTGTGACGCCACAAAGTTACGGAAGTCCAAACGGCTCGTTTAGAGGCTCGCTTTTCTAATATGGATTGTGTGGATTTAGTTTTGATACTTTCACCATGTTTAGATACACATCCAACTCCTTTATCATCACAGAGGAGAGGGGAGTCCTGCTTTACACCATGTGGGACCTTTAAGAAAAATAAGATTAGATTTATTCAGATTTGATTGATTTGATTGGCATTCAGTACTGGTTTAAATTACTTGTTAAGATGGATATTTTGTGTTGTGTGTGTTTGCAGATCAGAGTTTTACATTTTTTTACACAGAGATGCTCTGGAGGCAGAAATAATCTGATTGGTTGAATTAAACCTCAGTGGGCGGAGCCAAAGAACCACATATTTTCGGAGCGCAAGTTAACTAACTGGCAAACTTGAACGCCAAACAAGGAACTCTGGTTAAAATATAAATAAAAAATAAAAATGGCAATGATTTCTTTCTTCTATCCATTCATGACCATGACATCATGATGTTGAAGCTCAGCTAGCTAACTAGCTAACCTAGATAACTTAGTATGATAGATTGTATTGTTTCAGTTAGCAGCAGAGCGCTAGGCTTCATAATATTAGCTTCCTCCTCTCTTACTTCTTGTCTTTTTCACCGAGCTTCAGTCTTATGTTACTTAGCCAGATAAACTACAATCTGTCTCAAATAAATGCCTATAATGTCGCTGCTGTTTGTAGCAGCAGTTATTTATAACAGAAATACAGGATAGACTCTATCCATACACTCTACTTCAGTCTAATGTTACTTAGCCAGAAAAACCAATGAGATTATTTCTGCCTCTGAGAAATATTTGTATAACTGTATACTGTATGTAGGCTATCTGTGTGTGCTTATGTCTGTCTGCATCGTCTGTCTGCCTACGTGTGTGCGTGTGAGTGTGTGTGTGTGTGTGTGTGTGTGTATGTGTGGGGGGGGTAGTAGTCAGGTGAGTCCTCCTGGCTCCAGGCTCATTTCCTCAGCACTAAGAATAACCAGCAGCATGAACAGGCTGTTTTCACTCCCGCCGTTCTCTCTGATTACCAGATAGGAGGTCGACCTTCTTATCGCTCAGGTTCCCGAACACGTTCTGCTACGACTGACTAACCCCCGCCAACACACACACACACACACACACACACACACACACACACACACACACACACACACCGCCCCATTCCCCAACAATACAGCCACTCACAGACCCACACTGCAAAAAATATCCATCTGAAGCAGTCATTTTACCTCCTATTGAGTCTTAACTCTTTTCTTTTAAGTGAGGAAAATCTACCAGTGAGGTGAGATACTGTACATTCACGTTTTCATATCGCAGATCAACTTTTTTCCCCTGAATCAAATGTAATTTTCTTTACAATAGTGGAGAGATCCAACATATTCTGCCTTGTTTAAAGGTACTGAGGCTTGTTTCCTGAAAAATATGTGCAATTACTGTACCTCACTGTCAGACTTTTTCACTTTTTCCTTTTTGCAGTGCAAGTGAAGGTTTTCCCAGAAAACACACAGCAGATAGATGTGTATCACTGCACTCTGCACACAGGGCTGCAGAGTAAAGGATTACTGTAATCTGATTATAAAATGATGTTATATTTACAGTCATAAAAAAACACATTAGACCAATTACAAGAGGGTCAAACATTCAGTGACAATCCGCCCAAGGCTGCCACAAGGGTCTGGAGTTTAGTTTAGTTAAAAAGCGATTAAAAAAACTGATAAAATACAACAATAAAAGAGAGTGTAACTACTACTTTGTGCAGGTGATATAAAAGCACAAGGGACTTCATCTCACCTCAAACCAAAGAAAAGAACGAAAACACCAATAAATGAACAAAACATAAACAAACTAATATTAAATGACAAGTGTGTGTGTGTTTGGGGACTTGTCTATTTTTTTTTAATTCAATCAATCAATCACCAAAGGGAGGAATAATAGGCTCTCCTAAATATTGATTGATTGATTGATTGACTGACTAATAGAGTTAGTAGGTGTGGTGTTCTACCCACTGAGCTACAAAGACCCACAAAGCCACATTTCCACTGTGTTCCTACTGGAGGGTGGGCCGGCTGTCTCATTACAACACAACAGCAGCTACATTAGTGTAATTAGTCCAGCAGCAGAGAGCAACATTCCCACAAAGTGCAGCCAATAAAAAATGAAGGGAAAGAATGAGCCAAAGCATCTGAGATAGAGATAATAGATCACAGTGAGTGTTGCAGTGCAAACACATAACCAGAACTGGGTCATTATCAAAAATTGTCAGGAAATGAAAACTACTACTCTCCTTCAAAAAGTATCTTTACACAGGTGACGTTACCTCGTCCTCTGGCGGCCATGTTGGAGGTCTTCAGCTCTGTGAACAGCTGATTTGTTTCTGTCTGTCTCAACAGAATTGAACAGACGGTTAATTTCTGTCTGTTTCTGACTGAACTGATCATTTCATCTGATTGATTTAGTGTTTAGATAATGTCAGCTTGTTAGCTAGCTAACCATAGTATCTGGTCAGCTAACATCACTGTCTTGTTGTTAACACATCTGATTAGCACACTAGCTAACGTATCTAGTAGCAGCTAGCGTTAGCATGTTCACATTAACATCAGTGTGTTTGCCGGCTAGTTAGCTAGCTAACAGTTTGTTCAGGTTAACTGAGCTGACTCTTCTCAAGCTACAACTCAGAGTGTTTTGGAGTAGAGACAAGGGCTAAAGACAAGACAGTTTACTGTGTCACAGTAACCAAATCCACCTTATCACACTATTTAGCCGACTATATTTACATGTACCACACCCACAACACATCAACTTTTTCCAGGTATCTCTTTCTTTAGCCCAGTTGTTATAGATTTAGTAATTATTTGTGCACAGCCAGTTCTCCATTGGATCTCCATGATGGAGCCAGCCGAGGCTGCTGGGAGATTTGTGACACAACTGCAAAACCCCTGTTCTTTTTCGCTGTCAATCACTCTCAAAGTGTGTCTCTTTTTTAAACTGGTGGATATCTCCTTTAGAAACACAACTTCATACGTTTACAGTGCTAAACATCAACACTGACGTACACCTACCAGCTAACAGGAAGGTCTTATAGCTGTACACATCTTCATTTCACATTGGATAAGTAACATTGATCAAAAATAGTTGTTTTAGTCTGCGTTTCTCTGTAAATATGCATCAGAAACAAACTCGGTGTGTTTCCACTTTGTTTTTCTGTCTGGTAACTGATTGGTGATTGATGACGGACAGACACTTGACAGAAAGTTCATTAACTGACATAAACACACTTCATAGTCAGGTGAAAGGTTTTATTCCAAGGGTTTCAAACACTGTTACCTCATGTTCATTGCTCAATACTTCCAAAGTACACATAATTCATTGAACACAGGTTTTAACATAGATAATAACTTCAAGAATATTCAATAGTGAGTTTTGCTTTCATGCCGGCAATCATCTTGTAAGAATAGACGTCACATTTGTCAGATCTCAATCAGGAATGATAGATAAATGATAGTGTGGGTGGAGGAGAGCCGGGCCGAGTCGGGCCGTTCCAAGCTAAATACATAAAATCTCACCCACTTGCAGCCTTCAGCTCCCCCCCCCCGTTCTCCCCAGTCCCGCTCCAAATTTGGCACTGTTGGCCCGGGTCGCTGTGAAAAGGCATTTCCCCCGGGGACCGCGGCTCTGTAGCTCTTGACTCCCGTCCGATTCTGACAACATCACGATTTTCCCACAGGAAAATAAAAACATACGCTTTGACATGGCATGTTTTTAAATCAAAGGATCAAAGCTTGGAGCGAGGAGGCATCGTGGGATCCGGTGCCACGCAGCAAACAGCCGGACCGGGGAGTTAAAAGCTGCTTCCACTGGGGTCTTCAGAAAGGATTCAACAGTATCATGAACACACATGAACTCACCACTTCACAGAATCACACAAATATGAAACAGTGCAAAGTTTCTTTAACAACATTAAGAGGACATACAGTGGAGTCCTGCATCGCTGCAGCTAGGGTTGGACCGATACATTGGTTTGCCGATATTAGTCTTTTATTAAATATCAGATTTGATGGAGGTTCCTCCCGGCCGCAGCTACAGAAAAACATTTTATTTATTCATTTCTATCAGTTCTATTAGATTAGATAAAGTTTATTATCCCACATGAGGAAATTCAATTATGCTATGTTATGTTTTTGGTAAATTAATTCTTCATTTTCCATTCCACTGAATAGGTGTGGTGGGTCAGTCTGCCTTTAAAGAGCTGCTGACGCTAAAATAATCTCATCAGTCTGGTTCCAGTGGAGAGTTTTAGTGTCCCATGAGGGTGTGAATGCTGTTTCAGACGCTTTTCCACCCTGTAAGAATACAATTCTGTAAAAACACTGAACACTAATTGCGTGGCATAAAAATTGGAAAAATTTCAAGTATCAGCCTTCAGAAACCCATATCGGTCGAGCCCTAGTTACATCATCACAGCATCTGAAGTGAGGTCAGCATCAAAGCAAATCAACATTTGTCTCTCATGCTGGTGGTGAAGCTGTGAACTCCGCACCGCCGCATGGCACACTACAGAAAGCCCAGAATGCACTGCGTGGGTCAGACCGTCCGGGACAAATCCACATGCTAAGAGGAACATACAGTGCTTGCCTCTCCACTAATCAATAACTTTCATGTGAGCCTAATCAATCGCATCAAACATGGACAGTGGCGTCCTGTGAGCGCAGCAGGAACAGTTTGTCTCTGCAACACGGCGGTCATGTGAGACAAATAAAGCTCTGCTCCGCTAATCTGCTCCCTGCAGGCCGGCCGGGAGGGAGGGGGGGAGCGAGGGGGGGAGGGATTACATGTAGTGGGATTACATGTAGTGGGATTACAGCAGTCACATTACTACAAACATCTGTAACAGTTACTTTCATCTGTAATCATTTACAGTACGATAAAACACAGTATTCACACTACAGATCACCTGCTGAATTAAACAAGTTTGGTGGAAAAGGTATTTTTACTAACATGATTTTACTTTGGGGATAACAGTTGATCATTTAAATTCTAGCCTCTATTGGGATTGGTATTTGATTAATTGGTATTGGATTTTGGATTATAGTAATCCAAAAGTAACTGAAAGTAATCAGAATACATAATTCACTCCAGGGGATTACTTTACTATTACAATAAGTAATCAATAATCTGTATCAAATTACAAGTCTAAGTCTATTAAAAGTAACCTTCCTAACTCAGATTTTTTTTCACATGCTTTTACATATTTTTGGAATAACGGTTGATAATTTAAATTTTTTAAATTGTTTAAAGGCATATTCTGTGGATTTTGGCATCAGAGCAATCCAAAAATCACTGAGAGTAATCAGAACACATGATTTAATCCAGGGGATTACTCTACAGATTACACTGTTAAGGAAGTAATCAGTAATCTGTAGCAGATTGCATTTTAAGTAATTTTCCTAACTCTGATTTTATATCACGCTTTTACAGACTTTGGTGATAACAGTTGATCATTTAAATTCCAGCCTCTTCTGGGATAAATTGTTTAATCTTGTTTTAATTCTGTGGATTTTGGCATCAGTAACTGAAAATAATCAGAATACAGTATTTACTCCAGGGGATTACCATATTTACAACAACCAGTAATCTGTAGCGGATTACATTTTCAAAGCAACCTTCCCAACTCTGTGTTCAGATCACATGCGAGCAGCGCAGTAGCAGTGGGCTCAGCAGAGTGTGATTTCCTTCTGGTGTTGATATGTTGTCATTTGAGACAGAAAGACAGAGAATTGTATTGCACTGACTCCCACTGTACAGCAGCAGAGCGCCGCTGTCGCCGGAAAACTACAAAACTGCATTTTTTTTTTCTCTTTAAATTCAAAGTTTACACGGTCATTTGTGTTGAGTGAGTTCTATGACGATTCGGCCCTTGAAACCTGTCAAAACGTCACTCTGTAACCACGTTTCACTCCTGAAAAACGTCCTTTTTGCAGATTTGTGTGTTTCTGCCCGACAGCAGCGTGAGGAGAGGACGACAGGCGGGTCAGGAGTTCTTCTTCAGGTTCTGTCCACACGCTTTCCTGTCCAGAAAGCTCATTCTGTGTCTGACACGAACCAATAAAAAAAAAAAAACTCGTTCCATTCGAACTACATGTCTGTTTCCGCAAACTGGCAAACGGAGCGCTTTGCCGTCAGAAACGTGATAAGATATCTGCAGTATACAACAGCGTTTATATTCATGATACCAAGAAAAGAGTACAGTCACTAAGTTGCTGTCAGCAGCGTCGTCAAACAGCAGGTGTGAATCTACCAAACTTCACACCGTCTGAACCAGAGTCATGCAGCAAAGTCTGTAGGTAGAGCATCTTAGAAAACAAGATGCTGATCGTTAAAGTAATCAAGCAGAAATCAAATATCTCAACACCTTGCAGGAAATTACATTTTCATAACAGATACTGTATACATAGACATACTATTACATAGCAAAGAGTATATATATATATCGGTGCAGCCTGGTGGTCAGACAGGAGGTCACAGGTTCGATCCCCACGGCAGCCAGTGGGTCCGTCCCTGTCGAACCCCCCCACCCCCCCGCTGACCCCCAGCTGACCTCTGACCCCTCTGACGAAATTGCAATCATGTTTGCGTGTCTCAGAGAGGAAATGCGAAGAAACAAATTATCCTCTGCACCGTGTTTTAATATGGCAACTGAACTGCTTTTAAAGTCACAGTGAAGTGAAAAAATGTCTTTTTCGCCTTGTTCGCAAATTTTCCACGTCAAAATATACAACTGTTTAACAATAAACGGCCAAAAAATTACAATATTTTATTGTATTTTTATATCAAAATCCAATTACTTTTACTTCCTGGCAAACACCGTATTTTCCAACCAATTAAACCATCTCCAATTTTTTAACAATCCCGCCCCTTTTATTAAATAAAACTGCCTCTCTCTCCTTAACTGACATCCCATTGGTTTACGCCGTTTGCCACTTTTGCACAATCCCTCAGTGCGGTTCGTCGTGCCCCAACATCCCGGAAAAAAAAGTCAAATTATGGAGGCAAGATGCTCCCAAAATGCCGTTTCATTGTGACTTTAAAAAAAGTCCTATACTGTATTTCCGGTCCTGATGCCGGCTGCAGGACTGGAACCTTCCTGTGGAATAACAGGATGAGCATCAATCTGCTCTCTCAGCCTCGACAGTAAGCGAGCGAGCGTCTGCAGGGTGTGTGCGGTGCGTCTAAGCTCCAGGCTGTGACAAATAACTTATCTTTTTTAAAACACTCCTGGAGGTCTGCTTTACATAAGAGGCTGCTGAAAAACCCCCCAAAGAGCCCAGTTAGCCGCTGCTTAAATATTTAAACTCTGAAGTGTATTTACATGAAGGCGATAAAAAGCCACAGGCTGTAAGAAGCGACTCTGACCCTCTGATGCTCCGAGGCCGGTCTGAAGGAGATAAGACTCCTCCGCCAAAACAGCAAAACAGACACGAGAGCCAAGAGGTTAGAGATTACAGGAACTCTTTGTGTCGAGGGCTTGAGGATCTCGGCAGACAGCGGAATTATTATCCAGATACCGAGTAAGACGAGTCAAGAGGTGATATCTTATGAAGCGGGTCGTTCCGTGGCTTGTGATTTCAGAGTCATGTACTGTTTCAGCTGTTTCAAAGGCAACGGCCCAGAGGCTTAACAAAGAACTGCTGATGAACCTGAGGAGGAAACACAAACAGAGAATAAAACTCTCCAAATAAATAGAATATCTTGTCTCCTTGGCGAGGATACACCGCCGTCTGCTGCCCGGTCAAAGGAAACAATTTCCCCACTATGCTCGCGGGCATGTCCGCTGCCATCTTGGAAAATAAAGCTAATTCTTAAATCAACATTTTGATCTGAAACTGGAGACTGTGTAAACATACTTGGAGCTCGCAACTAACACTCCACTTCAAGAGAGAGGAATCCCTCTGATAAAACACACATGAGCTCCTGAATAAACCTCAAGCTTTTCTCTGGGAAATGAGCTGAGACCGTTCCTCTTTAAATCCGTCCGCTTTGAACGTGATACACGTTTCCAGCACACACAGGACAATTATCAGATGATCTGATGGTGAAAGATTTGCTTTTTTCATACAAACATGAATTCATTAGCATGTGTAGTTCCCTAAGGGAAACAGATCAGCCTGTTTCAAGTGTTTTTCAAAATTTTTTGCATCACTTAATTTCTACCCTGAAAGAACCAATAAAATTTGCAGATTTTTGAGTCTTGAAAAGACTTAAAACAAAATTTTTTGCATTTCAGTGGATTGCACAACACAAGTCGTGCTGTGCTGTCCTTTTTTTGCATATGGGAGTTCTTCAGTCAGTGCAGGCTCACAGACGTTTGAAAATGGGCCTCGACAAAACTGTCGAGTGTTTATTAATCCTTCATAATTCACACACTGAAGCGTGAATCCTGTTCCTCCGGTCTTCATCTCCATCTCAATATCCACCATCTTTGCTCCTTGTCCTCACACTGTGATCCACGCAGCCATGAAAGGGCAGCATCACACTGACGAACATTCGAGAAAGACCCGGAGGAACTTCCCAGGCTCCCGTTTTCCCACAAATCTGCCTGGGAGAGGCCTGACAGGCATCTGCAGGGGCACCTCTCTGTGCTCCACACAGGGGTCCTCAACATCTCACTGCGGGACCAAAAAGGCCTGTGTCATGCTACGCAGCTCAGAGCGAAGCACGCACAGAGGGCCGACGCCTCCGAACCGACCGAACCGAACCCGTGGCGGTCGGGTGTTACACCTGGCAGCGGGGGTCGGGGCGCGGCGCCGCGGGAGCCGGAGGCTTCTTCGCTTCCGTGCAGCCGAGGCAGGAGGGGAACAGGGGGCTGAACAGGCGGCCCAGGCCCTTCCGGAAGACGCTGTTGGACAGGCTGTAGATGAGACAGTTACAGAAGCTGTTGCTGATCGCCAGCCAGGTGGTGAGGAAGGACGCCACCATGTGCCGGTAGAGCCCGGCGCTCTCCAGCAGGAAGTAGAGGATGTAGGGCATCCACAGCACGTAGAAGACGCTGGTGATGCGGAACAGCACCATGGCGTAGCGTTTGTCGGGGCAGCCTTCGCACCGCTCCCCTCGCTCGCCCTTCTCGCCCTCCGCCTGCGAGCTGAAGCGGGCGTGGCGCTGGGTGATCTCCCTCGTGTGCTGCCGGCAGATTCGGAATATACTCCCGTAGGTGAAGCAGACGGTGAGCGCGGCGGGCGCGTACAGCAGCGCCACGATGAACGTGCTGAACCCCGGGTTGGTCTGCCACGAAGCGGCGCACCACTGGAATATGTCACCGTGGTAACCGGGCTTCCCCCAGCCGAAGAAGGACGGCAGGAAGATCAAAGCGGAGTAAACCCAAATGAGAACGATGCACACCCTCAGCCGGCACGGCGTCACCAGCGTGGCGTACGACAGCGGGCGGGTGATGGCGATGTAGCGGTCGACGCTGATGCACGCCAGCGACGCCATGGAGACGCTCTTCAGCACCGAAACCATGTAGCCGAACGCCTTGCAGGTGAGCTCCTCGTTCAGGCCGCGGAGGTAGTGCAGGAGGGACAGGGAGGGCACCAGGCAGCTGACGCCCACCAGCAGGTCGGCGTAGGCCATGGTCTGGATGAAGTGGCTGGTGGTGTGGTGGTGGAGCAGCGGCGCGCAGTGGAAGACGAAGATCACCACCAGGTTGCCGGCGATGATGAGCACGGTGAGGAAGAGGATGACGGCCACCTCCAGCACGCAGGTATCCAGGCTGTGGGAGTAGCCCACGGCGCCCAGCAGGCAGAACGGGGGAGAGCTGCTTTGGTTCACATCGGAGGAAGAGTTCATGTTTGGACTGGAGGGGAAAGGAGGAGGAGGGGCGAGGGGTTCAGTTCGACGCAGCAGCCATCCCGTCTCTGTCCCGAAGTTGTCCGACTCGTCTTCCTCTGCTTTCCTTCAGTTCCAATGCAAAGTGCGTCTCTTCTTCTACTTAAATCAGCATCTTTCCTCCCGCAGCAGGAGGGGAAACCGTCTCAAGAAGTGTCAGTAATCCGTCGGCGCGTCCAAAAGGAAGCCAGGCGATGCTGCTGCTGCTGAAATGCTCCAGAGGGGAAAAAAATCCTTCCCAATGTAGAACAAGAGATGCTGGCCTGATGCTGCAGTACAAACCGTCCCCCCCCCAATGTTTTATTGCATCCCCCCCACTTCCAAACACTGAGGTAAGCAGTAAGATCTCGCACACAACAACCACAAAATCCAGACATCCACTTCCGCTCCTCCGGTACCGGCAAAGGAAAAGGGGAAGAAACAAAAAAACGTTCCCGGCAGCTCGGATCCAACACTCCTCCACGCGAAGCGGAAGGAGAAAAGCTGACGGTGCCTGAGCAAACAGAAAGGAGCCGGCGGAGGCAGTCCAAACAAACACAGTGTCGTCGTTTTGAGGCTGTGGAAGCGGCGGCGGTGGCGGTGGCGGTGGCGGCGGCGGCGGCCTCATCCACAGTCCAGTGAGACGCGAACACACAAGAATCCAGCTGGAAGAGTCCTGGGAACACAGGAGCCGAACATCCAGAGGCGATGGATATAACGTCTCGGCTCTGTAATTCTAAGCTTCTTGTGAGCCTGAGAGGCTGCCGGCTGACTTCCAGTGTGTGTGTGTGTGTCTGTATGTGTGTGTGTGTGTGTGGAGTGAGAGAGAGTGTGTGTGTGTGTGTGAGAGAGAGAGAGAGATTAGGGAGGCAGCCAGTAACTGCCTCTCCTCTCTGCTGTAGTGGCACTAGTGATGATGCAGCGCTGCAACTGCTGCTTCCCTCTCCTCCCCCTGCTCGCTCTCTCTCTCTCTCTCTCTCTCTCTCAAACACACACACACACACACACTGGTGATCCCTCCCCCTACTCTCTCTCTCTCACACACACACGTTTTCCCTTCCTCATGCTCTCTCTCACACTCCCTTTCCCTCCTTTCTCTCTCTCTCACACACACACACACACCCTCTCTCTCTGCCCTCCTTCCTCCCTCAGTCGCTCTCACTCTTTTTCTTTCTTTTCTACTTTCTCCCTGCACTGTTACTGTATCTCCACTGCACAACACCATTACTGTATGAAGCTCTATTCACACAGGACTAATATTACCTGGGGACGTCCAGTGATTTGTAATAATTGCGGAGATCATCAGTGATCTTGAGCTGTGCAAATCAGCTGTGTCTGAAATCTGTAAATTAAAAATTACGGCACAAATTACCTCCCGTTTTTTGGTGATGAGGCTAATCCCCTGCGAATCAAACTCTTGGTCATTTCAGCTGTAATTTGATTTAGGCACGCAATTTCCTTTTCTTCTTCTTCTTCTTCTTCTAGACATGAGATTTCTATCTTCCTCCTGTCATGAAAAATGGAGGCAGTAGTGGAATCTATAGAGGAAGGTTTTGAACGTTGCTTTGCTAAATCAGGACGCGAAAAATTGTAAAATCTTAATACAATTGCATCCTGTGATTTCTGTAAATTTCATTATCCGAATGCAAATGCAGAGAATTCATTAATTACATGAGGTTTACACATAATATAAATATGACTTTACTCTGCTTCTATTTTCTCTCATTCTCTCTCTCTCTCCATCTTCCTGTGATACTTTGTCTCTCTTTCTCACTATAACCGTATCTCCCCCCCATCCTTTGCATCCCTCCATCTCTGTCTCTCTAGCCCCGCCCCCCCTCCCCATTTTGCAGCAAGCTCCTCCCCCTCTTTGTCCGCCAGCCAGTGAGCCGCTGAGCAGGTTCCTCTCTCCACGGAGACGGTGCACGCCCACCCACATGCACACACACCCTCCCCAGCAGGCTTCCGCCACATATGAACCGTACCCGTGCAAATGCAGACACACACACACATGTTTCACACACGTACAGTATACACACGTGTACCGGAACACAGTGGGGGATGTTCTTATACATGGACACACACACACTGTCACACACATGCAGCACACATCAGAGGAGAATAAAGTGAAGCAATTCTTTTGATTAGGCAAGACGAATTCCTGCAGCTGCCAGCATCTGATGAAAGGATGGATGGATGGATGAAAAGACGGATAGAAAGACGGCGAGAAGATAATGGACGGACAGGAGAGAGAGGAACAAAGGTTGAGGCAGTAAAGGTGTTAAGGGAATGGCAGGAAGACTGGGGAAAAGACTGATGTGTATTTTTTTATTCCTTCTTTTTTATACCCTTCTGCACACAGCTCACCTGCTGCTCATTAAAATGCATGATCAGCCAGATGCCGGTCTTAGCCGCGGTGGATCTGCAAACAAAAACCAGCTCAGCCCAAACAGGAAGACACTGACAGCAAATCTGATACCTGCTGTTTGTGGCGGAGGCGAAGTCACACGACCACAAATTAGACGTGAAGGGTTTGATCCCCAGCGATAAGGATGGGACGATATATCGAAATTCAATTTATCGCAATACAAAAATGTGACAATACGTAATGAATGGTGATATCAGCTCCATGTTATTCTGCTGTAGTAATCACTAATGAGACTCTTGACCATCACAGTTTCACAAGCTCTCCATCCAAATTATATTATCGTCACTTTGTAATTGTTGTTTACATTCTAGCAGCCAATGGCATCGCTAGAAAGATTTGTGACTCAGAAATAAACAGAATTCTGCACAGTCAGACTTTATTGTCACTGAACTTTTATTTATTACATCGTTTCCTGGTTGTATTGAATCATGAACCAGATATTGCGTATCGAATCGTATCGTGAGATAACAATATCGTCCCATTCCTACCCAGCGAGGGTTTGACGGACAGAGATTCAAATCAATTCCAGGTTATATAGGTTATATCTTTAAGAAAACCTTTAAAAATTCCTTCACTGGACGGAAGGTGGCTAAGTTCAATGGCAAACCAAACAAGCACAAAATTTTCACTATGATATTATGATATATCATGATATTATGGCATGATAAAAAATCATATCAAACCAGCTTTGAAAACTGTTTTGAACTGATATCAGAAAGATATTTGTGAAGTTGTGTAATTGTGATGATGTATAATGTAGGGTATTTTTTTTTTAATTTCTGTACTTCCTATTAGCTTACGCAACACATGTTAGATAGTTGCAGTCTATTTAAAAGCCCAACTAGGGAGTAGGGTTGGAAATTAGCAGCAGCTACAAACTCCATGTGCAACATCTTTTATATTTCAACTGTGAAGTGTAATTGTGTCAACTGCACTGTCCCTATCAAATAAACTACTAAATAAATACAATAAAATTTAGATCTCAATTTCCCACAACGATGCAGGCAGCAGCTCTGGACTAGCCTGATAAGACCATCCTGATCACGTGACCTCACATCCTGTTTCGCTCCACGGATCAGTCTGGACTTCCAGCCGCCCACATCGATTTCAGTGGGCGGGAGTACTCGCCTTGACAGACAAACTCCTTCAGCCAATCAGCGAATCCAAATTCAAATCCAGTCGGAAGAACGGCGAAAACGTCTTTTCCGCCGAGAAACTCCGCTAGTGCGTACTCTTGTTCTTGTTTAATTGTTGTTATTGAGTCTATTTCTGCAATAACTGCACTTATGGCTGTGTTTACTCTACTAACGTTAACGTTACCGCTCGTTGCTTCGGGAGACGCCGTTACTGTTTTGCCAGCGGCGGCCTGTATTTCACGTCATCAACTACGACGCAGTCCCTGATTGGCCCGGTTACGTCATCAACTACGACGCAGTCCCTGATTGGCCCGGTTACATTGTAATTTCAGGAAATCGATGTGGGCGGCTAGAAGTCCAGACTGATCCGTGGAGCGAAACAGAATGTGAGGTCACGTGATCAGGATGGTCTTACCAGGCTAGCTCTGGACGACTACAGACGTCAGATACGGACATTTTGCTGGTAGATTTACACAGGTAGGTTTTCACCGTTGGTGCAGGCCGTCCTGTCAACATCTATTCAACGTCAAAAATGTTGGCTGGGTATGTAAATTACCTGAAACTAATCACTCAACTGATACGTTGAACAGTTTCAGTATCAGTTCCATCTGCAGAAACGACTTGCTGCTGTAACAGCCCAACTTCCCCACAGGGAAAAATGTAAGAATCATTTAATCTTTTTATTTTTTCCCCGACAGAAAATCGGACCCTCAAAGGCAAAACAGGCGATGCAAATTGTAACTAAAGCACGCCACAACAACAACAACAACAACAACAACAACTGAAGAGATCGACTCCAAACTGTTTGTCCCTGATGTCTGCTGATCCACCACATCAAGCCCGAACCTCACCGCAGATATTTGGTTCAGCGGGGGAACCGGGGTCAAGACGAGCACGCCGCTCCCTCCAGGCCGCCCGTCACTGGGGAACAGGGTGGCCATTCACAGACCGTTTGTTATTTTTTTACCATATGGCGAGCGGCGAGGCGGGTAGCTGGGTCAGAAGACCGTTAGCCGCCGTGTTTACGTCTTACTTTTTACTTTTGTTTTCTAGGTCGAGGGTCAGCGGTCGCACATCTGCCGGCGTTATGGGGCCGAACGTCGAGCCGCGGCCGGCTGAACAAGCAGCCAGTTGTCTGACACCCTGTAGGCCATGTAAACATGAAACACACACACACACACACACGCTCACACACACGCTCACACACGTTACCAAGTGAACGGTAAACGGCTTTGAGTAAACAGTGGCGGGCGGCCGGGAGGGGAAGCCACCTTGTGACCGAGTGTTTGGAGAAGAGAGCGTGACGCCGGTTCGAGTCCCGGCAGAGAAAGTCCGACGACCTCTCTCCTCTCCCTCAACAGGTACTGCGATTCACTAGAGCAAGGGTTCTCAAAGTAGGGTCCGGGGACCCCCGGGGGTCCTTGTGGGTGTTCCAGAGGGTCTACAGCAAAATGAGGAATAGTTTAAAGTGACTGTATTATAGGAATTCAAATTGTTCTCTATCGATATACATGTACAATCAAAGGTGTTTAATGAAGACATTGTTAACATTTTATTTTGTTTGAGCTGCTAAATTTATTTATATTTATTTAAAGTTATTGCATTTTCAGAAATCAACCCTTTTTCCCTGTCCTTTCTCCGACATAAACACAGCTGACGTCACAGCATCAATCTGTACTTAATAAAACTTGATTTTAATTGATTTGTAGTTTTTGTGTTAGGAAAACGTGTTGTAACAACTTTGTCAGAAGTCTTTGCTAGTATAACTAGAGCATTAATAGCTACCGTTAACGTTAATGGGCAAAGGCTGTTGCGTCCGTGTTTTCCCGAGCAGACGCACTGGTACGCATCACTCTCCGGGAAACGCATCACAACTGGACTCAGTCCTGATTGGCTCCTTCACTAAAGAATGACTGATTGATTTGCAGCATTTGAACTGGAAAGCGTCCACTCAGCAAGTTTACCACATTTTGAATTAGAGGCCAAACTATCGGCCAATCAGAGTCCAGTGTTGTGACAACTTAGTGTTAAAAATCATTCAATAAATACACTTTTAACTAAACTACATTTATTTGCAAAGCATCATGGAGAACATTATCCTTATCCTGAGCCATAATATATTTGAATATAAAATCATGAAAAATGAATGAATGGAACTTTTTTTTTTTTTTGCAAAATATTTTTATTGAAAACAGTTTTAAATGACATAACAATGAGCATGTGGGTGTACATTTTAGAATTTTTTGCCACAGAAAAGAAAAATGACAGTAAGGAACACTCACATTATACACATAAAAGAAAGAAGAACAGAAGAAAAAACAGCAAAGGTACAAAATGAATGGAACTTTTAATTTCACTATAATATAATTCATCAGAAAATATCCCAGTTGGAAAGCAAAACAATTACTAGTCTACTCACAGGTTTCACTCTCACCGTGTTATCGTAAGTCACTGACAACAAACATCTTCCTACAGGGACAAAGTGGTGTAAAACGGCGTCCACAGACTGATGTGGATCCATGTGGGGTCTGTGGCACGAAAACATTTTGCTGTAGAGCGAGGCGTTCGTCCCCCAGTTCCCACTGAACACACGAGGTCCGGGTGTGCGCAAAAGTGAACGTTTTCGAAAACAACGGCTGTAGTGAAAATTTGCACTTCCCCTCTTCCGTGTTTACGCTCCTGCTCAGTTCTACGTCACACGAACTTTCTAAACTGTGGTTTCTAAGTGTTTCAGAGTGGGATACTAGAAAAATAAGAACACATAAAACAGTAAAATTGTAGGACATGGAAAACATATAGTGCAAGAAGTAAAACATCAGACAATCGAAGGCGAGAGAGTAAAAATGGGTCTTATGCCAACATGAACTCATAAAAAGTTGTGAAATGAGCACGAACTTTGAAACACAGATTTACGTTCTGTGGACACGAATTATGTGAAAATGACGTTCCTCCTCCACAAACTGGATTCTGTGACAAATACATGAACTGGACAAGACATTTTCAGCTAAAGGTTGACTAACGGTTCAGTTTAGGAAACTTGGTTAAGGTTTGGGAATAAAAATTTAAATTCACAGTAGAAATGTCCTTCCTACAAGCTGGGAATTGAACCACAACACCCTGACTGTCACTGAGCTGCTTCACTGACTGCGTTTACATGGACTTGAGTATCCCGGTTATGAGGCTTATCCCGGTTTTGATCATAATCGGGATATGGCGTTTACATGGAACACAGAGAAATCTGGTTATTCATATCCCCGTATACATGATAGATACTAGTATCCCGGTTACTGATTACTGCATGCTATGTGCACAGGCGCCTATGATATTTACAACACAAACCGGCAATTTTGAAATCGTTAATCTGATATTCCTCTGTAACTGTTAATTAATTTGACTGTGGCTATTGAAAATGAGAGCACTTTGGATTATAGCGGGATATAAGCGGCTATAAGCTATATTTAGTATTTTCCACCGTGAGCTGACCTGCTCCACTGTACGTGTTGGGAAACCGGCGTCCTGTAGTCTGTATACTACAGACTTGAACAGGTCAGCATTTCGATGCTTTCTCCCATCTAAACTGCCGAGTATATTTAATTCTTTCATCACCGAAAGACAAAGCTCCGTTTCCTCATCGCTCCAGAAGTGAGACGCTCTCGTTGCCGCCGTTGTTTGTGTTTTTCTGTTACGTCACTCGGCTGAAGCCGCGCCTGCGCAGGTAGTCGGCAGCGGTCAGAAACCGGGATAAGATGTTTACATGCAACAGTATCCCGGTTTCTTTCGGAGTACTCCAGCTAGTTTCTCAAAACCGGGATATGGGCTTATCCAGGTTTCTGAAATCAGGATATGATGTTTACATGTGCAAACACAAAAACGGGATACTTCAAAAACCCGATCATAACCGGGATACTCAAGTCCATGTAAACGCAGTCACTGAGACTCTACTGC
The DNA here is from genome assembly GCF_048128805.1 of Centroberyx gerrardi. Taxonomy (NCBI): domain Eukaryota; kingdom Metazoa; phylum Chordata; class Actinopteri; order Beryciformes; family Berycidae; genus Centroberyx; species Centroberyx gerrardi. The sequence goes on along the minus strand of NC_136004.1, from coordinate 31,557,960 downwards.
CTGTTTATAGTCGTGTCTCCTTCATGGAACCATTTCCTGCTGGGAAAACGGAATTTCACCACTTTACGTACCACCAACACGTGATTTGGTGTAAAGTCGTGTTCATTTCACGCATTTGTGTGAGATCAGGTTGCGTATGCTGTTGTTTAAAGATGTTAGTCGATTCTGATAATCTGATATCAAGGGAAAAACTGCTCCAAAGTTTCAGGGCAGCAATCGCAAAAAGATATTGAATATCGGTTGAAAGTATCGGCTATTTCAATGCAAAAATTTCAATATCGCCATTCAAAAACCCATATCAGTCGAACCCTACTGTCCAAATACGTGTCTATCTGTCTTTTTAGAGACCTTAGGGCGTTGTCATGTTACTCACAGGGTAATTAGGGATTCATTGCCTCCTGTGTGACATAAGGACTCTTCCATAGGGAGACACACATTGGCTGCTGCAGGGATTGAACTTGTCAACTTCTGGCCACAGGAACAGTCTCTCCACCCTAATCGATCCCTTTCATCTCCACACTATTCACAACCCCACACATTCATATATAATTCAAACCTTCATACATCATTCATAGATTCATAAATCCACACATCCTCGCCCCATTTTCAGCCGGCTCTTTACAGGGAAAACGTAGTCGTTTTGCATCTGCACCGTGACCCTCTGGAGGTCCTGCCCAAATCGAATTAACCTCAGGCACATGGTTCGTTAGGGAAAGGCCTGCCTGGTGCCACGGGCAATTAATCCCTACAGCTCCAGTCTGCATGCCTGCTACTGTCTCCTCACTGTCAACAGATGTACAAACACAGGAACGACCACGGTGCCCTATGACAGGAGGATGCAGCTTATTAGTGTTGGGACACCAACGGACGTCATGACATATGACACTGAGCAGGAGGACACAAATTAAACTGCATCGCATTATGTTTATCTATAAATCTACCACAGTATCTTTCCTCTCTCCTCGCTTTTAAATCCAGTAACTACAGTATCAGATCAGATCACTATGCATTGTTGTTAGCAGAGGACGGTTGTGCAGCGATTCTGGCGTGCATACCCAGTGCTGGACCGAAAATAATTGCGTAGGAATAAAAACACAGTGGGGCGTCAGTTCTGCTTAGCTGGAACTCACTCTCAAATATTTATTTTTGACTAGTCCCTACCCGGGGATGCGCGCACCACAACTACGTGCAGACTTGCCAAAAAGGCGCATAAACAGCGTAAATTTGTGAAAATGGAAAAATCAGCTCCGTCAGTCCCTGCCTATGCCAATGCTCAGTGGCCATGTGCAGTTTCAGATTGATTGGCCGACCCGTTGAGGAGCAAAATGGATGCGGACAGACGGACAGAGTTTTCCTCATTTATAGTAGGATGACGCATGCCCAATGATACACGCATATCACATGTTAATTTCAACGCATCTCATTGGCTGTTATCATTGTCCATCATTCAGTACCTGCATTTTCTCATTAAGTTTGCCTATGTGACAATACAAAATTCATACAAGATTCATTTTTACAATTGAGAGCACATTTTTCATATATGTCAACAATTGTAAAAATGGAGTGATTTGTGATTAGACTTGTCCTTGTTCCCCTGGATGTTTTTAAAGCATTAACTTCTGACATCTTTGCTTCCTGTAAAATTTAGTCTGATTTTAAAGCTTTAATCTCTAACATTTGCCTTGACTGATGCGATTTTCTCATGTAGTTTATCTCTGTTGTTTTGAAAGTTTCTGGAGCGTGTGACTGAACTGAACTTTTGGAGTGTTTCTTGAAAAAGATTTTGATCTCTATGAGACTACCTGATTGAATAAAGGATTCAATCAATCGATCAATCAAACCACAGGCCAACACGATACCATTAATCTTGAATTCTAAACACAACATGAACAAGGCAGCGGTCAACATATCGTCCCAGTCCGCCTCTGGGCCAATCACTAACAAATATGTCACCTTGTTTTGACCTGTAACTGTAGCGCCACCTTTGGGATAATCAGGGTAATTTTAAAAACGCCTGAACGGGGCGGTGAGGTGCATCATGTCACCCAGGTTTTGTCAAAACCGTGTAACTGAAATATTGGTGCTTTTTCTAAGCTGCACTGGGAAATTTTGCACATTGGCGGCATCAAATGGCAGCGAGAGGTAACTGATTTTTTTGAAAGTTTGAAGGACTTCATTACCCAGAAATCCTGTGCTGCGATGTCGGTAAACTAAATGTTTTCTCCTTAGTGTGTGGTGGGGTGGAGGTGGTGAAGAAGTTCAGCCCCAATATGTGATGTGTCACTTTCTGTGTGGAGAAGACTTCCCACCAGTGACCAGACCGACACCAGAGTTTATTTTGGGTAAATACATTCAATCTTGTGCAGTGCAGCTTTAAGTTTCAATGGTCGTTCATGGGTTGGTCTTGAAACCTATTTCTAAAACACACGGGCATCAGTGAGAGAAAATGTGTCCTTTTATTCTCTCCTGAAAAGCTGACCTTGTGTGTTTTCGGCCCGACAGCAGCGCTTTACTGCAGTAGATACATCATACAGAGTGTCCTGTTGTGCTGTAGCTTACAGTCTCTCACGGGGAGCGGGTGTATTCTCACCTAAAGGTCAGAGGTCAGCGGTGCTGGGATAAGCCTTGCTGAGTGCTGTGGGACAGAGGAGGGAGCCCCGCCCATTCTGCCTCCATCTCCTGGGAACCAGATTGTCACAAGCGACCGGAGTCATGTAAGGAGAGCGCTGATATGAAATCTATTCATCAGAAATCAGATACAAAGAGGTTCATTCTACAGTGAGATCTACACCATCTGTAAAATGTTGACACCCACACTGTGAAACTGATTGCTGGCTAGAAATTAAAATTCAGTATGGAATGTTATTCAAGCTGCTTACTGGCTGTCAAAGGTCCCTTGTTTACCAGAGGAGAAAGAATGAGAGAACTGTCTGCATTTGTTTCAGCAGCGAGCAACAAACATCAAGCTTGTTTGTTTGTTTGTGGATGTATTACATTTTGGAATGAAAACCCTCTCATGCCATATGGTGCGAAAACGCCATGAAATGCAAAAGCCCACAATGATTTTCTATCAATCTAACCCTGGAAATTGGAATCAAACTATTGTGTATATATACTGTGTATATTTTCAGGAATCTCTTCTTTCTTTTCTTCTTTGTCTCTGACATTTGATATTTAAATTCAATTTGTAAAGCTTGATCGCTGCTTGTTAGTCTGTCTAAACGCCGGAATATTGCACTGCACCAACCTCACCAAGTCAAATTCCTAGTATGTGAAAATGTACCTGGCGAACATAAATCTGATTCTGAAAATGATGCTGATTGTATTTTGAATGTATTTTGTCCTTACCTCTTATATGATTTTGACAGTATTCTTTAATGATATTTTAAGTCTCAGTACACAGTTTTTTGTTTATATTGTAAAAAAAGAAAAGAAAAGAAAATTGTAATCATTGGGACTATCTAGTTAACTAAAAGTTAAACAAAATACATTTTAAAATCCCCCCGACATGAAGGGATAAATCCGCCTCGACGGTGACCTTCCACACTAAGAGTCACCTCCCTCATTAACATAAGCTGTGAATTCACAGAGGCGAGCAGCCAAAGTCTCCTCATTGTTACTGCGGTGACTGTACCAGTGCATTAGTGATGGTTTCTGACTGACTACACTGTAATCACACTAATGCAGACAGAAGTACTGTGCAGACACACTGAAGCCAATTATCAGCAACAATTGTATATATATTTTCTTCATTACTTAAAGACTTTGAATTAGTGTCTCAGGTCACATTTACATTTCAGGTGTTTAGCTGAAGGTCTGGCAGGTGTTCCACATCTTGCTCAAGGACACGGTGACAGGATGATGACACGGTGGCCGATCTGCTATTCCACCCCGGGGGGAAACCTCATTTACTAACTGTCGGTCTTCTATGAAGGTTAAGTGAATGAAAAAACATTATGAACACATCCTTAATATAAAATGCTGTCATGTAAATACTGCAACAAATACTGGCAGGGTGGCCTAGTGGTTAGGGAGGCCGTTCATTGGACAAAAGGCAGATTTAATTTTTAGTTATACAAACAGGCAGAGCTGCTCCGGACGCAGAAATAATCTGATTGGTTGAGTTAAATCTCAGTGGGCGGAGTCAACGAACCACAGTTTTTGGTTCTTTGACTCCGTGTACAAGAGTGCAAGTTAGCTAACTGGCAAACTTGAATGGCAAAGAAGGAACTCTGGTCAAAATATAAATAAAAAATACAAATGGAAATGGCATCTTTTTTTCATTCATTCATGATGTTGAAGGTCAGCAGCTAGCTAACTAGCTAACCTAGATAGCTCTAGGCTAGTATGGCTAGGTTGAACTTGAAGGTCAGCTAGCTAACTAGCTAACCTAGATAACTTAGTATGATAGATTGTATTTTGTCAGTCAGTAGCAGAGCGCTAGGCTTCATAATATTAGCTTCCTCCTCTCTTACCTCTTGCCTTTTTCACTGAGCTTCAGTCTAACGTTACTTAGCCAAAAACTGTGATCAGAAAGATATTTAAGTCCTGATGTCACAAAACGATGCAGTCAGCAGCTATAGGCTAGCCTGGTAAGACCATCCTGATCACGTGACACATTCTGTTTCGCTCCACGGATCAGTCTGGACTTCTAGCCGCCCACATCGATTTCCTGAAATTACAATGTAACCGGGCCAATCAGGGACTGCGTCGTAGTTGATGACGTGAAATACAGGCCGCCGCTGGCAAAACAGTAACGGCGTCTCCCGAAGCAACGAGCGGTAACGTTAACGTTAGTAGAGTAAACACAGCCATAACTGCAGTTATTGCAGAAATAGACTCAATAACAACAATTAAACAAGAACAAGAGTACGCACTAGCGAAGTTTCTCGGCGGAAAAGACGTTTTCGCCGTTCTTCCGACCGGATTTGAATTTGGATTCGCTGATTGGCTGAAGGAGTTTGTCTGTCAAGGCGAGTACTCCCGCCCACTGAAATCGATGTGGGCGGCTGGAAGTCCAGACTGATCCGTGGAGCGAAACAGAATGTGAGGTCACGTGATCAGGATGGTCTTACCAGGCTAGCTCTGGGCGACTACAGACGTCATCTCAACTTTCATTTTGCCTCTTTGTTTACATTGCTGCAGACCGTCACATCAGTATCTATTCAACGTCACAACACGTAACAACGTGTTTGTTAGGATTTTAAAGGTTTCCATTCCCTGTGTAGCTCAGCTGGGAGAGCAAGGCTAACTCTGCCCGGTGATTCCCACTGGAGCCACACATGCTAAAAATCTATACAATCATGATGGTACTGTCAGGCGCTTTAGATGAAAGCATCCACCAAACAACGTGTTTTTTTTGTTTTATGCCCTGAATGTACATGAGTTTGTGCTCTAACACAGGAGGCCTAGTGTGCACTAAGCTGCTCGCTGAACCCATCATAATAACTTAATAATCATAATTACATTCCATTGTTTAAATGGAGGGCTTTAGATAATATGGCTCCCTGTAGGTTAAATGCGCTTTCCAAACAGGCGTTTTAGCTAATGGCTCCTGGACAGATTCCCATGTAAAATCAGATGAATGAGGACCGAGACTTAACAGTTTGCACACCAAAACATACACATGCATGCTCAAATATGTGCACACACACACATATATATATATATATATATACACACACACATGCTCATACAGTCACACAAACATGCACACACACACACAAAAACAGAAAATGGTGGAAAGTCCCCCAGTAAGCGGTGCTAATTGCCACAGCTGGCAGACGAGGTCTAATTTTAGAATCGCTTTTAATTAACTTCGCTTGAATTCATCTCAAGGTTCTGATTAAGGACAAAGCCGGGGCTGATGGGAGTGGGCGGGAAGCGGAAAAGCTCCGTGGATTTTACCGTCCCGCCGTTTGATGGCACTTCACAGCTTAGTGTGTTGACAGATAGCGGATCAGAAATATCCCAGTTATTTCCCCCACATGAGTGATTTTCTCAATTAAAGTATGCAGCAAGGGGCGGAGGAGGTGTGTGTGTGTGTGTGTGTGTGGTGGGAGGCTTGCATGTGCTTTAATGTGTGTGTGTTTGTGATGAGCGTGCAGAAGTTGTGCGTGTACTTATGTGTATGTGTGTCTTTATGCATGACTGTACGTGTGTATGTGCTTCTGTGTGCAAGCCAGAGCTGTCCATGAGTCTGTGCATGCATGTACGTGTTTATGTATGTGTGTGTGTGTGTGTGTGTGTGTGTGTACTCACGTGTGTCAGTCCATGCACGTGTTTATTACTGTATTTGACTACTGGCCAGAATTATTAGGAAAATGATGCCAGTTTAATTTCATTTCAAAGCCTCGGAGTTAAGAGTTTTCAACAACAGCTGAGCTGAGCATTTAGTGTAAAATAGAAAACCACTTCATACTTTTCACTGGGAAACAAACTTGTGGGAAACAAAGTTTGAACAGTAAATTCCTGAATCCAATTAACGTGTGGATTCATTGAGGCGTCGAGGGTCGGGTGTATGAATATTCTCAGTTTCATGCCAGAATGTTTAAAATGATTGAGATGTTAATTTTTGTTCTTGGTTAGAGAAAGGGAGAGAGAAGAGAGATGGATGGTAACGTTGGGGAGAAGGACACGGCCCTTCATGACACTCTGAACGACGTTAATGAGAAACCAACAATCTGTTCATCACTGTTCAACTAACAGACTGAAACAGGGAGAAGAAACTGAGCGGGAGGAAAGGAGACAGAGGAGAGATGAAAGGCAGAGAGTAAAGTATGCAGCTAGCTAGTCATGTTTTACCTTTCTTTAAAGGTAGTGCACGTAGAATTTTATCAAAATTAAGACTACATGTGCCGTAATTCCCATTGCTTCCTATTACAAAGAGGATGTTGCTGCTTGTCCCCCCTCCCAACTAAATCCACACAATCCATATTAGAAAAGCGAGCCTCTAAACGAGCCGTTTGGACTTCCGTAACTTTGTGGCGTCACAAAGGTTCGCTCATTATCATTTCTGTAAGAAATAATAGACTAACAAAGTGTTTTTTTCAAAGCGGTCGAGCGGTCGTCATTGTTTATTACCGGAGAGTTTTCCCTACCTGTAGCCCCCAGGCCGCGGCGTCTCACGTTTCACTCTTGAAACGGTTAGCCAATCAGAACAGAGGGGTCGTTAATATTAATGAGCCTTAAAGACACGGCGACAGAAACAGCCTGTTCTTGGTAGATAGATAGATAGATAGATAGATAGATAAATACTTTATTCATCCCCTTGGGGAAATTCAGGTGTCCAGTAGCTCACACAATCTGTATTAACATATGACTATAGATTAGAGACAATACACAATAAAAGAAGGTAATGCAGCATGCACAGGGTTAAAAACCAAAATTACTTAAAAGCAAAGATTCATATAAATAAATAAATGAATAAAAGGTGCCAATAAAAAGTACCACATAGTCCTTGAGGATTATGTGGTCCAGTGGTATTATTGCACAGGGTCCACACAGTCCTTGACAGAGTCAAGCCTACACAGAGTCCAGTAGTAATATTTCACAGAGTCCAGCAGCCAAGGTCATGAGCCCCTGCCGTTGACTGAGGTGTTGTAAAGTCTGACGGCCGTGGGGACAAAGGATCTCCTGAACCGTTCAGTCCTGCAGCGCAGCGAGATGAGCCGTCCGCTGCAGCTGCTTCTCTGGCCTGCCAGGGTGTTGTGGAGGGGATGACCGACATTGTCCGGGATGGCCTGCACCTTACTCCGTGTGCATCTTTCCACCACAGTTAACCCAGTGAGTCCGACCTCCCGCCGAGCACTGAGCCGGCCTTTTTCACCAGCTTGTCCGGCCGCCTGGTGTCCTTGTCTTTCATGCTGCCTCCCCAGCAGACCGCAGCGTAAAAGAGGACACTTGCCACCAAGTGTGTACGGAGCTACAAGATGCGGATGCGTTGCGGTAGCGGCACGGAACCGCTCCGTTCTTTTTCCGCGTCCGGTCTATTTTTGCCGGATCCGCTTGCGTCTGACAATCGTGGAAATGCACTTTATTGACTTGCGGGTGATGCATACGACTCAATCAAACGCGTGCGGTGTACATTGCCTTCCGTTTCTGAGCCGCTCCGATCCCGTGCCGCATCTGGTGCACACTGGGCTTTAGGCTCAGAGAGATGCTGGAAAATGAATGTGTAAAAATGGATTGAGAGTGTTTTTGGTTCATGACACCACACACACAGCTTTGAATGGACCTCAAGACACAAAATAAAACTCTGGCCAGTGGAGAACATGGGACCTTTAAAATGCAACACATAATTTTTTTTACTGTTTTAGGTGTAGTCGCATACATTCATGAGTTTGACCTAGAGATGGAACATTTCTGAACTGCCTTCACCCATCATACCTCAACATGTCTGTTAATACTGTGTGAACAAACCTTTTACAGTATAAAATCAAAACTCATGTTAAGTGATCACATACTGTCAGTGTTTATATCAAAACCTTATGCAGTACATTTTAGATTTGAAAACATCAAAGAGTCTTCAGTCCAGTGATATTACAGTGGTTAAGACCCAAATACTCTGCTGGCCTAAGATTGAACTTGTGTTTAATAATGAAAAAATACTAAAGGGAGTAGACAACCCACTCATTTCTTTTTTCCTTTTTTTTAAAATTCAATCCATTAAATCCCTGTGTAAACAAAGCCAAAGCGAAGTGACATGGAGGCGCCATACTGACTGGGCCTTTAAAACACAACGTTAGAGACTTGCCTTTCTGTAATGCTTTATGTAAGATTTAATGCGTTGTTTTTCATTCTTTATACAAATCCATTATTTATTCAATTGATGTATATTGCTTCCATTCCTCATTATTATTTGTAATCAACTGATGGATTTGGTAGATTATTATTATTCTATTTTAACGGATCATCACAGGATAACTTCATTAAGGGGAAGAGAAACGTCTCCAACCTCATGTTACTCTCCTATTTCACCCAAACTCAACTTCCAGCTGCAGAATAAATGGCAGAAAATATAATTTAGTTTATAAAGATCATCTCTCATAATATTTCCACTAAAATGATGATTTAAATAAATGTAGACTCGAATCTGTTGACATTGGAACATAAGCTACAGTATTAAGAGCATGGCTGACTCTGAGGGGAAATAATTTTTTCCTTTGAGGAAGAAGGAAAAAAAAAAGGCTGGCACGTTGCCTCCAATTCAGTCCATGTCATTAATTGTGTCAGCGATGTCACATTTCTTCAATTATCTGACCTGGGGAATTGCAAGGACTGGACTCTTCTTGGAAAGCAGGATGGGTACAGAGAGGTCTGAAACGTCACAGGTTCGATCCCTCAAGAAAGCCGGTCTGTTAACATCCATGTTTCCTTTCAAAGTGTCGCTGAACCCCAACCTGCTCACTGGTTGTTTCTCTGGATAAAGGGGGCGGTCACACCTGAATTCATCCAACAATTTATCTTTGCTCATCGCGACGAAAAAGCATGTGAAGGTATACTTTGTGTCGGGCGGCATTTCAAACTTGAAGCAAAGGAAATCACTAGAATATAACCACAATTGCTTCTACAATAAATTCCACTTTAAACAACCTTGCATCAATCTTTATTCATTTTTTAGTTTAGTTTTAGCTTCCTCCTCTCCTATCTCTTGTGTTTTTCACCGGGCTTCAGTCTAACGTTACTTACATACAACGCCTACAATGTAAATGTTAGGAATGTTAGCTGTTAGATTCTTGAGGTTGTGTGTTTGGTATGACACGAGTACAGGATAGCAGACACACATGTGCCTACCCATCCATCCATTTAACCTGTAGGCTACTATCCATCCATCCATAATCTACCCATCTGCTAATCCATCCATCCATTAACCCATCTGCTAATCCACCCACCCATCCATCCATCCATCCATCCACCCATCGATGAGTCTAGCATCCATCCCACACTCCAAATCCAACCTTCCAGGTTATAACAAGCAGGTTAACACTATCAGCATATAGAGTAAAAAAAAACAGAGCAGTACATGATTTACATTTAGCTGTGCAGTCTCTCTGATATATCCTCGGAGCAAATAGACCGTGTCTCTGATCTACAGTAGAATAATAACACAAGTCACATAGGGCCACTGCCAAGTCCTAAAAATAAACAACATTTCTTCATAGGGAATATAATTTAATTTGCTGGAAGCTCCCCCCCCCCCCCCCCCCCCCATCCTCCCCCTCATTCCAAGCCCCTTTAAAAAAAACAGACACATGCTAACAGATTAGCCGCCACTGAGTCCTGTTGAAACACCAGCGAACAAAAGCAGCAGTGAAGGCTAGTGGGATGACTAATGGGAGGAAATGGGGATGTCTGCCACTAAAACAAGTCGTTGGGAGCTATTTCGGGCTCGGAGTTGTTTAACAAAGGGCCCCGTATTTCGTTCAAATGGACCATTTATAAAAACAATGGCCAAGGTCTGGAGGCTAAAGCTGGAAAAGTGACGGGCTGAAAGTGGTCATAAATGTCAAATTCGCCACCTGAAGAATAGTCCGGGGTGTAAACATCCAATATTACTCCAGCTATTGTACCTGAGAGAGGAAGTGTCGGCCTGCAGAGAGCCTGTTTGTTAAAGCTGCACTACAGGAGATTTTTATGTAAAAATACACTCGTCTTATCAGCCTTAATCAGGAAGTGTGGCTGCAGCAGAGGAGAGCGTCCCATTATCTCTAATTGAGGCGCTGTGGTCGCTCATGGGAAATCTTCTCCGCACACAGGAAGTGACAAATTGAAATTTAAACCTTCAATAAGCGATATCAGACCAACCAATCCTGAAGCTAATGTGTGCTATGTGGAGATTTCATTGACACATAATGATATTAACTCATATCCACACAGCAGCCAGCTGTGTTGCTGGTCCCATATTTTATGTCTTGAGGTCCATTCAAAGCTGTGTGTGTGGTGTCATGAACCAAAAACACTCTCAATCCATTTTCTTCAATTCCATTTTCCAGCATCTCTCTGAGCCTTACCAAGAACAGGCCGTTTCTGTCGCCGTGTCTTTAAGGCTCATTAATATTAACGACTCCTCTGTTCCGATTGGCTAACCGTTTCGAGAGTGAAACGTGAGACACCGCGGCCCGGCGGCTACAGGTAGGGAAAACTCTCCGGTAATAAACGATGACAACCGCTCAACCGCTTTGAAAAAAACACTTTGTTAGTCTATTATTTCTTACAAAAATGATAATGAGCGAACCTTTGTGACGCCACAAAGTTACGGAAGTCCAAACGGCTCGTTTAGAGGCTCGCTTTTCTAATATGGATTGTGTGGATTTAGTTGGGAGGGGGGACAAGCAGCAACATCCTCTTTGTAATAGGAAGCAATGGGAATTATGGCACATGTAGTCTTAATTTTGATAAAATTCTACGCGCACTACCTTTAAAGAATCATTCTTCTAATATGGATTGTGTGGATTTAGTTGGCGACCGTGCGTTTTGATACTTTCACCATGTTTAGATAGACCATCCAATTCCTTTATAATCACAGAGGCAAGGGAAATTACGTTTTCCACAATATGGGACCTTTAAAACTAGCTTGTCTCCTCCCTCGCTGTTTAAAAGCGGCGCTCTCCCCCTCCCATTCCTGAAAAATGTTCTCGTAATGGCGGAATCGATGAAGCGAGCGAGTAAACTTGTAAACTTGCTACGTGCCTCTTCACTTGTCATTGTGGGACATGACCATGGGTAATCTTCAGCAGGAGAAAGATCTGTCAAAGTGAGACTGGTAACCCGTGAGACTCCCCCGTAGGTACGGTTAGCTTAGCTGTTAGCATTTATGCACGGTGCTTTGCAATGTTTGTCCTTAGTAGGCCTCCGTAGTGCAGTGGCTTTGCTGCGTGTTATTTACAAAGTACAAAGGTGTTGCAAGCTCATTTAGTCGTTCATTTAATTAATTTAGCTCAGATCATTTAGCTCATTTAATTGCTTGAGCATCGTTGGACTCCAGCCCACCAGCCGCTAGGAAGAAGACATTTAGTTTACTGACGTCACCTTACAGGATTTCTGGGTAATGAAGTCCTCATGTATCCAACAGTTACCTCTCGCTGCTGCCAACGTGTCTAATTCCATAGTGCAGCTTTGACCTTTATTTATCCAGGGAAGGTTTGCTGAGCACTGCGCTCTCCTTCAGATTCATACCGTTACACACTTTCACACTGGGAGCTGTCCAGTAAAACCACAGTCTGGGGGTTCAGTGCCTTGCTCAACGGCACCACAATGTTAGTTAAGGGAGGCAGAGGGTTTATCATTCTGTTTCTCTGCCCAGATTTTCCCAGACGGTCTGGAATTTGAACCAACGACCTTCAGGTCTTAATGCTTCTCTAACCTCCAGACTAAATGTTTGAATCTACATAATGAAGGATGTACATTAAGTTCATATGCCTTTCTGTAGGTGGCGCTCTGTTCTTTGTCTGTTCAGTCATGCTAACTACCCACTTCTTCTTCTTCTTCTGTTTATTCCAAACAAACCGGAAACATAAAACGCATCACTTCCTGCGCGGCAGAGATTTTTTTAGGGATTTTTATTTATATAAAAATGTCACCGATTATTACTGTAAATAATGAATGCATAAAAATTAACACAAATTTGACTTTTTTAGTAAAGACCATACTATCTACATTGTTTAGTCCTGTTAGTTATATAAATCAGAAATAAAGTAGCAAAACAGACATTTGTTTGGATGACAATGTTGCAGATTATTACTTTAAGAATGCCAATCAAACTACAATGAATATCCACACCTGGAAGAAAACAAGGCTCTGCCTTTAATTGGATGTTTTTTCCTTCAACCAGTTCATGTGTCTGATTTGGGCCAAGAAAAGTCCGTTTTACTTTTCAACACATTAACATATGTTGTATGGAACAGTAACACAAATGTGGGCCGTTTCAATTACACCAGGAGCTGCAGATGATGTACGACTCCCCACTCCTGCACCTTACTGTAGCCATGTCACGATGTGATAAATGAAGGCTCCTCTCTTACTCATGAGATGGATGTACTTATTTTGGACCAGAAGCTGTTCTCTCCTCTCAGCCGGAGCAGCTGCTCGCTCTTTCTCAAGCTGCCTTTGTCTTTGTAATCCCACACCATGAATCTCTAACGCCAGATACGATTTAACGAAGCAAACTGTTCGCCTCCATTCATTGTCTATGAGAAGCAAGGAACGGTGTGCGCACGGCATGATGGGATAGGTGGTGACACACGAACAAGTCCCATGATGCAATGACAAAAAGTTGAAAAAGTTTAATATTTTGCAAAAGGGCATGATGGTCGCAGGGCCAGAACCAATCACATTCCAGCAATCTGGTTCTCAAATTCTTGCGGCCATTCAATTTTTGTTCGTACCTCCACTTTGTCTTTGAGTAGAAAATGGAAGAAAGAATTATTATAGTCTGTGTTGAGATTTCCCGAATGATATGACCCATCTCTGAGTTTATAATGGTCTGGACAAATGGAATAATGCATGGAGGAAAGAGGCGTTTCTGTTCTTCCTGTTGGGTACCATTACCTGAATTAGCCCACAATATTAGCTAATATGTTAGCTTGCTAGTCGACCTAGAGTAACACATCATAACCAAATCATTTCAAGATTATGTTTCTCAAGATATACGATTATGGATTATATTTTGGCAAAATTAAATGAACAAAATTATAAAATACAAACAAACAATGTTAAAGGTCCCACAGTATTCCATTTTCACGATTTTGTTTTCTGTTTTCCTCTGGCTCAGGATCAGAATAATGTCTTCATGATGTTTTACAGATAAATGTAGTTTAGCTGAAAGTTGAATTGAATGAGTTAAACTGAATTAATGTGAAGACTAAGTTGTCACAATACTGGACTCTGATTGGCTGACAGCAGCAGCTCCTCTAATTCAAATTAGGTAAATCTGCTGAGTGGACGCTTTCCAGTTCAAATGCCGCAAACTGGCCTGATTGGACGGATTTCAGTCATTCTTTAGTGAGGGAGCCAATCAGGACCGAGTTCAGCTGTGATGCGTTTCCTGGAGTTAGACTGAAACTACTTGGGGGGGGGGGGGGGGGAAGGGTGGATTTTTTAAAAATGCAGTAGCTTTAAATTTAACCAGTCAAACAAAGTTAGTTTTGAACAATGTCTTCATTAAACATCTTTTATCGTATATACTGTAAATAGAGGAAAAGGTTAATTCCTATAATCGGGGCCTTTTAAAACCAGTGAAACGACGCTTTTAATAGAGCGAAACAAGATCAGTTTACCAAAGCTTCTTCCTGTCATGTGGCTCATCTTCTGCGTTGTTTAAAATCACAACAATTGGGATTATTTTCAGTTTAACACTTATTTTTGAGAGAATAGTGAACTATCAACGTAAAATTCAAGTGGATGCAAAATAACTCAGATCAGCAGTTCATCGTTTGCTTGTTATTTGTTTTTCTATGAATAATCCACGAGAATGATTACAAATATTGGAGTGAAGAGTTCATTTCCAAACTTAAACAAACAAAAATTACCTGAGGCTCCTCAGTCAATATCTCTAAAATAAAGATCCTGTCTATAACCAAGGGCTTAAGTTGTCTACTATTCTTTAAATAGAGCCATAATCTGTTTCAGTTTTTTCTCAAATAGTGCATATCCCATGTTGGAGCAAAACTCTTCATTTTTCCATATGATATGATGGATGGGCACACATTCCAGGCAAGATAAATCCTTTGTCAGTTGTTAGTAACGTTAAATGCTATTTCTGCCCTATAAAGGCAAAAGGCAGTAACTGCTTAAGAGTGTGAAACTGAGAAAAATGGCTTTAAAGATATTTTTACTGCGCAGCCAAGCGATATGAAAGACGATCCTTGAAACGCAGTGATTTGTTGACTTAGTAAGAGGTTATTCTTCACCCTGTTATCCTCCTCTGACCCGCCGCTGACTGACAGAAATGACTAAATCTCATTTTCCGCCAAGTTGAGTGAAGTTACTGCCTTTTCTCCTCTGTAAGGCCAGTTAACACATGCGGTGTTAGTAGGTCAGAGAGCGGGGGAGTCCCTGCTGACGGGCTGCGTTCACACTACAGGCCTTCATGCTCTGATCTGATTTTTTTGTCTTGCCTGTTATTAGTCATGTTTGAAAAGTGACCCATATCTGACATCAGTATGAACAGACACTCTACTGTGAAGCGACCCGCATGCGCAAATGAACAACAAATGTCACATTTGCAAGAGGGTAAATCATGAAGCTGCTGAAAGTGTAATTGTGGTCCAAGCATTCATTTTATTTGCAGTGGAGGTTCGATGAGGCTTCGTTTACTGAGGAAGATGACTTCCACGTTGTTCTGTCTTTTTCAGAAGAGCGCCAACGCAGAGTGATGACAGTGATCTGCTGTGGAGTGAGAGGTAAAAACCACATGAACTCCAATCTGACCAGTCACACTCAGGTCGCGTTGCTGTGTATCAGATATGGATTGGATCTAGGACCAGATACCAATGTGGCCCACACCGCTCTGAAAAAAATCAGATCTGTGTCACATGTAGGCAAAAAAAAACATTTGGGACACGCCCACCTGTAGTGTGAAAGCAGCCAGACTTCTGAGACTTCACAGCTCTCCGTTGGAGCCGGTCTGCAGGGACGCCGTCCTCGCCGGCCTGAAGCCGCTGTACTGCATGTCGGGGTTGGGATACTCCTCCCTGATCCGCCGCACGCAGCAGCTGGGGATGGCGGGCGGGGCGTCGGCGGGCGGGACCCCGAACCTCCAGACGACGTACTGACCGTAGGCGCAGTGGCGCAGGGCGGCGGTCCGGCGCTCCCCGGCCGGCGGAGACAGAGGGTCCCGGTACAGGAGGACCGCCTCCAGGAGGGAGCGACGCAACACCAGCTGCTCGAACAGAGGAGAGGAGGTGATGCAGCGGCCGGCGCTCCGCCTGCAGCACAGCTCCTCCTGGGGGAGAGGGGAGGAGCCGCAGCAGGAGCACCGGCACCAGGCTGGACGACCGGAGCCGGGTTTCGGGCTGGGCTCCAGGTCGGGGTCGGGGCTGGTTTTAGGGTCGGAGACAGCCTGGGCCGGCCGGTCCATGGTGACGTCCTGCTGTAGCACACCCACCATGGCTCTCAGGTGTCCTGTGTCCTCCTGCTGACAGCAAGAATACACAGTTGTCATCTATGACTAGATTTAGTTTTCCCAAATTAAAATTAAAATAAACATTTTATACATTATCAGTCTGTCTGTCTGGGAGCCTGTATGTTCAGGTCTAAATTCATTGCTCATTCAAAACTGTAAATGCTTCAATCCTTGTTACTTTTTTGTAGGTAAATGTGTTAAAACAGCAAATAAACAAGCCTCTATAGTGAGTCTTAATTTCATGCCATTTCATCAATCATTTCATCAGACATCGTCACCATTTCCAAATGTTGCACATGGAAGAAACCTCTTCACATCACAGCAGCTAACCTTGCTCTGCTGCACGGACAGCGGCTTGACGTCTTGTAAACTTTTCTTCTGCGATCTCTTCACCAGCCGGATGTGGTTCTCATCCACGAAGGACACAGAGAGGATGCACTGCAGAGGAGAAGACAGCATCGTCCAGCCGCCCAAACACTACATTTACATATTCAGGATGCTAATTAACGAGCTGGTTACAGCACTTGGAAAATTCTGTGGAAGAACAAATATCTTTACGCAGTTTATTTCAGGAAAGGTGGTTTCTATGTAGAGTGTCTTAAAAGCCCATGTGTGCTAGCTGCTGAGAGTGGATGACACTAGAAAAGATAAAGATCACATCATATATCATACGGATTCCATCGATATGGGGTTTTCATGGCTGATACTGTTTATATATACACACACACACACACTTGAAGCTGCCGATAGCTGATATTTTGTGCAGTATTCAGTGTTTCCCCCAGAATTTTATACCTGTCAGGGTGAAAAAGCCTCTGAAACAGCATTTAGAGCATGATGGGAGACTAAAACTCTCCACTGAAACCCACATTAATTAAATTATTTTAGCGTTAGCAGCTCTTTAAAAAGGCAGGTGAGGCAGGTTTCACCCCTGTAGCTGTTGAGGAAAATCACATCCTCACCTCGAACATATCACCAGTGAACAACACTGACCGGACAATATCAGTTTTTCATTGAAAGGCCAATATCGGCCCAATATATCGGTCTAACCCCTAGTCACTACATTGCTTGTCGATATACATCTGCTCCAATGCCAGCTAGATTTATTCCTGTATTCCATTTATTGTTACTGACGAATAAAGTGGATTCTGATTCTGGCGCCCTGAACGCCTAAAATCAGTTTAAAGATGTGATTAGATGAAACTTTAATGATTCCTGTGTGGAAACTGGGGAAATACTAACAGGATACAGAAGACTTCACAGACTTTCATCTTGTGCTGGGAAACACTGACTGGTCGACATCCCATTTTTATTCAAAGGCCAGTAACAGGAAACCAGTATATCAGTCTAAACCTACGTATCATTTCCCATCTTTCCATTATATCATCAAGTCACGTCAAATCAAATCATCCATCACCTGCTGTTTGTCCTGGACCGACTCGACCTTCCTCTCCGAGTAGTTCTGTCTGGCCTCTGCTGAGTAGCAGCTGGTCCCGATCAGCCAGTCGATGAACATAGTGGTCTGAGGAAGACAGACAGACAGACAGACAGACAGACAGACAGACAGACAGACAGACAGACAGACAGACAGACAGACAGACAGACAGAGAGACAGACAGAGAGAGAGACAGACAGACAGAGAGACAGACAGACAGAGAGAGAGACAGACAGACAGAGAGACAGACAGACAGAGAGACAGAGAGAGAGACAGACAGACAGACAGACAGACAGACAGACAGAGACAGAGAGAGAGAGACAGAGAGAGAGAGAGAGAGACAGAGAGACAGAGAGAGAGAGACAGAGAGAGAGACAGAGAGAGAGACAGACAGACAGAGAGACAGACAGACAGACAGACAGACAGAGAGACAGACAGAGAGACAGAGAGAGAGAGACAGAGAGACAGACAGACAGAGAGAGAGAGAGACAGACAGACAGACAGACAGACAGACAGACAGACAGACAGGACTGTCAGTTCATCCACAGCACACACACATCACAGTTAAACACACTGTGAACGGGCAATAAGACGGTGTATTTCAGTGGGGACTCAAGTCACAGTTTAAATTGAGACTTGACTTGGGTTCTGGTGACTTGGGACTTGACTCTGACTTGTACTTTGATGACTTGAAAAGGTTTCTAAAGTCTTGACTTGAGATCTTGTGTTTGTGTAAATGACTTAGATTGAAAGTGATGAGATTTGTTCCAGCAGACGACTGAATTTAAATTCTGTTTTCTGAATTTGTATGGAATGATTGAATTGATTGAAGTTGAAACTGATTATAGAAATCAAACTCATGATGCTCTTACCAAGTTTTTATCCTATTAAAACCAAATTGCATTGAAAAGTCCTAGATATTTAGTTTTCTTTAAGATATTAAATTGATACTGGACTCTTGATTTGTTTTGACTTTGACCTCCCAACCTCTACCTGCAGTGGCGTCAGGATTTGACAGATCTGGGTTTTTGAAGGCAGATATTGACACAATATGTTAATGTAACATTCATAAGCTGTCTGACACTACTGCTTACTGTAAATTCACTCCTGAAGGTACAGATGTGTACACACACACATCTCTTCCATGGATTTCATTCCTACACTTAGTTTGCCATCTCAGAAATCTCTTTATCTTCATTATTTTCAGAAACCAACATTGTTTTACTTCTTTCTTGTTCCAATGTTTACATTTTCACCAGACAATGTCAGACGTTTCTGAATACGCGCATTAATTCAAAAACATTCAAATGTATTTGGATAGGAAATACTTTTCATTCACAAAAGGCCTAGCAAACTTTCTGTAGACGCACACATCTCTTCCATGGATTTCATTACTACTCACTCAGTTTGCCATCTCAGAAATTTGGCTTTGATATCATCTGGAGTTGAATAGAAGGAAATCAAAGTTGAATGGAAGCTTCTAGAGTGGGATTACAGCCCTGTGCAAAAGCCTTAGGCACCCTAGATCTTTTATATAAATTTTGTCTTCGATGTTTATTTGTTTTCTGCATTAGTGTTTCAGTAGACTGCTCTTTATAGTGCATTTTTTTATATTTAGAAACTTTTCATTTCATTATTTTTGGGTTAACCGGTAACCGTTTCTCTGATAACAGCATGTAAAAATGAACAGGGATCTTCAGCAGGGAGAGAGAGCTGGAAAACAGGCTGAACATTCACTGTGGCTGCAGTTCTCCTTTAAAACTGCATAAGGAAACTTTGGACTTCTACAGCATCTACCACAGTTTACAGCATGGATACAGGAGAGATGCAGGATAGATGCATGAATGGAGATCTGTACACTGTGAATTCAGCGAGTCGTCTCTCACCAGAGCGTAATACGACAGCGTTGATCCGATGTAGATGATCAGCTGGATGAAGCTGAACTTTCCTGCCTGGACACAAAATAAAACATTTGTTGTATTCATATTTCACATTTTAAGCATTTAGCTGACACTCTTCCACAGCAAATTAAAGGATAAGTCTGGTGTTTTTTAATGCATTTCTTACCATCAACAAATCCTATGAAAATAACAAAATCAGCAATTAATTTGTTTTGCCAACAAGTCTCGTCCATGTAGCCGGTGCCCAGTGCAGCCTCATGTCCCAGCAGCCATAGAACTGCATTGTATTAAAAACTATTAAAACCCGTCACAGAGCCATGCTGCTGCTCTGCAGCATATTTCATCATCACGATGCACCGGGCCGGACGACTTTTTCCTCAAACGACTTTTTCCTCAAACGACTTAATAAGCCGACCGTAAACACGTTTTCCATCTCAGGAAAGTAGTTCCGTAGCACAGAAAATAGTCCCCAGCATAATGAAGAATTTGTTCCCATTTGAATTTGATTTGGTAATAACTACAATAGTCTGACTTTTCATGGTAACAGTTAGTCGGGAAGTAATGGGAGTAGAGCAAACGCATTGTTAATTTTGTTATTTTCATAGGATTTGTTGACGGTAAGAAATGCATTAAAAAACACCAGCCTTATCCTTTAACAATGAGCTGAATAAGCTTAAAGTCCTAGAGATCACTGACATTACAAGCAACCAACAGTGAAGAGTGTAATGTTCAAAGCCACAACAGCCTGACAACAGATGTGACAAACTTATCTCTGTGTCCCTAAAATGATAATATACAGGAGAGACGAGTTGGAGAAGGAAAAGAGAAAGAGACAGAAAAGAGGATTTTTATAGACTGGAGACAGAAACATGTTGGAGCGAGTAGAGGAGGAAGACAGGATGTGATTTAGAGGAGAGAGAGAGAGGGAATATAAAGAGTTTTTTATACAGGAGGTGTTTAGAGAGCGAGGCTCGCCGCTCCTCAGACGCTGATGAAGGCCAGAGGGATGGAGACGCTGCGTCCGTCCACCATGAATTTAATTTAAACTTTGAGAAAAATCCTCTCTGGGCCGAGCGGGAGGCCGTTTATACTTTGACCAGACGTTCAGCGTGAAGAAAACAGCCTGAGCACAGAGGCTGCTGCTGATTTAAAGCTAGGAATCACAGAACATGAAAGGTTTAGGTTGAGTTTATTTGTCTTTATTTTGTATTTTATAGTTTGTTATATTGTTTCATTATGATGTGCTGTCATGTCTGTCTGTAACTGTCTGTGCTGCTTCTGTCTTGGAATCCACATAAAAAGGCAAAGAACATAAAATAGAAAAGACTGCACAAAACAAGTTTATTTGCCATAAATAGTGCTAACAAATGCTAAAGTGCTTTAAAGCAATAAACGAACACTATACATACGTTGTACATTATACATCCGTGTGTCCCACCTTTTCTATTTTATTTTCTGCTTCTGTCTTGGCCAGGTTTCCCTTGTAAAAGATTATTAATTAAAAATAAAACACTATAAAACTGCACATTCTAGTGATTCAAATACAAATCTGAAACCAGATGAAATACAAACTGTGCAGGTGACACCAGGAGTCCCCAAAGGGCTTATAAAAAAATATCAAAACCCAAGAGAAAAAGAGAAAAAGTCTAGAAAAAAATAAAATAAAATAAATATTATATTATAATAAATCAACCCACCTTTCCGAACACCATGACGTCAAACCGGATCCCAAAAGCTTTGTACAGCGTTCGCTCCTCAGCTCCGTTCACTGTGTTGTACTTTGCAAACCTGATCATAAGAGAGTTAGATATGATAATAATGTCAAAACCGCCAGATGTGATTCATTATTAAAGTCACAGCAGATACATACAGCGTGTATTCAGATCCTCTGTGATAGAGCACCTGTTACAAAGTGGTTTCCTATGGTAATGAGCAGGGTTAGACAGATATATGGGGCTGATATTGGCCTTTTATTAAATTTCAGATATCGTCCAATCAGTGTGGTCCAACTCTGATCTGATGCTGGTTCCTCCTGACTGCAGCTGGAAAACCTGACATGACGTTTCATTTTCTTTGAATATTTGATTGATTCATTTAATTGTTCTGTTATGTTTCTGTAAATTAATTCTTCATTTAAAAAGGCAGTAATGTCTCCCAGAGTTTCTCTACCATTGCACAGGTGTGGTGTCTCTCTGCCTTAAAGAGCTGTTGACACTAAAACAATTTCATCAGTCTGGTTTCAGTGGAGAGTTTTAGTGTCCCATGATGCTCTGAATGGTTTCAGAGGCTTTTCCACCCTGATGAGAGGAAAATTCTGGGAGAAACACTGAATACTTGTAATTTTCTGGCATGAAAATGGTCGTTGAAACTTGCAATGACAATTACTTTTCTGTATTTTCTTTTGAGGAGCTGCTAACCACCTGCAAGAATTTCATTAGTTTGGGTTTTAATGGAGAGTTTTAGTGTCCCTTGATGCTCTAAATGCGGTTTCCACCCTGCCAAGAATAACATTTGGAGGATTGGATTATTTTTTCATTTCTTCAGCATGAAGATGGTACAATTATTAAAAATATTTGCTGCTTCCATCCTTAAACCCTTGGATTCAGTCTATTATTCTGCTCTATGTTTTATCACTGGTGATGCTTATGACACCCGTCACTACACGCTCTACCAGAAGGTTCTCTGGTCTTCTCAGTGGGAAAGACGTGATAAACACTGGGATTTGTTTATCTACAAAGCCTTTAATGGTAAACCACCATCCTACCTGACTACAGTACTGGACTGGACCTTCAGATCTGATCAGACCTGATCCAGTGAGCCGGTTTCACTCCAGGTTCCCCAAATTAACCGAATTAACTCTAAACTCCTCTAAATCGGCTTTAAATTTTGTGCTACAGCATATTTTAAAATAAGATTCTATTTTAGAAACAAGATCTTAAGTCTTTCTAGAGCTGAATGTAATTGTTTTTAGCCTGATGTCTGTTTTGTCTTTTATGTTTCTTATGCTTTTATTGATTCATTGCATTTTATATTATTGAATTTTACTGTTTTTATTATGTTATTCATTTGTAGATTGTTTGGTACTTTTATGAATTGTTTGTTAGTTTTATGAGTTTTGATGTAATTCAGGTCTCGCTTGCAAGAGGAGATCTGGATCTCAAAGGGATTTTACCTCAGTAAAAATAAAGGTTGTAGTTGCAGCTTCAATAGAAAAATATCAGTATCAGCCTTCAAAAATGTATCAGTCAAACCCAGTTATGAGGCCAGCAGTGAATTTACAATAAGCAGCCGTGTTAGACAGCTTCTGACTGGTATGCCAGCATAGTGGACATGACCTTTGACCCCAGAGCGAAGCCCAGTCAGCCTGACCTGAAGTTGAGGCCGGGGTAAAGCGTCTTGTTGCTCTCCTTCTCGTCCAGCCGTCTGAAGGAGTATCTGGGCAGGCAGCGGTGGGCGAAGCGGTCCAGGTTGCAGTCCCACTTGATCTGGATGCCGATGACGCCCCCCTGTGGCCGAGAGGGGGAAAGGTTTACCCAGAAACCCCGGGGGCTATTCAGGAAATACTGTGTGTTGGTTTCAGGGTTTGTACAGAGTTAATACATCCATGGTTTGTACATGGAGAGACAGCAGCACCCATATAAGTTACATCTGAAGAGTTTCTCATCCACCATGGGGGGGAAAGTGACTCCTGATCTGATCAAGACTTCTCAGTTCCAAACTGTCCAAGGCTTTGTTCAGACTGCAGGCAAATCTGATTTATTTCTCAAATCTGATCTTCAGGACCGACTATCCACACTGTTATTGGTTCAGGCACCGTTAAGCTTTCTGCATTGGTCGCCGTGGTAACGACATAGGCGTGTGTACATATGGTAACTGATGCCATGTTTTTCAAATACGGAACTAAAACGAAAAGCTGCAAATGCAGAATGGAGATTCCGATGTGCCAGCAGACATGTCATTTCTGTGTCTGTCCATGGCCGGTTGTTTCCATTCTCCATTTTGGTTTCTGGTGTCTCTGGATGTGACACCAGCGCCACGTGTCGCGCTGCGAGTGACACGTGAGAACCGATTTGAAGAAATGTAGAAATTAGAAATTTGTAGAAATCCGATTTGAGTCGCATTTCAAACCATATACAAATGTGGCTAAAATCTGATTTGCAAAAATCGGTTTCCATGTGTTTTTTTTTGCTGTTCAGACTTGATAAATCAATCTGACTCCTATCTGGATATGCCAAAAATCTGATTTGGGCTGGCAGTCTGAACATAGCCCACGTTGTTCAGTGTTCTGTTGTTGGTCTACGCACCAGTTCTGAGTGCAAATGATCTGTTAACCTTAAGACTTTTGCCAACAAAATATCAACATCTCAATTTTTGAAACATTAAGTCATACATTTCAGGTAACTCAATATGTAAATACAGCATCATGGAATTTGAAACCCTTCAGTTAGATTTGGGGTATTAGCTGATGCTGTTACCCAGGCCACACAGGACACGGGTGATACAGACTTTAAAGTCGAGATGAAACGGCATTTCGAGAGTATCTAACTTCCGTATCGTGACGTATTTCCGAGTGAAACAGGAAAGACAGGCGGGACGTAATGTTGGGAGGAATTTGATTTGAACGTTGAAAAGTGGGTGTGTCCTAACACCCGAAGACACACCGAAGTACCGTGCTGCTGCTAGCTAGCTAACTAATGAATCTTAGCCTCTTAGCTCTGTGCGCTAAAAGTTGAAGATTGATTGATGGGTGGATGTCATGATATTATTGGTTGAAATTAGTTACGGGCATGCTTACGTAAGCACACGGCATATTTTGTTTTACAGGAAGAAAACATGATTGAATTTTGATATAAGAACACAATGAAATTGATTTTTGGTTTTTTTTTTGGCATATATTGTTAAATAGGTGCACAGTATGACCGGGGATGTGATCTAAAAGGGTTAAAAAGGTATTTTTCATTTCACCTCGTCTTTAACTGTAGAAACATTAAACAGGTAATCTCACCTCTACTGCCATCTCAGAGAAGTTCTCCCGGGCCTCCTGCACGATGTCTCCCAGTCTGAAGATGGGACACAGCGAGTCGTTGCTCCTCTGGCAGCTCTTCAGGTACGCATCGTTCATGTCCGGCAGGATGTTCCTCCTGCAAGACGCAACACACTCTGACATGAGCAGACATGGTGGATCCCAGAGTTTCCTTTATCACTGAACAGGTGTGGTGGGTCACTCTGCCTGAAAGAGCTGCTGACACTAAAATAATTTCATCAGTCTGGGTTTCAGTGGAGAGTTTTAGTGTCGCATGATGGTCTGAATGCTGCTTCAGAGGCTTTTCCACCCTGACAGGAATAACATTCTGGGTGACACACTGGTGCAGTGGTGTGCAAAATATTTAGTTTACTTTCACTGTGATAAAATCTGGAGGCAAAGGGAATGTTGTTGTAATTCCTACTGGTTTCCAATAGAGGTCGATATAAGTCATAGAGTATTTAAGTGTTCAAAAAACTTGCAGTTAGTTGCTGATAGGGCTGAACGATTTTGAAAAAATATCTAATTGCAATTATTTTGACTGATATTGCAATTGCGATATAATTTGCAATATATTAGAGGGAATGATCATTTTTACATCATTATTCTCATTTTCATTGAAAAACATATTCAAATGATTATGGTGTGATTTTTGCGGGGATCTGTACCAAACAAAGATGTTTTCTTAAGTCTGTAGAATATGATGTGTAGGCCAGGACATCTCTGCAGCACGACAATATTTAATTTAAAATGGTATTTTGACACACATTTTGCCTTTAACAAATATTGCGCCTCCTGCGATTTGAAAATTGCAGTAGGACATATTGCGATTTCGATAAATTTTCGATTAATTGTTCAGCCCTAGTTGCTGATATTTAGGATTTATTCAGTTTGAATGAGAATGAAAGATTTTCTCTGATATGAAACCTGATTTGTGGAGGGACAGAGTGATGCACAGTGTAACCAGAACACCAGGTTAACAAACTGTCTCCTTTATCTGGGTATAATTATGAATTAATAAATGAATTGCCCTTCTTGGGATCAATAAAGTTGTCTGAATCTGAATTTACAGCCTCATGCAACTTGGTAACTGCAGTCATCATATCAAGAGGATCAAAGCACAGCAGCCTCACCGGATGAAGTTAAACGCAGGGAATCTGATGTTGTTCTTGATCAGGACTGTGAAGTTCTCAGCTGCTGCCAGCAGGGCGGGCCTGCAGGACACACACTCATCTCACTGCACAGCGGAGTCACGGGTTCAAATAACACACATACCAACCACAGTGTAACTGCATCTTAAAATGTGTGTGTGGGGTGGTATCATTATGTCCTGATACACAGCACATGTGAAGCCGACTTTGTCCACTTTGGAGGAACATTACATCATTTAGAGCCAGTTTGTCACATGGAGGAGGAAATAAAATGATCAAGTTGTGTTAAGAAGTGTTGATTTTTCGGTAACAATTATTAGTAACACTTTACAATAAGGGTCACTAAGTTAAGGGTTAGTTAATGCTTAAACAGTTAACTAATGTGTCTGGTAATCATTTACTAATGGTGTTCATGTTAACTAAGGTATTAATGTATACATTATTTAATAGTCATCTTTATAAACTATTAAATAATGTATAAATTAATACCTTAGTTAACATGAACACCATTAGTAAATTACACATGAGCTAACTGTTAATTAAGGGTTAGTTAATGCTTATTAAGCATTAACTAACCCTTAACTAACCCTTATTAAGCATTAATTAACCCTTAACTTAGTGACCCTTATTGTAAAGTGTTACCCAATTATTTCGATGTGACAGTGTTGATTGGAGAGTTGTTTATCCTCTTCTAGAGCAGATGTGGCTCTGGGGCGACTGGTCAAAAAACTATCAAAAGCGTTAAATTAACTCAGATGGGTGTGGACTATATAAACACAGCCACAGTGTTGATTTTTACACTCTCTGAATTAAATTAACACTGACAATTTTGCTGTGATTTGAAGCTTTTCTTTCCAAAATGAGACATCGGTGATTTGCTCTAGCTCTGACAAAATAACTGCTGGTGTGATATTAAAAATCTCTATCAAACATCGCTGGTGCTCTCAGCAAACTGTATCCCTTTATCTGCAAAATTATAACTTTGTAGCTCTGAATACAAGGAGCCGGTTCAGACTAGTGTTGTGTGGAGCAGACTGTGTTTACCTGGGCGGTTTGGTCTTGGCCTCTATGGGACACCATGCAGACACCTGACAGGTCTTTCTCATCACACCAAACTTCACACAGGAGCCGGTCTGAACGCCTGCATGACGAAAACACACAGGAAGAGTCTGCACAGGAGAGTCTGCGTGTCTGCAACCAGCAACCATGTGTCCTTTAGCTGTGTGGGGCTTTTCTGGTTCAGTATATGTGTTTTACTTCCTTTGATTACACTTGTGCTGCTTGCTCTTACCTTTATTTTATTCCTTCATCTATGATCTGTGTCCAGTGTTTTACTGGTTTTATTTTAACTTTCTCTTCTCATTTTATTGTAAAGCACCTTGTAATCTTGTTAAGAAAAGTGCTATATAAATAAAGTTTATTAATATTATTATTACTTAGCGAAATAACAGACTCCTTCCTGCTTGCTTATTCAATGTAGGTCGCTCTGTGTAAGAGTGTGAGATAAACTGTGACCTAAAATGTTAATGCAGCAGAAAACCGAGAGCTACTGACAGTGTCAAATTCTAACACATCACTGACAAATTCCTCTGCTTCTTGTGGAAACGGGTGCTAACTGGTACCAAGCCAAAAAAGCCATTATAATATCTGTATAGTTTAGTATCTGTTGGGATTGGCTTGCTCTCTGGGTCACCACTAACAGCCGAGCACCAAATCAAACCAGACAGGACTGAGGATTGTGAGTGAAAAATATAAAGATGCATCCATTCAAAATTATTGTTAAAGCTGCACAAGTCAAGATTTCTATGTAAAAATACACTCGTCTTATCAAGTTAAATCACAAAGTGTGGCTGCAACAGAGAAAAACATCCCAGATTCTCCCTGTTTGTCCAAATTAAATTCTGCTGTCAGTTTGCTCACTGGTGGGAAATCTTCTCCACACAGGAAGTGACACATCAAATCTTACAGTAAAATATGAAACCCCCCACTCCCCCCAGGCACTAAGAAAACATGTAGTTTACTGATGTCACATTACAGGATTTCTGGGTAATGAAGTCCTTCAAACTTTCAGAGATTCAAACCGTTCCC
This sequence comes from Centroberyx gerrardi, assembly GCF_048128805.1. Taxonomy (NCBI): domain Eukaryota; kingdom Metazoa; phylum Chordata; class Actinopteri; order Beryciformes; family Berycidae; genus Centroberyx; species Centroberyx gerrardi. The sequence continues at coordinate 31,530,239 of NC_136004.1, read as the reverse complement.
TCTTGGGGCCACTAAAGTTGCAAAGTTGCCTACTGCAGTTTTAACTGGAAATGAAGAAGTTGCATCTATTCAAAGGGTGTTTCATCTGAAAGATAACAAACTAGATCCATTTACTATTCTTTCAGTTAAGATACTGTTTAGAATGGATGCCACTTTTTATTGTAAATTACAACTATTTCAAATGGATGCAACTTTTTATCTTTCACTTATTTTGTTATTGCTCATTTCACCCCAACATCTAGAGGAAAAGACAAATAGATAAAAGGCTCTACTTTCTGAAATAATGTGTGCTAGCCGGTGCTAGATGATGAGATACTTCTATTGATTCTTTTTGGAAATTCTCTTTTCTCTTGTCCCCTCCACAGGGGGGTCAGAGGTCAGAGGTCAGAGGTCAGGCTCAGCTACAGAGCAGCAACCCTGGAGCTGGATTCAGTGTCTTGCTCAAAGACACTTCAGCAGTGCAGATGTTTGCCGACAGAACCCGGGTCGTCTGGTCTCTCTCCCTCACTGCTAGGCCTCCCTGCTGGTGCTAATGCGTGCTAACAGGTGCTAACTGATGCTAACAGGTGCTAACTGATGCTAACAGGTGGTAACTGATGCTAAACCCGTTGTGACCAGATACCAGCAGTGGAACAGAGTGAATGAAGGGTCGCACCGTGGCTGTGCTGGTCCCAGGATCCTCTCTCACAGTCCTTATCGGTCTGACACAGTCTGCCGGACGCGGGAACCTGGAATGTAAACACTACTGCAAAATTAGAGCGTTTTTAATAATTCAACTGCTGATCTGAATCATTGTACTGTTACTGATAAACTACCAGAATAATTTAATAATATTCATGATAAACTGGCGCAGATCTAGTGGTCTGAGTAAAGACTATGATGTAAAAACTATGATGACAACCACCACTACTACTACTACTACTACTACTAATAATAATAATAATAATAATAATAATAATAATAATAATAATTAAAAAACCACCTCTGGACACTTTCCTTGCTTCTGGTTCTTTGTCTCAATGACATTGGTGATCACAAAGAAGGAGTTTTTGTCCTAAAAGAAAAGAAAAACAATCTTCAAATTCACTGAAGGTCCATGTTACCCTCCTATATACCCTACAAACACCCAGCACCCTGAGGCCCCAGCAGCACCCAGAGGCCCCAGCAGCACCCTGAGGCTCCAGCACCCTCCTGAGGCCCCAGCACCCTGAGAACCCAGCAGCACCCTGAGGCCCCAGCACCCTCAGACCCCAGCAGCACCCTGAGGCTCCAGCAGCATCCTGAGGCCCCAGCACCCTGAGGCCCCAGCAGCATCCTGAGGCCCCAGCACCCTCCTGAGGCCCCAGCACCCTGAGGCCCCAGCAGCACCCTGAGGCTCCAGCACCCTCCTGAGGCCCCAGCACCCTGAGAACCCAGCAGCTCCCTGAGGCTCCAGTAGCACCCTGAGGCTCCAGCAGCACCCTGAGGACCCAGCACCCTGAGGCTCCAGCAGCATCCTGAGGCCCCAGCACTCTGAGGCCCCAGCAGCACCCAGACGCCCCAGCACCCTGAGGACCCAGCACCCTGAGGCCCCAGCAGCACCCTGAGGATCCAGCACCCTCCTGAGGCCCCAGCACCCTGAGAACCCAGCAGCACCCTGAGGCCCCAGCACCCTGAGGCTCCAGCAGCACCCTGAGGCTCCAGCAGCACCCTGAGACCCCAGCAGCACCCTGAGGCCCCAGCACCCTGAGACCCCAGCAGCACCCTGAGGCCCCAGCAGCACCCAGAGGCCCCAGCACCCTGAGACCCCAGCAGCACCCTGAGACCCCAGCAGCACCCTGAGACCCCAGCAGCACCCTGAGGCCCCAGCACCCACCTGTGAGGGTCCGCTGTAGTCCACCACGTCCCAGACCACCTCCTCCCCACCAGGCAGCCGGGTCAGAGCCACTCCCTTCACTTTGGTGGTGACTGAACTCACCACCAGGTCAAACTCCTGGTAGTTTCTGTTCCACAGCATCATGATGCTGCAAAATACAATTTACAAAAAGATAATGAACAAAGAAACACAGAGACAAAAGGTCGGTTCACATTTGAATTAGTAAACAGATGTACAAATGCATAAATAAATCAGAAAACCTTCTCTCTTCTTATACACTTTATCTCTTTTTTATCTTTTCCTGTATTTCTTATCTAATGTCTTATATACCTCGTGTAAAGCACTTTGAATTGCCTTGTGTATGAAATGTGCTGTAGAAATAAACTTACCTTACCTAATAAAAACAGAACTAATAGTAATCCTATAGTAAATTTTAGAAGGATACTATACAAATATCACAGCAAAACTATAAGTCCCTGTGGGAATATTATAGGGATATTAAAGTGATAGCATAAGAGGTTAAAAAAACAAACATAAAATATCATATGGTCATTATAAAGTCACTATTGACCGCCACAGGAATATTATACCGATACCACAGGAGATTAAAAAAAATACCATTAAGTACAATAAGGTCACTATAAACTCGCTATTGAGCAGCAGACACGCTAGAATATTAGGAATATTATAGGAATACTATAGTGATACTATAGTGATACTATAGCAGTCACTAAGTCACTTAAGTCACTGTAAACTGTCTATTGTGTATCCCAGACACGCTATGAATTCCTATGGAAACATTATATGAATAATAAAGAAATTAATAGAAAAATAATAGAAAATAACACGCGCCAAAACAGTGTTATTTTCATTAGGAACACGGCTCATTTCATATTGGAAGTCCGCATGCACAAAAGCGTGAATAAATAGCCTAATGTACCATCAATTCATGTATTTATGGGTTTGTTTTTTTCGAGTAAAATGCCAACTTCTGCAAAATAATCTCACAGTTCAACGGACTTGTGGAAGTGAATTATTAGGAACTGAACTGAGTGTCCTCCCCCACCCACCCACCCCCCATGCCAAGATGTGGGGGCGGAAATATTTCATCTGTACTCACCAGATGAACATTAAAATGACTCCGTTCAGAGCCCACTTCAGCGAGCCGAGCCGCACGCTCCTGATCCGGACCAGCTTGTTGGTTTCGTACTGGCAGAGACCGAGCAGTTTGCAGGACATGTTGTCGGGCTGGTGCCGGACCGGAGGAATCTGTGAGTCAGTCTCGGCTCTCCTTCCTGTGTGCGGGGTCACATGTCCAGTCTCCAGAGTCCGCAGCTGGTCTCTCATCCTCATCAGCAGCACAGACAACAACAGACTCTCACTTCACTGTTTCTGCTGCTGCTGTTCACTTCCACTCACTACTCACTACTCACTACTCATGTGTTTGTAATGAGTCAGAAATATGTCTTGCTTTAACTTTTAATCTTATAAAGTTTACTACTACTACTATTACTGCTGCTGCTGCTGCTACTACTACTACTACTACTATTACTGCTGCTACTACAACTGCTACTACTACTACTGCTGCTGCTACTGCTGCTACTACTACTACTGCTGCTACTACTACTACTACTACTACTACTACTACTACTATTACTGCTGCTGCTGCTACTACTACTACTACTACTGCTGCTACTGCTACTACTACTACTACTACTATTACTGCTGCTGCTACTACTACTACTACTACTACTACTATTACTGCTACTACTACTACTGCTACTACTACTACTACTACTACTATTACTGCTGCTGCTGCTACTACTACTACTACTACTACTGCTGCTACTACTACTACTACTACTATTACTGCTGCTGCTACTACTACTACTACTACTACTATTACTGCTGCTGCTACTACTACTACTACTACTACTACTATTACTGCTACTACTACTACTACTACTACTACTACTACTACTACTATTACTGCTGCTGCTGCTACTACTACTACTACTACTGCTGCTACTGCTACTACTACTACTACTACTATTACTGCTGCTGCTACTACTACTACTACTACTACTACTATTACTGCTGCTGCTACTACTACTACTACTACTACTATTACTGCTGCTACTACAACTGCTACTACTACTACTGCTGCTACTACTACTACTACTACTACTACTGCTGCTACTACTACTACTGCTGCTACTGCTACTACTGCTACTACTACTACTACTATTACTGCTGCTGCTGCTACTGCTACTACAACTGCTAGTACTACTAGCCTACTACTGCTACTACTACTACAATACTAGCCTACTTCAACTACCTACTGCTACTACTACTGCTGCTGCTACTGCTACTACAAAAACTACTACTATTGCTGCTACTACTACTATTACTGCTAATACTACTAGGACCCTACTGCTACTACAACAACTAGCCTACTACTACTAGGCTACTACTGCTACTACTACTACTACTGTTTGTTTGTTTGTTTGTTTATTAAGATCCCCATTAGCTTTTGCATAGCAGCAGCTATTCTTCCTGGGGTCCACATAATTTACATGGTGACAATACAAAAATACACATTCACACTACTCATTACAATACACTAACATAACACATCATAATGCACATCTACTGTAACTAAAACAATAACAATTGTTACTGGTACTACGACGACAACAACTACTGCTATTGCTATTACTACCACTACTACTAGTATTCAAGGACTTTTCAGTGACTTTCAAGGCTTTGTTTGTTGAAATTTAAGGACTCAAACTTCTCGTCATGTTTTGTGGTGAGACACGACTCTGGTCAGTTAGACCAATCTCATGTCTGTTTACTCCTGATCTTGTCAAGTCCAGAAATCCTGGATGAATCCTTCATGTTGAAGCTGCAGGGTTTTCCTCAGGATGGGAAGAGTTGATCCAGAGAGCTGAGGCTGACTGAGGAATATGCTATTTTAAGAACATTTTCCAAAACTTTAAAGGTCTTATTTTTATTTTTGTCTAATCCACAGACTGTCAAGGATTTTCAAGGCCCTGAAGCAAAAATCAAGTGAAAATCTCCACACATTTATTTGCAAGTCATATCTAACTAAATCACAGGAGGGAACATTCAGGACCGATGAGAAAAGGACTTTCAAGTCAGTCTCAAGTCTTGAGGCACAAGTCTCGAGTCTAAATGTAGATTACAAAGTCAAGTCCAAGTGAAGTCCATGTCATTAATGTCAAATTTCAAGTATAAATGTAGAACAGCAAGTCAAGTCAGAGTTCAGTATCAATTTAATATCTTAAAGAAAACTAAATATCTAGGACTTTTCAATGCAATATGGTTTCAATAGGATAAAAACTTGGTAAGAGCATCATGAGTTTGATTTCTATAATCAGTTTCAACTTCAATAAATTCAATCATTCCATACAAATTCAGAAAACAGAATTTAAATTCAGTCGTCCGCTGGAACAAATCTCATCACTTTCAATCTAAGTCATTTACACAAACACAAGATCTCAAGTCAAGACTTTAGAAACCTTTTCAAGTCATCAAAGTACAAGTCAGAGTCAAGTCCCAAGTCACCAGAACCCAAGTCAAGTCAAGTCTCAAGTCTTCTCTTCATGCATCAAGTCAAGTCTCAAGCAGTTAAAACTGGGACTCGAGTCCAAGTCATGTCCCCACCTCTGATATGATGATATATAAGATGATGATATATAATAATATAACGTTGCTAGTATAAAGCATGACTAACACAACAGAAGTGCAAGAAAATCAGATCACAAGTTAAGCTCTACCTATATACATGCTGTAGATGGCAGTGCTGCTTGTTGTCAGATGGATCTGAATCATTGAGACTTCACATTAATTCACATAAACAGCCACTGGCTATAACTGTCAGCAAGGATTTCCTCATCCTGTGTGCACAGACAAGAGCATGAGGGACATTTTCTGATCTTGAGCACTTTCATCGACCCAAATGAAAAGCGCACGACTTCTGTGAGAAATTTGAATGGGTAAATATCAGCTGACTGGCAGATTTAAATGAGGGGTTGAAGGAAAACGCAAAATATCTTTCCATAACGTCATGAAAACGTGACAACATGACACTTCTGTCTGGTTTGGAAACAAAACCAAGGAATCTGGTGTTCCCGTTCAAGTTCAAGAACTCATGGGACCCGGTGGGAAAAGTGGCTTGGAGCGAGGCATTCAACAAATCACATAATCACAGTGAATCTCTACAGAAACATAGATAGATAGATAGATAGACAGATAGACAGATAGATAGATAGATAGATAGATAGAATGATAGAATGATAGATAGATAAATACTTTATTCATCCCCTTGGGGAAATTCAGGTGTCCAGTAGCTCACACAATCTGTATTAACATATAACTATAGATTAGAGAAAATACACAATAAAAGAAGGTAATGCAGCATGCACAGGGTTAAAAACCAAAATTACTTAAAAGCAAAGATTCATATAAATAAATAAATAAATAAATGAATAAAAGGTGCCAATAAAAAGTACCACATAGTCCTTGAGGATTATTGCACAGAGTCCAGTAGTATTATTGCACAGGGTCCACACAGTCCTTGACAGAGTCAAGCCTACACAGAGTCCAGTAGTAATATTTCACAGAATATTTCACAGAGTCCAGCAGCCAAGGTCATGAGCCCCTGCTGTTGACTGAGGTGTTGTAAAGTCTGACGGCCGTGGGGACAAAGGATCTCCTGAACCGTTCAGTCCTGCAGCGCAGCGAGATGAGCCGTCCGCTGCAGCTGCTTCTCTGGCCTGCCAGGGTGTTGTGGAGGGGATGACCGACATTGTCCGGGATGGCCTGCACCTTACTCCGGGTGCATCTTTCCACCACAGTTAACCCAGTGAGTCCGACCTCCCGCCAAGCACTGAGCCGGCCTTTTTCACCAGCTTGTCCGGCCGCCTGGTGTCTTTCATGCTGCCTCCCCAGCAGACCGCAGCGTAAAAGAGGACACTTGCCACCGCCGACTGATAAAACATGTGCAGCATTTTACTGCAGACATCAAAGGACCTAAGCCTCCTTAGGAAAAAGAGCCGGCTCTGCCCCTTTCGGTAGAAGGCATCTGTGTTCAGGGACCAGTCCAGCTTGTTGTCCAGATGCACACCTAAGTATTTATAAGTCTGCACCACCTCAGTGTCCACCCCTCGAATGTTGACTGGCTGGAGAGGGGGCTTAGACCTGCGAAAATCCACCACCATCTCCCTGGTCTTGGAGGTGTTCAGTAGGAGGCAGTTCTTATCGCTCCAGTCGCTGAAGGTCTTCGTCAGGTTCCTGTACATACATGTCAAACATACACTGTCCCGTAACCAAACAATCCCAGGTTCAATCAAGTGTCCTTGAGCGAGACACTGAACTCCTACCTGCTCATTCATTTTACAGTAAGTCGGTCTGGATGAGAGCGGAAATGCAAACGACCAAGGTATGTAATAATAACAGATCTGATGCTTTATTGATCCCCAAAGGGAAATCCTCTGTTCTCTGCCTACAGAGAATGTGAAATGTCCTTGTCTTCTTTTTTCTAGCTTCACACTCTGGCTCTTATCTCTTTACCCAGCATGCTTTTCATAGATGGGACCTGGGTGGACATGGGTCTGTTTTTTTTACAGTCTGTGGGTGGGACACAAGAACATTTGTTACATCTATGAGTACGATCACGCCTACAGTTTATTTTCTTTGGTCCGAACCATAGTGGAAAAGTTTACGTTGTTATATTTTTTGTATTTGGGTGGTTTAGGTTCACACTGTCCAATAACAAGTGAACCAGGGCTTGTAAACAAAGGTCACGTGACTCACAAGTAGCTTGTTTATTGGACAGAGTTTTAACCTGTCATCCTGCAGGTTAAAGATTTTGGTCAAAACAAATCTGATTCCAGTTCCTGTGACTTTATCTAACATGCTGGACTTGTCTGTCTCTTCTTCTGTGGTGTTCATACCAGTTAAGAACACATGAAGAAGTAGCTGAATATGAGCATCAGTCCAGACTTCATTTTGTTCTGCTAGGCTTTCCAAGCATGAGGAACCGCATCCGTCTCCTTCTACCCATAATCCCTTGCGTCTTGGGGTGGTTTCCTGTAATTGGATGGATTAACGATCCGCACCGCAGTTCTCTTGTTAGAGGACTGAGACTCTCGGTGCCGTTATTTGGTGCCACCAGAGTTCAAAGGTCATCGTTCTCACCTGGACTAACCAACCAATTAAAGGAGTTCAGAAAAACAGATCAGAACAGCCTTCGTGTGAATGTGCTCGTTAGGATGCTGTGGCTTTGACCTTTGACCCTCATACTATTGGTTACTTATCTAGCAATTTTATCTTATTCTGCTGTGCTGCTTATCGAGATAAGAAGATAAGAGCAGCAGCTAAATGAATGAAATGTAAATTCATGTCAAGGAAATGCAAATGCCGGGAAAGGACCATGACCTGAGCGCAGAGGAATAAAACCAGAACATTACTGAGTAAACGCAATAACAACAACAACAACAACAACAACAGAACAATGACAGCATGTACAGATACACACACACATGCAGACACAGTAACAAAACAGACACCCTCGCATGTACACAGACACACACACATATGCATAGACAAGCATACTGTACACACAGACAAACACAGTTACATGCATTAGCATACACACACCCGAACACACACGTACACACACAGACATAATTAAAGGTCCCTTACAAAATCTTTAATTATTCTGTTTATAGTAGAGGCCTGTACTGCCTTGATCACTTCCATAAATGCATAACGAAGCACAGTGATTGGTCTAATTTGTATTTTCATATGCAGCGACATCAGGTCCGGCCCGGTGACTCACAGGAACAGATTTGCATGCAGGGTGTTTTCATGTTCCTCTGTCAGGACGGTGTGCATGTCAGTCTCCTCCAGAGCCAGGAGGACTTCAGCCGCCTCTCTCTCCACGATGCTCGGACCTGCCGACCTCAAGCTGTACGGCACGGCCTCCCTGGTGCTTCTGGGAGTTCTGTGCAACGTCTTCAACCTGCTCGCCACGCTGGCCCAGCAGTGGAGGTCCGGCGGCGTCCGGACCGCGGCCGTCATCATCTGCTTCATCTCGCTGGCCAACGTCCTGCTGCAGCTGTCCACCTTGGCCCTGGTGGCCTCGCTGTGGGCCGGGGCGCTCTGCCGGCCGGACCTGCCGCCGTTCTTCTGCGGCGTCCTGTTCCTGTGGCTCAGCAGCAGCTCCGTCAGCTTCTGGTCCGTCGCCTGGCTGAGCGTCCTCTACTGCGTCCGGGTTCTCAGCTTCTCCTCGCCTCTCTTTGGGGCCGTCAAGAGGAACATCTCGGCCGTCGTCGGCGTCACCCTGGCGGCGACCGTCCTGACCTCCTGCCTGATGTTCACGCCCTTCTTCTACCTCCGCTACCGGAACGAGGATATGAACGTTACGGAAAACGCCGCTTGTGTGGTCAGGAAGCCTCAGTTCCCCTCCTGGGTGGACGTCGAGGCGTACGTGGTCGTCTTCATCTGCTACCTCGCCCTGATGCCTCTGATGACGATGCTGCCCACCTCGCTGAGGCTGGTCGTCTTCCTCTGCAAGCACACCTGGTCCATGAAGAAGAACCAGAGCGGCTTCCACAGCGCAGACTCCTACCTGCTGGTGTGCAGGCTGACGGTGGCGCTGGTCGGCGTTTACGTGACCACGCTGCTCACCGTCTCCCTCTACTATTTCCACGCCACCTTCGCCTCCGGACTCAGCGCGGACGTGCTGTTTCTCGGCTCTTCCTTTTATTGCATTGCGTCCGCGATTCTCCTCAGCAACTCCAACAAGAACCTGAGAGAGAAGCTGCAGGCGCTGCTCTGCAGAGCGAAGCAGCCGAACGCATCGAGCAGAAGTGCTGAGGAGAAAAGCGGAGTGACAGGGACGGTTTGATACGTGGAATTATCTATATAATTAATCTAATTATTTATCTGATTATCTCTTTGCTAAGCTATGAATTACGAAAGTTTATTAAAGTCCTTATTCTTGAATGATTTCAAACAAGGTAAGACCAATATATTGGGCCAATATGGATGTTATTAAAAATCGGATATCGGCAAATTGGTGTCCTCCATGATTATGCTTCTTCTTCTTCTTAGAAGTAGTAGTAGTAGTATTAGTATTATCAGTATTAGGCTAGTATTAGTATTATATAAAATTGCACTGCAATTTTATTTTCTTTGCACATTTCATTTATTCATTTAATTGTTCAATAATGTGTCTTGTAAATTAAGTCTTCATTTAAAGGCCTAATGTTTCACTAATGTGTTTCCCTGCCATTGAACAGGTGTGGTGTCACTCTGCCTTAAAGAGCTGCTGACACTAAAAGACTCTCATCAGTCTGGGTTTTAGTGGAGAGTTTTAGTGTCCCATGATGGACTGAATGTTATTTCAGAGGCTTTTCCACCCTGACACGAGTACAATTCTACAAAACACAGAATGCTTGTCATTTTTGGGAATTCTTTGAGCGTAAAAATCTCCAAATTGAATAACGGCTATCGGCAGCTTCAATCCAAAACTGGAAAGAAATTTGATTATGATACGTGACAAAATTACTGCAGCAATTATGAGAACGGTCAGTATCAGTGGTGACAGTCAATATTTGTTAATTCTACTACTATATATGATATGATATGAGACTTTTCTGCTGACTAAATGTGTTGAGCCTGGACTGTACTAATCTAGACTCAGATCACTCAGATCATTGATTGTGTAATAAGACTGTTGTTACTTTTTAAAAACACATGACATTGATTTCTCTGTGAAATTGTTTTGAATATACTGTATAAGTCAATAGACTTGCCACAGACTGTAATTTCATTTGTCTTTGTCAAAATAAAAATGTCAGAAAGCAGAAATGTCAGTCATGAATGGAAAAAATGGACTCCGTCTTTTTGTTTTATTATTTGGATGGATTATTTTAATTTATCATTGTGTGAACTGGTGATGAGAAATGTCCATTCATACAATACAGTATCCATAAGCATGGTAGGAACATGGGTTCATGAAGCTTCGTCCTTCTGTCAAGCTGAGGTTTCCAGCCTGAGGGTCGGTGCCCCATAAGGGGTCACAAGATTAATTTGGGGGATCAATAGATGATTAATGGAATCTGAAAAAATAAATCTCAAATATACAAATGTATCATTGTGATAAATAGGACTGAACGCACTTGAACATTTTTCAGTACCCTTCCAGACTGTTTTTTGCAATTTCCAAATTTTCCAAGATCTGTAAATAGCCAAATGAATTCTCCATGCTTGTCAAATCTGCACAGGATGTAATTAAAACAAATTTAGACTGTTTTTGACAGCGGTGACAGTCAGAGTATCTCTGCCCGTCAGACAGAAACATCCTCAGTTGAACATCTTCTGCAGCCGCGGCTTGAGCAGCTCCAGCATGCCGTTGTCCTGGAAGGTCTGCGGGAGGCTGTCCACGTTCATGATGACCTTGTGGGCTTCGTCGAACAAGTCTCCGCCGATCTCCTTCTTCACCCGGTCTCTCCAGGCGCTCAGCGCCGGCCGGCCCTCAAACACATCCAGACCGGTTCCAACCGGCTGCAACGGGAAGGGAAACAACTTCAGTCGTGTCTTCAGGAAATTATTTACAGAGATTTGGGCTAGTTTGGCAAGTAGATGGCTGGCTATTGTCTGACAGACTATGGGACACTTCATTGACTATGCAAACCGTCGAACCAATCAGAGTATTCATTAAAACCTGGGTGTAGGTGACATCACTTAAACCAGGAAGTAGATTGGAATTTTAATCTGTTTGATTCTGTTGAAACCAGGAGAGTTTTTCAAATTTCCACAATGCTGACTGTTATAATAATTTGGGTAACTTTAGATTAACAGGTCCTTTGTTAAATTATAACATGAAATTGAGAAATGCAATTCTCATTGCACTGGACCTTTAAGGATAATAACAACACTAAATTTGATTTACAAGCAGCAGCAGTAGTAGTAGTAGTAGCAGTAGTAATAGTAGTAATAGTAGTAGTAGTAGTAGCAGTAGTAGTAGTAGTAATAGTAGTAGTAGTAGTAGCAGTAGTGTATTACCTGCATAACCTCCACTACTGCCACCAGATCTGCCAGAGAGATTTTCTCTCCGGTGATGAACGGTTTGTTCTGCAGGAATTTCTCCTCCAGCAGGTTGAGGGACTGAGTCAGATCCTCCAGAGCAGAGTCCATCTTCTCCTTCGGGACGTCCGAGCCCGTTATGATGGGAATGAGAGCCTGCAGGAGAGATATTTAGTAATAGGCTTTTATGAAAATATATCATTATTATTAGTAGTAGTAGTAGTAGCACTAGTAGTAGCAGCAGTAGCAGTAGTAGCATTAGTAGTAGTTTTAGGTTTAGTAGTTTTATCATTATTACTAGTAGTAGTAGTAGTAGTTCTACGAAGTACTTTACAAAAAGCCATAAAAATAAGAAATAGTAAAAAAATATAAGGGGGCAATAATTTGAAACACACTTAAAGAAAAACTGTTAAAAATAGAAAGACACAACCCTTAAGCAGCAACACAGATGATGTAACACGTTATCTAGTGAAGTAGGTCATGTTCCAGCACAGTCGTACCCTGAACCAGAAGACCTTTGACCCGTGTGCTCTGACGGCGCCGTGCTGCCAGGACAGGTACTCATTAACCCGCGCTCGCCGCTGCAGGTCTGCTGGGTACCAGTGGTCCGGCACCGAGGCCGCAAACTTCTCCGCCAGGTACTTCAGGATGGCAACACTGCAGCAGAGAGTCAAAACAAATGAGGAGAATCACTCAAACATCAGGCTCTGACAGACTCATGCTTATTACAAGCAAGACGGGTTGTTGCCCTTTCATGGAAAACCGTGACCAAACCAAGTATAAGCCAGTTTGTCAAGGAATTGTCATCATGTATTGTGACGGAGAAGCTTACCTACATTCTTAAAGGGAGAAAATATAGAGGCCGTTTATGGACTTTCTAGAAATGGGACATATTGGTCATATTTTGTAATGTATCACCCCAAACAAAGGTATAATATGAGGTTGGGGATGTTATGGGTCTTACCGGGTCGTGGTTGAGTGATCTGACCTTTGGCCTCGGCTCGGCCTGACGTTTTGTAAACATTGCTGAGATTATCACTTTTTAATTGCTCGGCCTGACATGAGCTGTTGGTTCAATATCTCCTCATACTGAAATGTGACGACGCCAGAACCTGGTAATTTTATAATATAATGCTTTATAATGACAGTGATGTAGTTATATATTTTCAGAAGGGCATTACTTCATGCTTTTTGTGTCACTCATTTAGTCTTACTTTCCAACACAATATATGTTAATAGCAAGGGATATTAATACAGCAATGGTTATTATGTTGAAAATTAACATATTGTATATGTATGGGTCTTACTGGATTGTATATATTATACAGTATATATATCTTTATACTCTTGACATCCCACATCCCACCTAAAGAATTTATGTATCCTCAAAATCAAATTCAAATCACTCAAATACCTCAAACTAAATGGTCTTAGTCTGTGTTATTTTACTTGAATTTGCCTTTTTTTATATATATACATATATATATATTATTTGAACACGATTAACCAACTGTTTTTTCAAGATTTTGAGTCATTGCCTCATGCTAAATGGATTGCCTACTGTGCCATTTCTTGTTACGTGCATGTTATACTTGTTCAGTTGTTTCATGTAAAAATCAATAAATATATTGTAAAAAAGCAACAAAAAAAAAGGAGAATCACGCAGCAATAAAATACACTAAAAATGTCGTCCCCTACGAATGATGCAGGCAGCCCTCGGGCCAATCAGTAACAAGATGCATCATCTCTCCAAGTTTCATCCAAACTGGCCCGGTGGTGTTATGGCCTTTCAAAGTTTGAAATATTCACTTTTAATTATAGCGCCTCTATTAGGCCAATCAGTGTAATTTGTAACAGTAGCTGGATTTGTGTGTTGATCAGACTTATAGTATAAGAGCTTAAATTTTTATATTAAATTATGGCGCCCTCTTTTGGCCAATCAGTGTACTTTTTTAAACACCACAACACAGTGTGAAAATGTGTTATCCCTGGAAATTTTGTCAAAATCGTACCAGATATCACGTAATTTATAAGAATTGCTGGATTTGTGCAGCAAGTTTTGTGTCAGCTGGACTTTATCGGTGTAGGAGTTCGGGCCTTTCAAAGTTAGAATTTTTGATCTTTAATTACAGCTCCCCCATCAGGACAATCTGTGTAATGATTTTAAACACCAGAACACACTGCGAAGATCATCATCCGTCCACGTTTTGTCAAAATTGGACCAGCGGTGTCTGAAACATCACATTTGACAGATGGACTGATACAGCCCATTCACATTTAAAGATATTCTAGCTTCTATCTAAAATTATCAGTATCGCTATCAGCCTTCAAAAGTCCATATCGGTCGAACCCTACTTTCTATTTTGTTGTTAAAGCTGAACCGTGTGCTGTACCTCTCTGTAAGAACGAAGCTGCCATCTCTCATCACAGGAACCTTCCTCACCACGCTGATTTTGCCAAACTCCTCACCGAACTGCTGACCTGAGGCAGTGATGGGAAAATGAAAATGTAAATAGACAGTCAGACAAATAGATACATACATGCATAAATACATACATGAATGAAGATTGTTGTTGTTGTTCAAAAATGAGATATACACCATTTGGAATAGAAAGTGATATCTACTCACTAGAAAATGTCTGATAGTACAAATTTAAAATAAATTCTGGTGCTTTTTGAAAGATAGCTACTAACTCTTCTACTTGCTCTCAAATGCCTCTCTCTCACCTAAAAAAACCCCTCTGTCTTTCCTCCTGCACTTCACTATCATACACGATCACTGTGACCTTTGACCTCCTTGCTACTGGTTGTTTGTAATGTCGGTGACCTACTTAAAGTTTATTCTACCATTGACCTCACTGGAAAGAGCATCCGCTAAATGAATAAAATGTAAAAAATGTGAACTGATAGCAGGATTTCTAACCCAGGAGGCCCAGTGAGTGATGCTGCTGCTTATATAACAAGTTCACAGTCTGCAGGTCGTTCAACTCCGTCCTGCTGCAAACTGTTTTCTACAGTTACAAAAACTCAAAAACAGTAAAAACAAACTAACATCTGAATGCATAGGTGTAACTAAATCTGTGAAAGCCGTTCTATGCATTTCTTTCTTTGCATATTTCAAGTGTTGCTGCTCATGTAACAAGTTCAAAGTTTTCCGGACATTCAACTCTGCACTTCTGCAAACTCCACACAGTTCCAAAAACCCGAAAAACTAAAATTTGAATGCATAACTTTAACTAAAACCCCGTCTCAAGATACATAAAACAACTCTGGATATTTCTAAAACAGAGTGTCATCACATTTCCATTGCATGTGGCGGTCTGGGCCTACCTGAGGCCAGATCCACAGACTTGTACTCAAAGGGAATGCCAACTTTCTTGGCAAACAGGAAGACCGAGCGGCATGGCTGGGAATGCAGATCGAGGTAGAGCTCCAGCGGCATGGTGCTGACGTCTGGCGGCGGCAGATGATCCGTTTCAAGCCCGTTTCCTGTCTGTTTCCGGTCTGTTTGCAGTCTGTTTGCAGTCTCTTCCCAGTCTGGTTCCAGCCTGTTCCCGGTCTGTTCCCGGTCTTCTCTGACTGCGCCTGTTATCCCGTGTGTCCAAAGCTCCTCCTCTCCTCTCCTGTCGTCTCTTTAAGGCTGGAGCAGTGATGTTTAAATGATGGCGACAGTTCAAAGTAAGCAGCGGTCGTGGTTGAGTGATCTGACCTTTGGCCTCGGCTCGGCCTGACGTTTTGTAAACATTGCTGAGATTATCACTTTTTTAATTGCTCGGCCTGACATGAACTGTTGGTTCAATATCTCCTCATACTGAAATGTGACGACGCCAGAACTCGGTAACTTTACAATATAATGCTTTATAATGACAAGCAGTGATGTAGCTGTAAATGAAAAGGAGTTTAAACTCTCATCATAAGGCAAACAGACACCGGTATAAACAAAAATCAATCATATTTTCAGAAGTGCATTACTTCAAGCTTTTTGTGTCACTCATTTAGTCTTACTTTCCAACACAATATATGTTAATGGCAAGGCATATTGATATAACAAAGGTTATTATGTTGAAAATTAACACAAATAAGTCATATATTAACTTTATATTCTCTTATTCGTCTTATTTCATTGATATTGTCTGTTATGTGTTTTGTGGATCTCGTTTACCATGTAAAGCATATTCGAGTATTTAGAAAAGAGCTATACAAATAAAATGTATTATTATTATTATTATTATTATTATAACACATTATTATTTCCTGAATTTTCCCAAGGGGATCAATAAAGCGCTGTCTTATCTTATCTTAACACAAAATGACCATAATATATCTGTGATTAGAGTTGATAGGGTTGTTGATCAATGCCAAAGACTCAATGATTACTAGGCCAAGTGTTGATATTTCTAGCTTTTAAACCTCACTTTTCGTCAAACAGACACCAATAGAAACAAAAATCAATCATATTTTCAGAAGTGCATTAATTCATGCTTTTTGTGTCACTCATTTTCTCTTACTTTCTAACCCTAACCCTAACCCTGATATAACAAAGCTTATTATGTTGAAAAGTAACACAAATAAATAATATATTCACTTATTATAGCACAATATGACCATAATATATCTCCGATTAGGGTTTTTGATCAATACCAAAGACTCAATGATTACTAGACCAAGTGCTGACATTTCTGGCTTTCAAATATCACTCAGTTTTGGAACAAAGACTCCACTCCCACTGCAGTTTCAACTCACTGTTGTTATTGTTTTTGCTGAAGCTTTGGGTCCGTCCATGTTGTTGTAGTTCCTGCTGCTCACCAGCAGAGGTCGATAAAGGCCACAGATGACTTAACGCACCTTTAAGTTCACATCGGTTCATGTTTGCATTTATCATTTGTGTACCGGACTTCATACCTTGCGCTGACATATTGTTTTGTTTACTGGGAGGTGACAGAGCTGCGGCTGAGACAGACAGATTACAGAGGGAGTAAAGTCTCTCCTCCGTCTGTGTGGAAACTCTCTCATCTCCACCTGGAATGCAGCGGTTGGAAATGACAGTTATGAAACAGAAAGAGGCCGACTGGGTCAACATGTCAGACTGAGTGTTGTTAGGGGCCAAAGCAATGTTTGTTATGTTAACATGTCATGCAGCTTCTATGAGTCAAGAAATGTCATATTTTTATGAGTCAAAACCCTACAGTAATACCATAGGAGATTAAAAAAAATACGATCTATAGGTCATTATAAACATATGCGATATTGAGTTCCACAGACATACTGTAAGTCCTATAGGAATATTATTGTGTTTTGTTGTGAGATACTGGTGTATCGACCGCATGTATTTTAGTTTATTTCTTTTAGTGTTAGGGCTAAAACAGTGTTTTTCCTTCAAGTATCCTTATGTAAAAGAACTATAGTAATGATAATTTACTATAAGATAAGATAGCACTTTATTAATCCCCTTGGGGAAATTCAGGAATACTATACTAACATCACTAAAATATCATGCAGCTGCTATAAGTAAAAAAGAAAAAAACGTAAAGAAAAACCTAAAGTAATACCATAGGAGATAAAAAAAAATACCAAAGTACAGTTAAGTCACAATAAATTCACTACATTGAATACCACAGACATACTATAAGTCCTATAGGAGTATTATAGTGATTTTTGTGAGGGATTTGTGTATCAACTGTATGACTTGTTTTTTCTCTTTTTCAGGCCTAGTGAATATTACAGGAATATTACAGTGATTTCTTTTGGGGATTCCTGGATCAACAGCGTATATTTTCATCTCTCTGTCAGACCCAGTGTTAGGGCTGAAGCCATGTTTTTTTTTTTTTCCCCCCCAAACTAAAACTGCACTGAGAGACTCAGGACTTCAACCACGCCGGTCACCAGAACTCTTTAACGACCGCATCATTATCATCACAGCGACTGGAGAAAATTGACGGGTGACGCAAAGGCAAAAACCGGAAAACTCATTTATTCGACCACAAAAAAAAAAAAGATTAAAGATTAGCAGCAGCAGCAGCACGCTTTTCTGACGCTGTTTTGATCTTCCTCCTCTCCTTCACCTCGGCCCTTTGTTGTGGCGAGGCCCGCCGGGGGTCAGACGGGGTCACGAGGGCTAATGCCTCCAACCCCCCCCCCAAAAAAAAACCCGAAACCTCCCCCCCACCCCCCCACCCCCCACCCCAGGCCCGGCTTTCATAGCTCCCCGCCCGGGCCAATGAGCGGAGGCAGGCAGCTGGAGGCCGGTCGCTCCCATCCTCGGTCTGGTTCGCATTAGACGGGACACATGTGGTCTTTGTTTTGAGAAGCGGGGCTGACACGAACCCATAACCGGCCGTATGAAAAATGGATTTTTCAGGCAAACGGATTTAGGCCGCGCTTTGTTGGGGCCAGCGGCTCGCTCCAAACAGGAGGTATCGTAATGACAGGAAGCATATTATTTCACTTAGGGCTTCGTTAAGGACGGGGACGGCGCTCGCGATGTGGAACGGCTGATCTGAGAGCGATCCCTTTGAATGTGGGTCAGTTGTCGGATACGAATCTATTGCCAGATAACTTATGTAAGATGTTTCAGCTCAACTTTATATATCGCATGTCACAGTTTTACGGCGGCGTGTCTCTATAAACGGCAATAAGTCTTTCTTGTTCAAAACTGAGATTTACGCTCCAGGCGTTCAGACAGCACAATGGTTCAGTGTTTCGCTCGGGGACACATGGCGGTTGACGGACATGTTAACTGCTGCAGGGATCAAACCTGTGACCCTTTGATGACAGGACAACCTCTCCAACCATTAGACCACCCAAAGCATGTTAAATAGCCAAGGAAACGGTTTCAGAAAGCTTCTTAAAGGATATGAGCGGTGTTTTTTTAAGTTAGTGCCAATAGTCCAGCTTCTTCTGTGTTTCTGCACACAGTCAGCATAGTCAGCGCTCGTTTTCCTCCTTCATTCGTTCTTTCGTGTCCGATATGAAAAACAAACTTCCACAGAGCGAGAGAATCCATCCCAGGACGCATGAAGCCAAAACCTTCTGTTTTCTCCTCATTTCATTGAGCTGAGTCAAGTGTTTTCATCTCAGTCTCCTCCAGGAAATCATCCTCCAAAACACAAACTTTATCCATGTCTTTTTAATTAGTTCTGTCTTTGTTAGCTGGGACAGCAGCTCACTTCAAGCTAGGTTTGACAGAACAAAGTTTGTATTTTAAAACCCACAAAAAACAAGTAAATGTTTAAAAAATCTAATCACATACAGCATGCAGTGCAAAATGATCGGGGGGAAAAAATGCAAACTAGACATAAATAGGAGTAAATGGGCTGTAACTCTGAATGACATCACTCTTCACCTTTTAAGACACGCACGCCATTTGAGACGGGCAGATGTAGCGAGGGTTAACCCAGTCAAGATTTAACGGCCATTCACACACACACACACACACGCACACACACACAGCATTAGCTCACTGGATCGCCATGCTGTGCAGTTAAGAAAAAAAAAATGCCCAAACCATAAAATTCACACAACAAAGGAAAACACTGAGCTTCAACATGATAATCTGTGCATCTGATAAGCAGACCGTAGCTTCCATTCAGAACGCACCAACAGCTGCAAAGACTTTTATCTGCAACCAAAAGATCTTCGGCTTGATTTCACCTGGACAAAGCGATAGTAAAACATGCTCTTGTTATCGGCCTCGATTTAGCTTGCAGGTGTCACATAATGCTATTTATTACAGAATACTGAATGCATGAAGGGTTTTATCCCCAAAACGGCATATGGAAGCAGAATAAAGCGTTCTATATGGATGAAAAACAATATTTCTGGAGGTTCATATTTCAATGTGAGCAATATATAAATGTTCCAGTTTGCAGAAGTGTTTTGTCAACTAAGGACTTAAAAGAAAACTCCCTCTCTGATCCTTTTTTTACACGGTTAGATCTCATTAATCTGTGGTGTTCAATGCTTTCCTGGACTTATTTTGTGATGAAATATTGTAATTTACTTTTTTTGGTGAACCCACTTTTCCTCAACCTGCCTCGTCTACTTCTACTTCAGTTAGGGATTTCCTACATTTCCCAGAATGCCTTTCAGCCCTTGCTCAAAACACAACATATCTTGTGTCTGCATTGCATTCTGGTCTCTCTCCTGCTCCTGTGGGTGGAGAAATTGGTCTCTCTCCTCTTCTACGATGGATTTCTCCCTGTATGATTGTTGAACGTCTCTTGGTGCAAAATGGCGGCTCTAGAAAGAAGCCCTTCTGTTTTTTGTTCGGCCAGTTATCTTATGGGAATAAGAAAAATACACCTCCAAACAACAAAATGGACCCAGAAATCACTAATAGCTGTTTTTTTTGTTAGTGTTTTAGGGTGTATTTTTCCTTTAAGTTACCTACTAGCCTTTAAAAATGATCATACTTTGCTTTAAGTTTGTGCTGTGATGTGCAGCAGTCACTTAATATATGGAGTGATACAGTATGTACAGATGTTGCATAAGTCCCACAATTCACTGCATGCTTGCTGAACTTCTCCCTCCCCAAGAGGAAATGTTTGGAAAAATCAGATGTTGCGGTTGCTCTCTTCTCAGCTGTTTGAAGTAACAAGGAATGATCTGGTACCTAGCTGGCTGAGAGAGTTTTGTGTTACAATAAACTACTTTTTAAAGAATCGTCTGCAGCATTAATGCAGGATAGATGCATGAAGGGGGACTTTAATGGTTGCCACTGCAGTCTACTGTCTGTAGTCAGTCTTGCTCTCTATGTGAGGTCCTGCTGTACCTTGTGTAGTGTGTGCTGTGAAACTCTGCACCAATGTCACCGAGGGAAATTCCTTCATATTTATTGGTTTTGGCAATTCTCAGGATTCTGATTATGAAACATATTTCTTTTCTAATTGAGAGCTGCTGTCATATATTGGAACATTGCCACCTCTTCTAAAGAATACAGAGGAGCAAAATCTATTAACACCATCTGTGGGGAGCATTAGATAACGTGCTGATGTAATTCATGTGATGACAATGCAATGGTTACTTTAGTCACAAGACAGTCTCAAGTCTGCTGTAGAGGTTAAAGAGGTGGACGTGTGACAGGAAGGTTGCTGGGTCCAATCCCAGACCTGCTGGGAGAATCTGGATGGGTAAAGAGAATTAGAAACACTCTCCTCCCTCAGCAACGACCACTGAGGCGCCTTTGAGCAAGGCAGTTTCACACCAGTTTGATCCAGCAGAGCTTTGCCTGGAACCAGCCTCTGAACCTCTAGTCCCGCCTACTCAGGAATTATTTTTCTATTCAAGGTTTGGATCTGTTTCCCTCATTGGTGATTTCAGTGAACAGGGTGCTATTCAAGCCAATAAGCGTCCATTAGTAGGCGTAGACAATAGTCTGGTATGGTACAATACAAAGCACCAACGCACAAATCTCTCCTTGTTGAAAACCACAGTGGCTGCTGTGGTGGATATCGATGTTGCAACAGAAGTTGTTTTGAAAAGACTTTGATTTACGGAGGGAAAGCCTCTAAAATCAGAACAACATTGTGTTAAAAGCCTTTCTTGAGGGGAAAGATGTGGATTGAAAGATTTGGATTTCTCCCTACTGGATTTGGGAAATGTTTTTAAAATATCAACTGGCCCCTCTGGTGCTGAGGGAAATGAACAGAGAGAATCCAGTTATCACTGTTGAATCTGATCACACTGATGGAGGACGAGAGCGCAAGTTAGCTAACTGGCAAAATAAATGGCTAAGTGGCAAAAAAGGAACTCTGGCATTCATGATGTTGGAAGGTCAGCAGCTAGCTAACTAGCTTACCTAGCTAGCTATTGGCTAGTATGGCTAGTTTGAACTTGGAAGGTCAGCTAGCTAACTAGCTAGATTGTATTTTTTATTTTTAGTTAGAGCACTAGGCTTCATAATATTGCATTTCTCACTGGGTTTTAGTCCAACGTTAGGCTAGTTTGCAAAACAATTTAACCGACATAGTGCTATAGCTGCCAGTTGGCTAAACTGCAGTTCTTTAGCTCCGCCCACCGAAGTTTAAATCAACCAATCAGATTATTTCTGCCTCCACAACAGAGAAATGTTTCTATAACTCCAGTCTGCTGGTTCTGTAGCAGCTAGTATGAATGTAAATGAAGAAGCTGATTGGGTCAGAATCCATTACTACCTGACCAATCCAGTGTCAGCTCAGGATTTAACTGGCTTCTGTAAGTAACAGATCTGCATCCAGTAACATTAATTACAGTCTCCTGTCCAAAATTAGTAGCGCCTCTATCTTATAAAGCCTCTCCCTTCTCTCTCACTATACTTTTAGACACCAGGCCCGCTGTGGTTTGGAACATGCAAGCCCTTTTCAGGCAAATGAGATTTTATTAGAGCCCTTTCCTGTCCAAATAGCCTTTAGAAATCTGACAGCCATTACACAGAATAGCACTGCTAAATTCTTCACTGCTATTAGTGCCGTAATTACAGAAATGAACTCACACTGACTCAGGCAGTGCTTTTCTTGCAGGGAAAAAAACAAAAAAGTTAGGTCAGAAACGTTCTGTGTGCCTGATGGAGAAACAGACTGCTATCTAATTGTGTAACGCAGATAAGTCTCGAAGCTGCAAAATAAATCAGCAGATTCTTCCCATCCCCATAATTTATATTTTTCATTCTTTCTCTCTTGCGACACACACACACACCCTTCCTCCACCCTGATACAAACACACACACCCTCCTGCTAACACTCCACACACATTCTCACTTATTTAGTTTATTTCCCTCACTTGCTGTTTAAGACTTTTGATGTTTTTGTACTTTTCTCCCCCTTGTTGATGTTTGATGTCAGTTGTCATCCAAAGTTTTCCTGATAATTTTAATATTCACATAGGGATTTAAGTGTGTTTGTGGCACTAAATAACTTATAGTGTCCTTATGGTATTTTTTCTTTTTATTTACTATGCACTATAATATTCCTCTAATATTTGTATAGGGTGTGCCTGTGCTGCTCAAAAGTGAGTTCATAGTGACCTTATCATACTTAGGCTAATGGTATTTTTTTTTTGTCTCCTATTGTATCACTATATTCTCATAGTATTCCTATAGGAACTTATAGTATTTTTGTGGTAGTTGTGACCTTATAATAGGCTACTTTATGGTACCTTTCTCTCTTGTAATAAGCCTATAATAAAAGTAATGTTACTATGTAATGTAACTATCAAAATGTAATTTTGATTGTTTTTAATCTACTTTTGATGACTGTCTTCTGTTATGTTAAAAAAAATATTCTAGCTGTAGCCTACAGATTTTATATTTTCTTGTAAAGCACTTTGTAACCTTGTTTTGAAAGGTTGAAAAGTTATTATTGCAATGTGACTGTGGTACTTAATGACCTCATCATGCTTAATGGTATATTTTCTATAGGATACTGATGTATCATTTTTTCCTCATAAAATTTACTATCGGATTAGTATAGCTCTTATCCCAGGATAAAACCTGAAGCCACAGGTGGGTGAAAAGAAAAAGGAAAAGGCATCATCTGTTTTGAATTGCTGCCGGGCGGCAGAGAAAGGGTTAAGAGTCACATGGTGGCGGGTGGTATTATCAGCCCGGGGCTATAAAGAAAGAGAGTATGCGGAGGAAGAAAAAAAAAAAAGAGGAGAACAAAGAAATCAGAGTCTATTTAAAGAGAAGTCGGCCCGGACCGTGAGCGTCACTCTCCGCACTGCGCACCGCACACTGCGCCAAACCCCGCTGCCTGTGCACGGCTCGCTCCCGACGGCGCTGACGGTGGTGAGGATGCGGACTTCTCTTCTGCTCGTGTCCTGCGTCTTTGCGCTGCAATGCTTCCCCAGCATGCTTTGTCTTCCAGTCCGGGGGCCGAGCAGGTACAAAGTGGCACCGGTGAGTTGGAGGAAAACTTTTATTTTTTCTGTCTCTTTCTTGTTGGAAAGTTGAGGAAAAAGAACAAAAAAAGTCAAAGTGTGTCTGTGCAGAAGTTTGGAAACGGTTTGTTGTTTCGGCAGAAGCGCACAGCGAGTCGCTCTGATCCAAACTGAATGAAGTTGCACTTGCACGCATGAGAAATGTTTTATTCATCTGCTGTTTAAAGGAATCTGCACGTTTTATTCTTTCTGCTGCTGCAAGTGGCGCTCCCCCACCCCCTCCCCTCTCTCTCTCTCTCTCACACACACACGCACGCATACACAGATACACACATACATACACATGCATGGGTCGTTTGCTCCAAATTGAATTAACTTTCACTTGCATGCATGAACAATTTTAATTCTTTTTACTTTAAATGAATTTGGACTCTTCACTTTTCATTCTTCATGCTGCAAGTGCCGCACACACACACACACACACACATACACACACACACACACACACACACACACACACCTCTTCCCTCAGGATGATCAATGACACTTATGATATTATAATTAAGAAAATGGCTGTTTTACACGGGAGCAGCAGCTGACCTGTCACTGTAATTAGACTGGGACCTGCTTTTACTTAGAATAAATTACTATCATCACAATTTTTTTTGTCTGCTCAGCATTGGAGCAGTCATGACTTTGCATCATATATCTATGTCTTCTAGATATGTGATGACACCAGAGAGGGTTTTATTTCTATTTTTCTGGGCTTTGCGTTGCTTCAGCCGGGTCTGGTGTGTGGAGAGAGGTTGCTGAGTTCCCCTGTCTGCAGGGCAGGAAGCAGTAATAACAGGTCTTAAAGGCATTTTGTCAACAACACCATAAAAGAAGAGAGGGGTCCTCCATAGGACCCGGCATGACGGCGTCAGTGGCACACGTTACACTTTTACATCAAGTCAAATAGTCTCGTTTTAGTTTGGCCATGCTGTTAGTAGCATACAACGTGACAATGGCCTTTTCCCAGTGTGTTAACCTGCCTGTTAACACATGGGAGAGTCTGAAACTACACAACAGCACTGTGAAAGTACTTATTGTCATATCACACATAGGTTTCATTCACTTATTTGTCTTTTCATTCTTATATTTTATTCGATACATTCTAGTTTTACAGTTGCAGGTTGTTGTTTCCTGCAGCAACGACCCAATTTCCCCACAGGGAACTGATTAACGTTTCAGCTTCTCTCATGAAAATCTCATGAAGACATCAGGTCTTAACAAGGGTGTAACAAAAAGCCTACATCTACACACTTTGTATTAAAATTGTGTCGTTACACCCATGCAATTACACTATGCATTAGGAAGAGATCCATTAAGTATTCACACTATATTATTGTGTACTTGTAAATGTTTTTCATAGGTTAAAACACAGGAATCAGGCGTGAGCACACAATGTGTTAGCACACATTTTTATCAGCAGTGTGTTTACCTACAGCAGTTGTAACAAACCCTGGACTGAATGGATGAAAAATGCCTCTTTTCCAACACTTAAACAGGAATATGTTGCACCTGCACTGACAACTTTGTTATGTCTCTCACTCATTTAAATGGAAAGTCTAATCTGTAGTTTTGCCAATTTGTTCCCCATTGTTGACAAAAGAGTGAGTGATTACACAAGCCTGGACAGGCCTGTGTCTGTGGCATCCAGGGCAGCGGGATACACACAGCGCCTGTTTTCTCTCTCGTGGGGAAAATGGAGGGAAGCGGCGGCTAACTGTTTGGATATCTCTATTGTCAATAAAACCCGAGTCCCTCGCTTTTCCTTCCTGTTTTGCCCCGTCATGTCTGTGTCTTTGGGTCGAAGCGATTGGTGGGGAAACCGTGAGAGCACAGGTGACATCAGAGAGCGGTCTGGGTTCCCAGCGCCCAGATCTAGGTCACAGCTGCGGCGGGCGAGCGGCGAGCGAGCGAGCGAGCGAGCGGCCGATGAAAGACGCTCGTGGGTATGCAGTTAAAAGGCACATGCGCCCCTCCTCCTAAAAGTTAATCAGACTGTTTGGTTCGTTAGCGGGGGGGAGGGGCCTGCTGCCTCGTTATGAATCCCTCGTTAACAAGGTCAGGTCATGCGGGGGGAGGAGCGGCAGCAACACGCTGTCAGCTGAACACACGCAACACATTTACATTTCAGGTGTTCAGCGGACGCTCCAAGTCC
This sequence comes from Centroberyx gerrardi, assembly GCF_048128805.1. Taxonomy (NCBI): domain Eukaryota; kingdom Metazoa; phylum Chordata; class Actinopteri; order Beryciformes; family Berycidae; genus Centroberyx; species Centroberyx gerrardi. Next base: position 31,504,203 of record NC_136004.1, on the reverse strand, counting down.
TGTCCGGCTGCAGGACAACGATGGATGAATGTAATTTAGTATATCGCGCGTCAGTGATTTTAATGAATGATCCGGCATATATTTATTACTTTATTAATCCCATAAATCACTGAGGTGGTGTATTATTCCCGTCAGTTTCTGGAATGCGTCCACTGAGCAAAGTATTTGTACTTTATGAATCACAAAACGGTACCAGAACTGACAGAGAGCCTGGGAGTCCGCTGAAAAACATAAGCTTATTTGCAACTGTTATGCACAAGTAATACTGATCCGCATGGGATTAAAATAACTGAATCACTCCGAAAAAACAATATTTTACCAGACCATGGCATCCGGACAGGGGTCAGTACCTGGAGACGTCCAGTGATTTGTAATCATTGTGGAGAACATCTGTGATTTTATTTAGTGAGAGTGAAAATTCCAGCACAAATTACCTTCTGTGTTTTAGTGAAGACAGAAGTTCCCTGATAATACGAATCCCATGCGTGACGTGATTTGTTTTTGGCAATTTCTGCTTCTTCTTCTTCAAGATGCGCAATTTCTAGGCAGCAGTGGAATCTATGGAGGAAGGCTTTGAAGGCAAACTTTACATTTTGCTTTGCTAAATCAGGAAGTGATGAGGTGTAAATTCTTGACCTCAAACAATTGTGTCTAGGATTTTTGAAATTTCCCAAAGTAAGTAAAACTTTACTTACTTTTATAGCACTTTTCAAACGAGAAGTCACAAAGCGCTTCACATGATTAAAAACAAACATTATAAATAAAATAAGTGAAAGAGCGTACAGAATTCAGGTGATGCAATCCACTGCCAGCTAACAGGTACTTAAATGCTAATTAGAGCAGCGGTAGTAAGTGCAACCAATACATGGGTAAAATCCTACTAAAATTTAAGGAGGCAGACCAAAAGTTCAGTTGGCAAAAGGAGCACAGAGAGCAAATAAAAACAGGATGATTCATAAAAACAAGGCTTAAAGCAGCGCAAGCAAACATGCAAATGCTTTTTATGAAATGCAGAAGTTTGGGGTGTAATTCTTTAACTACACAAGGTAATGATATCATTCTAGACCCATGCGAACAGGGCTTTACAATGACTGAGCAGGTAGGAGTTGAGTGTCTTGCTCAAAGACACTTCATCAGTGTACATCAGACTGTTGACGGACACGTTAGCTGCTGCAGGAATCGAACCGGTGACACTGTGGTTAGCGTCAGATCATCCTGCCGCCAGACTGACATGAGATCTGGAAGTCTGAGGTCTGAGCGGAAGAGCGTTTCTGTGCCAGGAAAGATAAGAGATTTAAGTAGATGCCCAGAGGATTTACATCACCTTCCACCGCCTGCTGGTTCTGATTTTTAGTTGATATATTGGATTAGGAGAATAAGGAGGAAGATACCAAGGTATTTGTTGATGGAAAATCATTTATCTCTCCCCTATCTGGTCCGATACATCCTCTGTCACTGGAAGCAAGCCTTTGTCCCCGTCCGCTCAGCGAGAGCACACCCTGCAAACCCAGACCGTATCTGTCTGCTCGCGTAAACACTCACTTATGATTTACTTCCCATCATCCTGGATTCACTGGATTTAGGTTTATACGTTTTGGGCAGTTAGACATCATCTTAATGAAAAATCTGCCCGCAGCGTCCGACTCTACTTTCAGCTGCCAGCGTTGAACGGATTATCGTGGGAAGCGTGTCTCCTGTCGCTATGAACCCATTAAACTCCAGTTTGAAGCACATCTCTCTGTTGCTTAAAGTTAGAATTCACCCTCAGGTACTTGTACACTGTTAGATGTTAGATATCCAGCCCCTCCAGGAACTTGCGATTTTGCGATCGCAATAATTAACGCAAATTCAAGAAATCTCCGTAATGTTTGCGAGAGCTTACAGTTTTGCAAAATTGACGCAACTTTTCCGCATGAAACGGCCAAATCAACAGACCGCTTGTGATTTGGACCAATTGTCGCATTCGGTGTCGTGGTAACTTACGTCATCGCAGCGCGCGTTCAGGTGGAAGATGAACAAAGCTCACCTGCCAACAAAAATGACTGCCATAGACTGTGCAAAACAAAACAAAAGCAGCAAGAATCAAGGTGAGTGCAAAATTCAAGCTCTTGGAAGAGTTAATAGCTTAAAGTGGGAGAGAATAGGGGGCGGCTGTGTGCGTGTGTGTGTGAGTGAGAGAGAGAGAGAGAGTGAAAGAAAAAAAAATGTTTTCCTTTGCTTGCAATTTTTCCCAATTCCCGCAATTTTACCGCAAAAAGAGCACATAAAACCTCGCAAATTGTATCGCAATTTTTGAGAAAAGCCGCAGCAAAATCAAGCATTTTTGGCCGCAATAATCACAAAAAAACTCTGTGAAATCCTGGTGGGACTGGATATCAATTTGTGATGTTCAGTTCATTCCATTATTTTGTGATGAAGTGTTGTAATTTACTTTTTTGGTGAACCCACTTTGCCTCAATCTGCCTCGTTTACTTCTACCTCAGTTAGTGGTTTCATTACGTTTCCCAGAATGCCCATTGACCCTTACTCAAACCCCAACCTGTCTCTCTGCTGCATTGCATTCTGGTCTCTCTCCTGCTCCTGTGGGTGAAGAAATTGGTCTCTCTCCTCTTCTACGATGGATTTCTCCCTGTATGATTGTTGAACGTTTCTCGGTGCAAAATGGCGGCTCTAGAAAGAAGCCCTCGCTCTTTGATTCTGAGGGACTGACACCAAAACCTGACGTTTACCGCTGATGTTTTACATCCTGAAACATTTTCTCATATCAAACTCCACTGTAGCTGCTGGAAACATCTGGAGGTGACGTCACCTCGTCTACGATTGGCCAGTTATCCACCAAGAAGAAAAATACACCAAACTAAATGGGCCAATAGCTGTGAGTTTGAGTTTTTTGTGCCAGGAAAGATAAGAAAATAAAGTAGATGTCCAGAGGATTGATTACACCTTCCACTGCCTGCTGTTGCTGATTTTTAGTTGATGTATTGGGTTGGGAGAATAAGGAGGAAGATACCAAGGTATTTGTTGATGGAAAATCATGAGTGTTTTAAGTGTTATAGATTTTTTCTTTAAAGTTGAAAATCGTGCATCCTTTTTTAAGCGTGTACCTTGTACCAAAAACACATCGCTGAAATAACAACCGAAACTGAACAAAGCAGTAAAAAAGTTGATTTACAAAAACATTTCAGCAAAATAACTAGTTTTATATATATATATATATTGTCAGAATCTGCTTTGTCGGCGTTCCTTTATGTGCTAGAAGTGATTTTCAGACTGTTCCTCCAGACAACGGCAGTGAATGGAGAGAGAAAAAAAACACAATTCTCCAGTCTGCTCTACCGGAGCAACAGATCACAGAATCACTGATTTGGGGGTTTTATCATGGAGGAAGAGACACGACCCAAGACACCACCAGAGATTTAAGGTGGATTTGAAGCTTGACTTGGTCGGAGGTATCTGGTCAAACCTGTAGTGAAAGTGTACTAATTACCTTCTGGCTCCAGGTTCTTGCCATGGTCAGATCGAGCTGAAAGACACTGACCTGAGAGACAAGAAGCACTTTACAGCGTGGGGTGGGGGGATGGGGAGGGGGGATGGGGGGATGGGGGGGGGGCTTGTTGTTAGAATAAAGACACTTTTCAGAGACTCCGTGTTCAGACTTGTTCCCTGGGCTCTTTGAATACCACTGCAGATCCCCTCCGCTGTTACTCACAGATCTTGTCATCACTGTAACCAGAAGCTAGATGTGTCCATACATGTAATGGGACCCCCCCCCCCCCTTCCCCTCTCCCCTCCCCCTCTCCCCCCTCCCCCCTCCCCTCTCCCCACCACCACCAAACTCCCTCACATGTTCCCATAATGATAAAAGCATCCAGCGAGGCCTTCAGGCTGGCTGTTGGGGTTTGTGTCTCATCACTGGCTTCTTCTTGCACACTCAGCAGAAAGTGACGGACTAATTGTCCCGAGGGTGTTTTTTTTTTTTCCTCAAACGTCATGCTACAGACTCCCATTGTCTGCTCTAAAATTACACTCAAACACGCAAGCATGGCCGCAGAGCTTCTACCAACTGCTGAGTCGACTGCTGAGAGACTCCGGGTGGCAAAACCAAACTTCTTTGCCTATCCTGTACAACTGAGCCTGACTGAGTTTATTACAAAAAAAAAAAAAACACAAACAAATACAAATGACTTTAAAGTTCAAGACCAGAGACAATGGAAACCTAAAAACACAGCTGTCATCAGATAAATTATGTTTTAATGATTACTTGGTAATAGAATGATTTGTTAATTGTCTTGAGAACTAATTTCTTATTTCACTTTTACTGTTAGTTCTGTCATTATCAGTTGCTTTGGCAGTAAGTACCTTCGTATTTCATGCCAATAAATCCCATTTGAATTGAATTTAAAGCGCTTAACAAAGACATATGAATAAAAATTTGGTGGACACATTCATCCAAAGCCTCCGACAGTAGCATGAGTACATATTTCTCAGTGTGGGTGGCTCTACTAGATATAAAACTCCTACCGCTGTCTTGCGCTACCCATTGAGCTACACAGGGAATTGAACCCCTAACCCTAGCAGTGTTAGTGCCTTGTTCTACCCATTGACCAACGTTTTCAGCTAATGGTCTTGTTTGGGTTTTGAACTTGAACTTTGATCCAAAACCTGTTGGGAATCAAGGAGGTTTAGCCGGGGTTTCACTCAGTTATGGGGTCGGACAGGTCAGCCGATCCATTTGACACATGGGTGGGGGTGGGTGGGGGTAGGGGGGGTAGGGGGTGGGGTTAGTCCTTTAACCACACACTCTTTTCATCTCCTCTTTTGAAATGACAGGGGCGGCCCCGCGCACCCACTGCTTAGAATTAGCCGTGTTTTACGACCCTGAAAACCAATACGCCCCTCACCTCGCTGATTGGGATCAGGCAGTGGACAGCTCCAGTCAAAACCTTCCTTTTTGGGGGGTGGGGGGGGGGGTCGCCGTGAGGTTAGAAAAGTAGGCTGGTGGACAGGAAGTTGCCAGTTTGATCCCTCACTTTGCAAGTTTGGATCACACAGCAGTAAAGGACTAACGCAGAGGTGAAGATTCGAGTCACATGACTTGGACTTGAGTCACAATTTTAATTGCTTGAGACTTGACTTGATGCATGAAGAGAAGACTTGAGACTTGACTTGACTTGGGTTCTGGTGACTTGGGACTTGACTCTGACTTGTACTTTGATGACTTGAAAAGGTTTCTAAAGTCTTGACTTGAGATCTTGTGTTTGTGTAAATGACTCAGATTGAAAGTGATGAGATTTGTTCCAGCAGACGACTGAATTTAAATTCTGTTTTCTGAATTTGTATGGAATGATTGAATTTATTGAAGTTGAAACTGATTATAGAAATCAAACTCATGATGCTCTTACCAAGTTTTTATCCTATTAAAACCAAATTGCATTGAAAAGTCCTAGATATTTAGTTTTCTTTAAGATACTAAATTGATACTGGACTCTTGATTTGCTCTGACTTGACTTGCTGTTCTACATTTAGACTTGAAACTCAACATTAATGACATGGACTTGACTTACTAATGTACATTTAGACTTGGGACTTGACTTGGGATTCGAGTAAAGTTGACTTGGTCACACCTCTGGACTTACGTTAAACGAACAAATTTACCAGCTGCCTTTGCCTGTGTTCCTTTACTAGATGTTTAAATCTTTGTCCTGCAACCTTCTTCTACATTTCAAAACTTCCCACTAAGAAATTAAAAGTAACATTTACATATAGACTGTACTGGGCAGCTCCCAGTGTGAATGTGTGGAACTGTATGAATGTGAAGCAGGACGGCGCTGAAAAAGAGCTCAGTCACCTTTCCCTGGATAAATAAACCTTTAAATAAAACAAATAAATGGACGTTAAATTCCAGCTGCTGTCACATTGGTTCTATATCATTTCTCATTCCAGGTCCAGAAAATAAGTTTCATGTCAACAACCAGCAGATCGATACGCTTCAGACCTGCTTTACACCTTGATAAGGGTTTTGTCACTTATCTGAGATTTTTTTGTTGTCTGTCTACTGCAGAGGGGAGATAACAGTGGAGTGAAACCTCAGATCAGAAGTTACTCTTACACATTCTGTCATTGTGCAAACTTCTAGTAAATGACGTAATAGTGAAACTGAACTAAAGGCTATTTTGTTGGGGACCCACTGGAACCTTCTTAAGGACCCGTTGGGATCATTGGACCCTAGTTTGGGAGCCACTACCTTAAAATGTCTCATTAGGTTGTTAGCGTTCCTCATTGAAACAAAGCGGCTCAGCTCACTCTTTGTGTCACTTGGTTTTAATACGGACGACGCTGACGATGCTAAGAAGCCATTTAAGGGAAACGGAAGGATAAATGTACAAAGGTTCTCCTCCAGTCTATGTGCATTCAAAAGCAGCATGGCATACAGTAGATAAGTAAGAGAGATAGAGATAAGTAAGACTGCCCTTTAATAGGAAGACAGTAAGCATCCACTTTGCTGAAGTGTCTTTGAGCAAGGCACTGAATCCCTACCAACCCCAGGCTTGGTTTTCTGCAGCTGACTCTGACCCCTGACCTCTGACCTCTCTGTGGAGCGGCCGTAAACAAAAATACAGTTTTCTCCTTTGCGGATCAGTAGAATGTCAAGGGAAAAAGTTGTCATATTTGCCCATGAAACTTATTTGCAATGTATTTTAAGAAATGTACACTCAAGAAAATGCCATGTGCATGATCATGGACACATCTATCAACTGTTGGTCATCAGTGCAAAATGGCAAAACCAAACTTAGATGTCTGTCCTGTGCAGCTGAGATGGATTAAACTATTGTAGTTTTTTACAAAAAAAACCCATCAAAACAGGTGAATTTGAAACGCCTAACAAATGCTTACACTTTTATCCAAAGGGTGGTCCTGGTGGGAATTAAACCCCCAACCCTGGCAGTGTTAGTGCCATGAGGAATGACCAATACTCTGATACAGTACTAATCTAATGTCTGTAATGTTAGCATTGTTAATGTCCCACATTAAAACCAAAGGACACAACTAGTGACAGTTTTGTTTAATTAGGAATGCTAACAATGCTAACAAGCCATTCAAGGGAAACTGAAGCACAGGGGTAGGAACTTTCCCCCCTAATGTAATGAGAACAAGTGTCTTGTGGGGGAAAACAGCCAAATAAAATTCAGAGAATCCCTTTACCACAGTGAAACCCAGGAGGCGGGGGATCAGAGAGGTGTGTCTGGTGTTTCTTCCTTGATCAAGACTCATCAGTCTCTGTGTTTCTGCAGTCTGGAGCACATTCCACGAATCCTGCTGGGCTTTGTTCCCCATAACCTACAACAGAACAACAATCGAGTCCCGCAGAGCGAGGGAGGCAGGCTCGCTTCAAACAACCAAAACACAATCACCACTTTGTTCACATGAAGTTGCTTAAACTGCTTTAAACAGTGTATTGTTTGCATTCATATTTTGCATTTTACGGATCAAGCTGACACTCTTATCCAGACTGACGTACAACGAGTGCAACTGTTGAAAATGTTTCACTTCGTAGTCGGGTTCGACCGGTATCTTTGACCATTTTCATGCCAAAAAGTGACAGGTATTCAGTATTTTCCCCTGAATTATATTCTTGTCAGGGTGGCAAAGCCTCTGAAACAGCATTCAGAGCATCATGGGACACTAAAACTCTCCACTGAAACCAGACTGATGGCATTCTTTTAGGGTTAGCAGCTCTTTAAAGCAGGGTGACGCATCTATTCATGCAGTGGTAGGGGAACTCTGGGAGACATTACTGCCTTTAAACAAAGAATTACTTAACAAAAACATTTTGAACAATTGACTAAATGTGCAAAGAAACTACAATTTCATTTCAGGTTTTACAGACTGTTTCTCTGTCGCTGTGGTCAGGGAGGAACGTCCATCACACCAGATGTGGACGACACTGACAGGCCGATCCAGTAATCCGATATCCAATAATAATAATAATAAATAATCCAATGATTTCCCCTTTTGTGGTTGTTTCATTTGATTAATTATCAGGGGAGGCTAAGAGGCAAAGAAAAAAAGCTAAAATTTGCCAAAAATCAGAGAAACTAGACATGATAACAAATGTGTAAAGTAAAAATAAGTTCTTTCTTACCCCATAAATCATCTCGTGACCTCCCAGAATTATCTTAGAGACCCCCAGAGGAGCCTGACCCCCAGGTTGAGAACCACTGTCCTAGATCACCAACACTGCAAGCAACCAATAACAAGGAGGTCAAGGGTCAGAGTGGCCTCATAATATTCCCGCGACCCTAGAATGATTATAGTCCTAGAAACAGAAGTAAGAGCTAAGGACGGAGGTTTATTTATTTATTTTTTTCATTTCGACACGATAGCGTTTCCTTCGAACGTCCCACAGGATTCTTCAGCAGAGGAGGAAAAGGAAATGCAGGTCATTTTGTAAAATTGGGAGAGAACACCCAAAGGTTCCCCAGATCTGTAAAAGAGCAGATGAACTGCAGTTTGGAGGCTTTGGACCGAGGAGGTGCCGAGGCTCTGGATGGGACGGCGCTCCTCTCCTCTGTAATTTGCTGCTGTGTAATGAGCGGAGCCATTTCCTCAGACTGTGGCGGGGGTTTTTTTTTTTTAGGTGAAACGATAACGGACAGCAGCGTCACTGCGGGGCCGGCTGTGTGTTAACTGGGTAAACAACGTGGCTCGGTGACCTGATTATGAATCTCTGTCGTCATTAACCTCAAATTTCAGGTTGAACTGAAATGACTCTGAAATACATCTGCCTCAGGTCTTTCTCTTCGTCCTCTCCCTTTTCTCCTCATTTTTCTTCTTCCTTTTTGTCTTCTGCCTCCTCTTCTCCCTCTTATTCTTCTTTTTCTTAATTTTACTCTGCTTATTCTTTTTCTTCTTCTTCCTCATCTTCCTCCTCTTCTCCCTTTTATTTTCCCCTCCCTTCTCTTTATTTTTCTCTTCTTCGTGATCTTCTTTTTCTTCTTCCTCTACTATTTCCTCCCCCCTTCTTTCATCTTGTTCTTCATCCCTTTTAGTTCTTATTCCTCTTTCTTTTCCCTCTTCATCTTCTTTTTCTTACTTCTTCTCCTTACTCCTCCCTCTTATCCTTCATCTCCCTTTTTCATTTTGCTCTTGTTTGCTCTCCCTCTTGTTCATCCACTCATTTTTCTTCTTCTTTTGCATGACCATATGATTTTTGTTTATTTTCATGTCAGTCCATAAAATTGTCTTCTCCCACATTAGATTACATGACACATTATACCATTATACAGTATATAAACCGATGAAAAAAGAGGTGAGCATTGGGTAAGACTGATCTGACCTGACCAACCAAACAGATGTCTATGTTTTATCACCGTTCAGATGAATAAACCATCCTAAGATCACGACCCCTGTTGTTCTCTCAGGGTTTGTTCCAGGTGTCTGAAAAGTTCCACGACCTGAAGAAGAAAGGTCGAGTTCCCCACGCTCAGGACTTGGTGAAGGAGGCCAGTTTGCCGACCAACACCACCGACGTGTGGAACCGGCCTCGCTGCGGCGTCCCGGACTACCCCGCCCAGAAGGAGGTCCACTACCGGGGCCGGCACCGGCAGAAACGCTTCGTCCTGTACGGAGGCCGCTGGGAGAAGACCGACCTCACCTACAAGTACGTAGAACTCTGTTATATTATCACACTTTGTCGCTTTGTTGAACACGCAATTCTGCCAATGAACGCATTTTGATGTCTGTTATTTCTGAATAACAGGCCGCTGATCTGATCATATCACTCTGCAGTCAAAACATACGGTTCATTTTGCTTGACTTCTAATCAAATTAATCAAATCAAATTATTTGTGGCAAAAAGACATTACTGTTTGGTTACTGCAGACAAACACTCAGCTGACCAAGGTCAGAAACATGGAAGATTTAATTCATTCAGAGAGCAACAAACTTTTGATTGCTGGCTGAGGCTGATGCTAGCTACAGACGTTTCTATGGTTACCGTTCTGCTACAGTGTAGCATGGATGCTAGCTACAGACGTTTCTATGGTTACCGTTCTGCTACAGTGTAGCATGGATGCTAGCTATAGACGTTTCTATGGTTACCGTTCGGCTACAGTGTAGCATGGATGCTAGCTACAGACGTTTCTATGGTTACCGTTCTGCTACAGTGTAGCATGGATGCTAGCTACAGACGTTTCTAGGGTTACCGTTCTGCTACAGTGTAGCATGGATGCTAGCTACAGACATTTCTATGGTTACAGTCCTGCAACTATTTTTTAGCAAGTAATACAATTATTTAAAATCAATATTTTGTGTAAAATGATATTATCATATTAAGTTAAATATTTGCCCAAAAAAATTTATTGGCATAGGATTTGTAAGAAATTTCCACTCAAAAAATTCCATGATGTCTGTGTTATTTGGCAACTTACTTGTGCTCTGCATTCTTATATTTTCAAAGCTGAGAATAGAAATAAAGAGTTTTGCTCCAAAATGAGATATCCACCATAAAAAAAGTGACATCTACTAAAGGATAATAGGTAATGTAAGCTCTTGGCTGACAAAATGGTGACTCTGTTACAGGTAGGAACTGCTAGATTTTAGAGATATTGAATGATTAACTTCAGGAAATCGTTTTTTTTGTTGTTGTTGTTTTTTTCAAAAATGGGTAGACCTTCTGAAAAAGGGGGCAACCAAAGAAGGTGTTGCTTTTCTTTCATCTGAGGCCTTGGCACCGTCGAGTGTCTGGCAGCCGTCTGCTGTCTGTGTCTCCTGGGGTCTCTTTCATTGTAGCTATTCTTCACTTTTAACGCAACAGTATATAAAGACAGACGGAGAGAGGGAGAGAGCGAGATAGAGAGGGAGAGAGAGAGAGAGCAACAAAGGGGCGGCCGAGAGCTTTTAATAACACCGCTGGCTGCAGACTAATAAGATTCTGCTGGATCTGGGTAATAAAGCTGTCACAGTGACACCTGACAGAGGGATGTGGTTAGTCTGGATCATGGCAGCACTCTGTATGTTCCCCTCACCATGCTTCTACATGACCTACTGGGCCAGTAGAAGATTATGGATTTACTGGTCAACTCCCAGGTATGAATGTCTGTAAATGAATAAGTGAGAAGTAGGGTGTTGCTGATAAAGAGCTTGCACGCTTAATAAATCATCCTTCTGCAAATAAAGGTTAAAGAAAAGATACGAGCTCCTCCTCCTCCTCCTGAAGTGGTTTAGTCTTTTGTTCGACCAAACATTAGAACGGGCGAGATGCACGATCTTTAGCGGCTTTGACTGCAGTCTGACTGTTGGTTCAGCAGCTCAGAAACAGAAAGCTGCCCTCCTGGTACAGTCTGTAGAGTTTACAGAGAAAACAGCTTGTTAATGAGAGAGATAAGATAAGATAAGATAAGATAGCACTTTATTGATCCACTTGGGGAAATTCAGGTGCCACAGCAGCAATTGGCTGACAATGCCAAGGAAGTCAAGTATGTTTCAAGTACAGGAAGGTAATAGAAGCAATAGGTACTAAAATAAAATTGTAAAATAAAGGTAATGTACATAATATACAACAATAGAGACAGTACAAATAAATGCAAATAATGCAAATAATACATGCAGATTCAGAGTCTATGGATATATTCCAGAGGGGTGTAATATCCGTGTGCAACATAGTCAAGAGTTCAAGTTGTTAGAGGTCAGAGGTCAGAGGAGAACGGACAGACTGGGTCAAGCCAACAGAAAGGACACAAGGACATCTGAACACACAAACTGTTGGTCCATAAAAAATATAATAAAAGATAAATGGGCTTCAGCAACAGATGACCAGCCACTACTAGATAGGTGTATCTAATAAAGTGGCCGGTGAATGTACATGATGTATCTGTGATTTGCTGGTAACACAAGGAGTTTTCTTTTCTTTTTTTTTGCAATTATCATACTGGGTGGTTTTACCTGAGAGGAAAAGGGCTGAGACTGTGATGCAGCGTCATGTTAGAGAGCCTGAGGGCGTTGGTAACAGCACACCCATCTGCTAATGAGATGGCTGGAGATATCAGATTAGAGGGAGGCGTGCAAGGCTGGTGGTCCCCGATCTGCCTCTACAGATTCTGTGTGTGTGTGTGTGTGTGTGTGTGTGTGTGTGTGACACCTGCATATGTCTCCCTGCAGGATCGTCCGGTTTCCGTGGCAGATGAGTGAGGACAAGGTTCGGCGCGTCTTGCAGGAAGCGCTGAGGGTTTGGAGCGACGTCACGCCGCTCACCTTCACCGAGGTTCGCAGCGGAAAGGCAGACATCGTCATCGACTTCACCAGGTGGGGATATTTATAGATGTGGAAAAAACACCTTAAAAACATCATCAAACACGATAAAAAAAAAAGGGAAAAGGAGCCTGCACACCTGCCAGTTAGAGCATCAAAACCTCAAAAAAGGACATTAAGAAGCTGAGAAAGTAAGAAAAAACGTTTCTTTTCATTTGACATGGTGCAAAAATGCTTACTTATCTCAGCTTCTTAATGTCCTTTTTAGGCTTGATGGTGTTTTTGAACTCTGCTTTTAAGCCAACGCATCCCAAGTAATCACTAGTGCCGCAGTCAACACTGGCGCAGTATCAAGCGTTTTTTATTCCTACTTTCATTATATTTCCATGAGTTTAGGCTGGCAGAATCAGGTCAGGTCAAGTCAAATTTAATTATGAAGTGCTTCTGACACAGGTTCGTCCCAAAGTGCTTTACAGAGGAACAAAGGGCACGAACGCACATAAAAACAAGAGTTAGTGAAGCAAGAAAGAACAAGCAGATGACAAACTCCCCATGATATGGGACCAAGCTTTGAACTTTCTGCAGGATCACTGTCATCTCTGAAATCACTTCTTCAAACATTTTACAGACAGGCTTTTTATGCAGCTAGGTATTTTGTTTATTTATTCCTGCAGCGTTTGCCTGTTCCATCTCTTGTTAGCCCTGTTTTTGATTCATGCCTTTATTGTTTATCATATCGGCTTTTTTGTTTTCCACATTTTTGTTTTTGTTCTCCCCAAATGATATTGAGGGTGGGGGAGACTATGGACCGGTCTCCATCCATTCTCTTTGTCCATGTGTCATGAGCATTTCTCAGACAGTGCTGACTGGATTTTGACGACACTTGGGGGAATGATGCATCTCATGGTTGTGTAATAATATTTTCAAAATTACACTGATCAGCCCAAGGGGGAGCGCTACATTTACAATCAAAATAAGGCTGACCAGCAACATGTTTACTGATGCCTTGTTAATTCATGTGCTGTTATATCTTCTGTAATGCACTTAATAACTCTTTTTTGAGTGCAATAAAAAAGAAAGTTTATTACATTATTATTATACACCTGTAGGTACTGGCATGGAGACAGCCTTCCCTTCGACGGCCCGGGGGGGATTCTCGCTCACGCCTTCTTCCCCAAAACACACCGGCAGGGCGACATCCACTTCGACTACGACGAGTCCTGGACCCTGGGCAACAACATGGGTGAGCGTCTGACTGGGAGCGGATTGGAGTTTTAGTTCTACAGACATTTCTCAGAGGCAGAGCTGCTGTGGAGGCAGAAATATATAAATAAATAATCTGATTGAGTTAAACCTCAGTGGGCGGAGCCAAAGAACCACAGTTTTTCAGAGCGCAGGTTAGAGCAAAGAAGGAACTCTGGTCAAAGTATAAATAAAAATGTAAATGTCAATGACTTATTTTTTTCGTTCATTCATGATCATGGCATTCATGATGTTGGAAGCTCAGCAGCTAGCTAACTAGCTTACCTAGATAGCTATAGGCTAGTATGGCTAGTTTGAACTTAGTTTCAGCTAGGCTACATAATATTAGCGGTAACACTTTACAATAAGGGTACAACAATTAAGGGTTAGTTAATGCTTATTAAGCATTAACTAACCCTTAATTAACAGTTAACTAATGTGTCTGGTAATCATTTACTAATGGTGTTCATGTTAACTAAGGTATTAATTTGTACATTATTTACTAGTCATCTTTATAAACTATTAAATAATGTATAAATTAATACCTTAGTTAACATGAACACTATAAATAAATTACACGGTAGTTAACTGTTAATTAAGGGTTAGTTAATGTTTATTAAGCATTAACTAACCCTTAACTTAGTGTACCCTTATTGTAAAGTGTTACCATATTAGCTTCCTCCTCTATTATCCTTTACCTTTTTCAATGGGTTTCTAACATTAATCTAATGTCTAACGTTATTAGTCGTAAAGGTTCTTTGGCTCCGCCCACTGAGGTTTAACTCAACCAATCATTATTTCTGCCTCAGAGAAATATTTGTAGAACTAAAACTCCAATCTGTGAGCCAATGCACGAGCTAGCTGTCAGCCATGTTATTGTGTACAGACTTTGGAGAAACAACTTTGATTGTTTTATGCCACTTGGAACACCAGATGGGTGGGGTTTACTGCATCTTAAGTATTTAGATTATGCTCTTATGCAGAGTGATTTACAGAGACTGCAATGGTTGAATTTCTTGGATCAAAATTACAAGCAACCAATAGCAAGGAGTCCAGGGGATCAAAGCCAAAGATAAAAGATGCAACAAACATTCCTGTATCACGTAACAGACAAGTGCAAGGAAAAGAAATGAGCAAAATAAGAGCTAAGGAGAGAGGTAGAAAGGATTTTTTTTTACTTCAAGACGACAGTATATTAGAGCAAAGAGGAAGATAGATAATTGCGAGTGGATATGACTCAGCAGGGAGAGGGAGGGGTGAGGTACTTTTTGAAGGAAGTTTGGATAGTGGTGTTGTTTCTGGCACTCATTGTATTGTCTTACGTGGCAAACCCCCACCCGTCAGGCACTCCCAGCAGGTCAAAACAAACGCTGAGAACTATTTTCAGACACTACTTGCCCCAGGTGTGGCTGTGCATCCTCTGAGGCGTGTCCGTCTCCCCGCTCCGCTGCAGGTACAGACCTTCTCCAGGTCGCCGCCCATGAGTTCGGGCATGTCCTGGGCCTGCAGCACTCCCGCGAGCCGGGAGCCGTCATGTCCGCCTACTACACCTTCTCCTACCCTCTGAGGCTGAGCGAGGACGACAAGCAAGGCATCCAGTACCTGTACGGCGCCCGCCCGCAAGTCCTGCCCCCGCCCCCGCCTCCAGCCAACCCAGAGAACAATGAGATCATCAGCACAGTGAGTGGCACCCTCCTAAAATAGAAAGGACCAATCAGAGGGGAAACTGTATAGGAAGATGAGATATCCACTGTTTGAAAAATAGTGACACCTTCTCTTACAAAACTGATAGATGCTTTGAAAAGGGTAGTTGGGAAGCGAAGTCCTTGGTGACAAAATCCAACATCGTACATTATATTGTTTTGGAACAAGACTCTTATGAAACATGGAACACCTTTATCCCTGTCAGATCTTCATATTGAAAGGTATTGCATGCATAGCTCCACCTAGAACTTTTTTTAAAACTTTATGTTTTTCCAAAGAAGGATATTTGCTCACCAAACATCCATAGACAACAGGAGACGACTTGTACAACCAGTACAAATGGTCTCCTGTTGGCCAAAGCAGCTCCACTGGAGCAGTAGGGGGTTAAGTGCCTTGCTCAACGGTACCTTGATAGTAGTTATTGAGAATGGGGAGAGTCAGTTTGGAGGTTTTACCATTCAACCTTCTGGTCACGAGCCTGCTTCTTTAACCTTTAAGCCGGCTATTCCCAAAGTGGGGTACGCGTACCCCCAGGGGTACTCGCAGTTACGTCGTGCTTCTGATTGGCTCTGACCCTGATCCATCTCACTCCTCATGCCTAAACCTAACCAACCTAACCAACGAAGGCAACGTCAACCTCAGTGAGCTGACTGCGCAATTACGCAGGTACTTCCCCAAAACGGACGACACAAACAACTGGATTCGTAATCCCTTCTCTGGATCCTCTTCATGCCACTTGCCAACGTCTGAGCAGGAGAGCCTCATTGAAATAGCAACGAACGGGGCCGTAAAAATGGAGTTTAACCAGAAGCCGCTACCAGACTATCCTGCCCTGGCAAATCATGCTGTTAAGACTTTAATGCCCTTTGCAACAACATATATAACGTTATGTGAGAGTGGGTTCTCAGCCCTCACTAGCATGAAAACTAAGTACAGGCACAGACTGTGTGGAAAATGATTTGAGACTGAAACTCTCTCCCATTCAACCCAACATTGCGGCGTTATGTGCTTCAAGTCAAGCACACCCTTCACATTAGTCTGTGGTGAGAAGTCATTCATATTGTGCTTGAGCTGATGTGCATGTCACATGTTTGAAATATGAGAGGGCTTTTTACAAGGCTGAATAAAGAGCAAAATTGTTAATAACACTGTCATGTCTTCATATTGGCCTACTTTATGTTTGTTATACTTCCTTTTTGTAGCAGGCTTACAAACATGGCAAAATGTAACATCATATGCGAGTTGGCCGTCCGTGGAGGTAGAGGGGGTACACAGCAGGAGGTTGAATGTTTGAGGGGGTACAGGACTTTAAAAAGTTTGGGAACCACTGCTTTAAGGTATTGCTGCCCCCCAAATTTTTCTGTCTTGCATCAGTTCACGTAGAGGAGTAGTAGTAGTAGTAGTAGTAGTAGTAGTAGTAGTAGTAGTCTATGTTGTATCACAAAATTTTGAGCCACTAAAATATAACAGAAGAATGAATGTCAAAGGAAAATGTCACCTCTTAATCTCAATGTATTTCTCAGAGAAAAGTAGAAGGAAAAGGTACCGCTGAAGTTTATTTCGTGCCGTAAATCTTGTATACGAGCGATTTTTCACTTTCACAAATTCCTCGGGCCTGGCTTTGTGGCAATAAAAAGGGGTCTTGCACTTGAACTTCAGACGCTCAAGAACTCTCTCTTAGCTTTCTTTTGGGTTCCTTTCATGCAACAAAAAGGCTCCTAAACAGAACGTACCACCGCCATAAAAGCCCCCTTCTTAGAAACTTTACGTTTGCGTGTATCACAGCATGTGGAAAATGAACATGTGATCTGTCTTCTTTCCAGCCCGACGCCTGCCAGACGGACTTTGATGCCGTGTCTATGATCCGAGGGGAGCTGTTCTTCTTTAAGTCGGGCTACGTTTGGCGGATCAGGGAGGGGCATCTGGAGAGGGGTTACCCGGCGCTGGCGTCCCGTCACTGGAGGGGGATTCCAGACAGCATCGACGCCGCCTTTGAAGACCAGTCAGGGAATATCTGGTTCTTTCAAGGTGGGCAGTGGAGACGCTTGCGTTGCTGTTATGTGGTTTATGGTTTCATGTGCAGGATCAGGGAAGCCTCAAGGTAATTACACAGTCTGACGAAACAACATAAGTCAAGCATCTTACCATTTTAGGCAAGGATAAATAGGTATAAGAATGTTAATTAACACAGGGCTGTGAAATTATCGCAGTTAAGTCTTTCATCTGATTTCCATCAGACGTGGGTAAAATGATTAGTGTTTGTTTTAACCACCTTTGAGTGACATATGGGCGGGTTTTGCCTCATAGGGAAATTCATGGAGCGCCACAAAGTTTAGACAACCACTGGAAGGTATTTAAGGTGAATTTACTATACTTTTTGTGATTGACAGCTTATTTTGCAGTGGCTTAATTGTCTTAATGTGGTTAAACCCACCTGTCTGGGATGCCACTTGAAAACAAACACTTTTACATTTACTGCTACTAGGATTCCATAGGCACAGCACCATCTTGATTTCTTGAATCTGTATTTTCAAATACAATTTGACCGAAGCCTAATTTCCATCCATCAAGTTATTCTGAAATAGAGAGATATGAGATGAGAAGAGATGAGACGAAACATTGCTCCCCATGGGCAAATTGTGCCACTGTAGCAGCAAATATTAATAGAGATTGTCAGGTGATGTCATGTATCCTCTGGCGGCCATATTGGAGGTCCTTTGCTCTTGGGCAACAGTGGCTGTGAACGGTTGGTTGCTGTCTGTTTCTGACTGAACTGATCATTTCATCACTGATCCATCTGATTGATTTAGTGTTTAGATAATGTCAGCTTGTTAGCTAGCTAACCATAGTATCTGATCACTGTCTTCTCGTTAACACATCGGATTAGCACACTAGCTAACGTATCTAGTAGCAGCTAGTGTTAGCATGTTCACATTAACATCAGTGTGTTTGCTGGCTAGTTAGCTAGCTAACAGTTTGTTCAGTTTAACTGAGCTGACTCCTCTCTAGGGCTAAAGACAAGACAGTTTACTGTGTCACAGTAACCTACATCTGGAAACAAATCCACCTCATCACACTATTCACTTTTACTGAGAACGTTACTGAATTGACTTACACCCACAGCACAACAATCTTTCAGTAATGGTCCTTACCGAGGTGAAAAACGAATGAGAAACATGTCAAATATACCAGAAGAATGAGATGACGATCACTCTGTCTCTGTGCGTCGGCAGGTGAAAACTACTGGGTGTTTGATGCCGAGAAGCAGATCAGAGGGCCGGAGTCGGTCAGGAGTCTGGGTCTGTCGGTGTCCGGCGTGCAGGCGGCGCTGCGCTGGGGCCAGGACACCAACTACAACACCTACTTCTTTAAATCAGGCAGCTACTGGAGGTTCAGCCCCCGGGAGAACCGAGTCGACTCCGTCTATCCTCGCAGCATGCAGGACTGGAGCGGCATCCCTGATGACGTGGACGCCGCTTTCAAGGACATTTACGGTACGAAAAACACCCAGTGAACACGCCTGAGTTCTGTTTCAAAATGCACTTTGGGAAAAAAAATAAAAAAGTTCAATCAATAGGGGTTTTTGAAGGGTGATTCTGATAACGATATTTTCACACTGAAGCTGCAGATTCCTATATTCCTATATTTTGTGCCAATATTCAAAATCTTACATTTTGACCATTGTCATCGCCAAGAACTAAAAAAAAAAATTAAAATGTTGGAAACAGCATTTATACCATTAAAACCCATACTAAGGAAATTCTTTTAGGTGGTTGCAGCTCCTTAAAAGAAAAGAAAGAAATTATATTTTCATTGGATGTTTCCTGTTTACTTCTTATTATTTTTATTCCGGACAGATTTTTTCCCGTTAATGCGGCTTGAACCTAGCCTGGTTCCCGACTCCTGAATTGCGACCCGCCCACTCTTCAGATTTGTCGAGTGATTCAGAGAGTCTGGTGTTGCTCTGTTCAACGGCGATTTCTCGATCGGAAAAACGATCGGACCAATCAGCGCCTTTGTGGGCGGGACTAAAGTTTGAACCGTTCGTGCAACGGGTTTTTCATTGCCGTTTCGGCAGAATAATATTTGTTGAAATCATTCCTTAACCAACATATTGTCTTTACAAAGACGATATTTTTGTCAGAAACGTTAAACGTAAAGTTAGTAAATACGCCAGATAAATTAACTGAGTTTTCTGTTTTTCAGGCTACGCTCACTTCATCCGAGGAAGACAGTACTGGAAATTTGATCCTGTCGGCATGAACTCTCTGGAAGGCTACCCCCGCTACATCGGCGTGGATTTTTTCGGCTGTAAAAATGTGTGAATGTCTTTGTTTAACTGCGGAGAATCGGAATAACAGATTTTTGGTGATGAAGAGGAGTTTTTGGAACAGAGCCTTTTGTATGTTGACACTGTGGATTCAAGCGGACCGGACGATGAATCACCTCCTTAAAGTCTGTTCATGCTTTACTCCCTGTATTGATACTCAGATCAATTACAACATCTTCTCAGGAAAACCAAGTTATGTTTCCTCAGACTTGGCACCTCCTGTGCAGCTATATTCATATTTATTTTGCACATTTTGTCGCCGTAAGGCTGAGATCTGGGCCCAGTTATGATGTTGTGAACTGCATCCTTCTCACCTCCTTTGTTTGAGTTGGAAAAGGAGATTTGTGTTTGATTCGGTTCACAGAGGGAACTAGTGTAGACTGTTTTATTCCATGTAGCGGACGCTTTCCATTTCAGCTGTTTTGTTCTGCCATCATGGATGGACTCGCTAGTCCTTACGTGTTCGAAGAGTGACATCAAAACTTAAAGCTGCACTATGCAGCTTCGCACGTTGGCGGCTCCAACTGGCTGTGAGAGGTAACTGTTTTCATTTTGCAATAATTCTGATTTCTGCATAAATGCATAAATCATGTAAGGTCAGAAAACTAAATTTCTTCTTTTAAGGGAGCGATCACACCTGCAGTTCATCTAGTTTGGTCTGAGCCAGAGTGGAAAAGTTTACTTTGTTACATTTTTGTATTTTTGTTTGTTTAGGTTGAAACTGACCAATTACAAGTGAACCAGGGTGTGTAAACAAAAGTCACATGACTCACAAGTAGCTCGTTTATTGGACAGAGCTGTGGTGACCTGTCATCCTGCAGGTTAGAGAGTTAAAACAAATCTGATTCCAGTTCCTGTATCTTTATCTAACATGATGGACTTGTCTGGCTCTTCTTCTCTGGTGTTCATACCAGTTGAGAATACATGAATTAATAGCTGAACATGAGCATCATTGTCAGAGAGTCCAGCTTTCCAGAATTTAATTTGGGTGAATAGAGTGAATGTCCAGGGTTTCAGTTAGTGAGGATGGGTCGCTCCTCTCTGTTGTAGCCCCACTTTGTGATTTAGGCTGATAAGACGAGTGTATTTTTACATTAAAATCTTGCCTAGTGCAGCTTTAAAGGTCCCATATGGTGTAAAGCAGGACTCCCCTTGCCTCTGTGATGATAAAGGAGTTGGATGGTCTATCTAAACATGGTGAAAGTATCAAAACGCACGGTCGCCAACTAAATCCACACAATCCATATTAGAAAAGCGAGCCTCTAAACGAGCCGTTTGGACTTCCGTAACTTTGTGGCGTCACAAAGGTTCGCTCATTATCATTTCTGTAAGAAATAATAGACTAACAAAGTGTTTTTTTCAAAGCGGTCGAGCGGTCGTCATCGTTTATTACCGGAGAGTTTTCCCTACCTGTAGCCGCCGGGCTGCGGTGTCTCACGTTTCACTCTTGAAACGGTTAGCCAATCAGAACAGAGGGTCATTAATATTAATGAGCTTTAAAAGACACAGTGACAGAAACAGCCTGTTCTTGGTAAGGCTCAGAGAGATGCTGGACGTGTAAAAATGGATTGAGAGTGTTTTTGGTGCATGACACCACACACACAGCTTTGAATGGACCTCATGACATTGGAAAGTGGAGAATATGGGACCTTTAAGACTGTGATGTTGCCTTTTCATCCCTGACAAAACAAAATAAATGCCTAATTTCTGTACGGTGATACGCTGCCTGTTCAAATCAGGCTGTAAAAGGGAAAAAACGGGATCATTTTATAGAATACCAAGCACAACACCCCAAAGAAATCAGGTGTTTTCTTTATTTTATCTGGGAGGAAGAGGCGATAACTAAAGTGAAGTTTTGATGTCACTCTTCCAACATGGCGACGTGAATCTGTTAAGTATTGGTAACCAAGGAGGTTCAATATGGTAACCTCTCTCCAGTCTGCATCAGGCCTCTGCTGCAGGAAAGCAGCAGTGTGTAGAAAAAGCTCTATGGTGCCATCTAGAGCGCAACACCGCTACACTGCAGGGGAATTATGATTTTTTTTTTACTTTCTCAGAGAATGTCCTCATATTGTTTCTCGTCCTGATGAAGTCATTGCTTATCAATAACATGGTGCTCTATTCAGGTCCGTCAGTAGAACAGATTCAGGGACAGCAGCTACAGTATACATCGGTGCTTCTCAACCTTTTCAGCTTGTGACTCCCAAAAAACTCCATGTTACAAGCATGAACCTGCAGAGTGATGAACTCTGACCCCAAAGTTTAGTTTCACTTTTCAGGCTGTTTTACTGGACTAATAACTGAAAGACGCCAAGAGGCTGCAAGTATTCAATATGCGTCACAAAGATTACAAGCATTATAATGATGTAAAAGCATGATAATGAACCCCAAATCTCATCTTGTGACCTCCCGGAGGGTCCCGACACCCAGGTTGAGAACCACTGCTGCAGGTGACCTGAAGTTGCCTCTGCTGTGTCTGTGAAATGTTCTGTGCTGTTGTTATGTGAGCATGTGGAGGCAGCGGATCCCCTCAGTACAGAGGACAGTTTGCCAGTGCAGGACACTGACATGTCAGTCCAGTAATCACCCAGTCTTCATTATTGGTCTGCAGTCTGTTGGTTTTTTTGTTTTTTTTGTATTTTTCCTGCAACTCTTTAAGTGTTGTTGATCATCTGAACTCTGACTGGTTAAAAAAAACATTGTATTTATATGCAAACAATTAAGCAAACATTTGTACATACATGTCTTCCATTTTTTTTACTCATATGTAGCCCATACCCTGTACATTGAAATGTATGAACTGCGTATTATGTTTTCTTTCTAATAAAATCCTAACCTCTGAGCGGGTCGCTGTTCCTCTGCTGGGACTTAGAGAGATTAAAGCTAATTTACCATTTATTTAATTTAAACTGACACAAGGCCAATATCCAATTTGAAACTATCAAGATGGCGACCGTCGATTATTTTAATTTTCAAATAATCTATAGAATCAGATGTTGAATAATTGAATAATGTATAATCAGGAACACACACACTTTTAACATTTTGGTGTGATAAAATGTGCAAAAAAAAAAATCAAAATATCACTTTTTTTTCTTTTTACAAATGCACAAAGTTCCATACAGTATAATAATGAATATGATAGCTTTACTGATGTGATAGCATTACTCAAAAACTGAAATTGTTCGATAAAGAAATAGTTATTGAACTTATTGAACCATTTGGAAGAAAAAAGTGAATCCTGCTCTTACAGAATGATGTGCAGCACTAAACAGGATAAGGACAGCAGGTTAATTAAGTCTTCGTTTGATGAAACAATTCCTCTTTCACAGACTGGATCCTCTATCAAATTATACTGAACAATGAACTTTAACTTTCTTTCCAAAATTAATTCTTACATCGACTCAGGATCTGCTACTACATCAAATAGTTGAAAAAGATTTTGTTGTTTTTTTCCTTACCTCTTTGTTTTGCAATTCGTTTAAAAGTAAGATCTTTAAAGTAATTACAATTACCCTTCTGTCGCTGTTTGTTTTAGTATTATTATTTATTCAAGTTTTATTTCACCAAATTACTGAGATTAAGAATCCAAGCAAGACCCGGCCAGGAAAGCACTATTGTTGACAATTATATAATTAGCAGACAACATACAACAGTGTACAGTCTGAAAACAGTCAAAATCCAAACTCATAAATCACATTTCTACATACACACACATATTTATTCATTATAACCATGACTATAATGAGTTAAAAGTTTAGAATGGAGGGTTCATACTCACTGTCAGTGGGTGGAGGACGATGAATTAATTGAGAAGCGAGTCTGATTGGCCGGTGCGGTGAGGGTGCGTGCGATTGGCTGATGCTGTGAGCGGGGGCGGGACCAGGCTTCAGTGGGTAGAATGGTTGACATGCGAGGCAGCAGACAGCTATGGCTCACAGCTTCACCCAGGAATATTTCCAGATCCCCGTGGTGACGAGAGCTTACACCACCGCCTGCGTGCTCACCACTGCTGCCGTGGTGAGACACTCAACATTCATATTACTATTTATTAATAATACTAAGAGAGGGAGAGCTTGTGGTCAGGTGATGCAGTGTGTACAGAACAGAACAGAAAGTGAGTGAACTGTGACCTCAACATTAGGGAAGCATCTACTAGTATTAAAAAAAATTCAGTTATACTCTCAGAAAAGTGTTAATTTATGCTTTTTCTTTTACTTTAAAAGAAGCAAACCTCATATAACTTCAGTCAGTTGGATGATACTTGCCATGGATTTACTTTTTTATTAATTTATGTCCTTTATATGCTATATTTTTGGTATATTCTGGTAGTATGCATGCATATTTTTCATTCATTTTTGTGTCTCAATAAGTTCCACTGCTACTACTGCTGCTATATTGCACACCCTCTTAATAATGTAATCCATACCTTTGCATGCTTTCATTAATATATTTCTACTTAACATGTTCTACTGTTGGAATAGTCAGCTGCATGTTTATACAACACTCTTTTGCAAAAATTCTTATTTGTATTTTATTTATCTTTGCTGTGTCCGATTCCATTTTGCTGCTGCAACGGACCAATTTCATTTGTTTTTTTCTGACTTTTCCAAAGTTTTTCAAGCCAACATCATTAAAGTTTCATCTTATCTTATAAAGATTTATGTCTAAGCCTAAAAAAGCAGGATAAACTCTATTCAACATTTAGAAAGTAACCAGATTTTAGGTGGTTTTACCCTCCGCTGCATCCCAGTCAGGTGATAGAGCATCTGTACTGTTACTGTCTGTAGGCAGAGCAAGAAGTTCACCTGCCATTTGCTCTATTTTATGAGCCACATATGATTTTTCAAATAGGACTGCAAAATGATGGCTGGTTACCTGCAGAGTAGACCAACTTACCGGCCACTTTCACTGGTTCACTAGCCAAGAATGACATTTTACAGAACAGAATAGGACATTAAATGAAGGTTGGTTATCTGCTCAGTGTCTGCTGGAGTAGACAAACTTATCAGCCACTTACACTGTTTTCCTATGTAAATATGACACATGTACAAAGCTGCTACATGGTGGCTGGTTAACTGCCAAAGAAGAGTGAACTAACTGAGTGACTGAACTAACAAAACGTTGTTGTTCAGTGTGGAATAATAAAAGCACAGTAAATTAATATCCTGTGCGGGACCTTTATATGTTTATATGTATGTTCAGCACCAGTTTTTAAGGAGATCTTCAGGGATGTGGATATACTCTATTTTTCATTGAACTAACTTACCAACCACTTGTTTACCTGCCAAGTATGAGGTTTCTTTTTTTTTAGGATAGGATGTCAAATGATGGTAGATCGGATAAACTTACCAGAAGCAAAACGTTCTCTATCTAGCTATCTGTCCCTATTCAAATAAACACTGAATGAATGAAACACTGACCAGCATTTGGTTTTTGGCTGATTGTTGAAGCGCTCCACAATTATCTTGTCTTTTTCCTCATTATGGGAACATATTTGGCATTGTAAAATACGATCAAAATACTAAAAATAATCCATGTATGTTTGAGAACTAGCCTACTAATTGATGAATCTTAATCTGTGTCTTATTTTTCAGCAACTGGAGCTCATCACCCCGTTTCAGCTTTACTTTAACCCAGACCTGATCATCAGAAGATACCAGGTAGGAGTTAGGAGGCAGAAACTCACACTGCAGTTACCATTTATGTCCTGAGCATGCATTGTCATGGTTTTAATCTCTCTCTCTCTCTCTCTCTGTCCTAGATATGGCGTCTGATCACCAACTTCCTATTTTTTGGCTCTCTTGGATTCAGTTTCTTATTCAACATCGTCTTTCTGTATCTTTTGTCGCCGTATTTCCTCTGACTGAAACAAAACACCTCAAAATATCTGAGCTGCTTTGTTCATGTATGAAACAGTTAGCCTTACATTGATCAGTGCCAGAGGTGTGACCAAGTTTGCTCGAGTCCCAAGTCAGTCTCAAGTCAAGTCAGAACAAATCACGAGTCCAGTATCAATTTAATATCTTAAAGAAAACTAAATATCTAGGACTTTTCAATGCAATATGGTTTTAATAGGATAAAAACTTGGTAAGAGCATCATGAGTTTGATTTCTATAATCAGTTTCAACTTCAATAAATTCAATCATTCCATACTTTTGCCAAGACTTTAGAAACCTTTTCTAGTCATCAGAGTACAAGTCAAAGTCAAGTCCCAAGTCAAGTCTCAAGCAGTTAAAACTGTGACTCGAGTCTGACTTGATTCCACACCTCTGTTAACGAACTGCAGCTCCATCCTTGACCAAAGCAGGTATCGATATTGCCGGATGCTGGAGGAAGGCTGTTTCCGGGGCCGGACGGCGGATTTTGTCGTCATGTTCCTGTTTGGAGGCGTCCTGATGACCGTATCCTTTCAAGAGTCACCAATACCAAGTCTCGGTTTTTACTGTAATCCTGCTGCACTGTGGCTCCACCCCCAAGAGAAATTGTTTGGAGTTTTTGGAAGTTAGTTGGTTGAGAGACAGTGGAGTTTTATGTTATAACAGCTACTTTAGTTGTTCTGTATTATGCGGAAACATGACTTTCTGCAGTGGTAAAGCAGGATAGATGCAGGATAAATGCATGATTTAGGACTTGTACAGTAGCTGCCACTGTATACAGTCCTGATGCAGGATAACAGCATGCTGCCTGTCTCTTTCTGATGATGCTCAGCAGTTTGTATCTGTAGCCAGAAGCTCTAGGACACATTCCAGGTTAATGATACAGTCCTGGGCTTGTTTTGCACAGAAGTCCCTGTGGGCTGTTGTGAAATGGTCACTGTGCTGTTTAAAGAGTCTTTTTGGAGCCGTGTTATGTTTCATAAGACGGTGCTAACTATAGGTGTATAAGGACTAATGCTGCTGTAATATCAGGCTGGCACGGTGTTGCGTTTCAACAAGGCTGTGTTATTATGTTACTGGGATCATTTGCTCCGGTTAAGTTCTTGTCTGAAATGAATGGAATGCCACAATTAGCTGTTATTCTGTAGAAGTTTGTTTTTCTGCGTACAGCAGAAGGCCAAACTGACATATCCAGCATTTGATAAAAAGTGACAAAATGTCTGCTGATATTAAAGTAAAGCTCATTTTGGATGAACATACTCATATTTTTGAGCATGGGGTCATGTACTGTCGGTCAAGTACAGTTTTTCTCTAAAAACGTGTAGCATTTTAAATGCAGATTGGAGCTTTACTTATACAAACGTTTCATGGAGGCAGACATAATCTCTTTGGTTGAGTTAAACCTCAGTGGGCGGAGCCAAAGAACCACAGTTTGTCTGGCTAAGTAACATCAGACTGAAGTCCAGTGAAAAAGGCAAGAGAGGAGGAAGCTAATGAAGCCTAGCGCTCTGCTGCTAACTGAAAAATACAATCTATCATACTAAGTTATCTAGGTTAGCTAGTTAGCTAGCTGACCTTCAAGTTCAAACTAGCCATACTAGCCAATAGCTATCTAGGTAAGATAGTTAGCTAGCTGCTGACCTTCAAC
Source organism: Centroberyx gerrardi (assembly GCF_048128805.1). Taxonomy (NCBI): domain Eukaryota; kingdom Metazoa; phylum Chordata; class Actinopteri; order Beryciformes; family Berycidae; genus Centroberyx; species Centroberyx gerrardi. The sequence goes on along the minus strand of NC_136004.1, from coordinate 31,477,151 downwards.
ATCATGAACGAATAAAAAAAATAATTACTATTCATAGTTTTTATTTATATTTTGACCAGAGTTCCTTCCTCGCCATTCAAGTTTGCAGTTAGCTAACTGACGCTCTGAAAAACTGTTGTTCTTTGGCTCCGCCCACTGAGGCTTAACTCAACTAATCAGATTATTTCTGCCTCTGAGAAATGTAAACCTCCAGTCTGCATTGGAGACACTCCATGTGTTTGACTGGGCTCATCATGTAGGTTTTACATTCAGAGGCGACAGGCAGCCGGCTGTCTGTGTTGGTTGGATTTAACCTGAAGGCTCCAGCTGTTCGGTCTGTTCTCCAATCTGTTCTTCCTGGGCCAGGCCTTCACCATCATGCTGGTGTACGTGTGGAGTAGAAGGAATCCCTTCGTACGCATGAACTTCTTCGGCCTGCTGAACTTCCAGGCTCCGTTTCTCCCCTGGGTGCTCATGGGGTTTTCGCTGCTGCTCGGCAACTCCATCGTGGTTGATCTTCTAGGTAGAGACGCTTTACCGAAAAACCCACAAGATCTGATATAACCATACCTTCTTCTATTAAACTAGGATGAGCATCTACTCAGAAACCTGGCTTATATACTGCTGACTGTCTAGGTAGTAGGGCTGCCCAAGTTATTGAAAAACAAAAGAAAAATCGCAATAAGAACTACTTCAATTTCCAAATCACAACAGGCTGCAATTACTTATCAGAGTGGCAGTTGCGTAAAAAGGGAAAATGGCATGATCTTGGCAAGTTATAACTCAAAACTACTAAACAAATGTTGGGAAATGTCTTGTTGCCCAACAACATCCTGCTAAAAGTCAGAGTCTGTGGAATCACCCTTTAAGAGAGGCTGAAACAGCTGCAGCACCATGATGCATTTGCCTGAATACTTAAAAGGAGGAGTCAGAACAAAGGTTAAGTCCCATACTGTCATATTGATTTCTGCAACGACAGACGCACTGCTGCCAGCTGCACTGACGGCTCCTCCCTCCCTCAGGTATTGGAGTCGGTCACATCTACTACTTCCTAGAAGACGTGTTTCCAAACCAGCCAGGAGGCAGGAAGCTGCTGACGACACCAGAACTTCTGTAAGAACCAGACAGATTCTCCTGTTCTCATTGGAATAATAAGAATAATTAATAATAATAAGAATAATAATAGGTCACTGAGCAGCTCCACTGTTCATATAGAGCCTCCTTGCACTGGAGCAGTTGGGGGTTAAAGCTGCACTATGCATGTTTTGCACGTTGGTGACCCCAAATGGAAGGTGAGGTCAGTAAACGTCACACGGCTCGCTCATGTTTACCAACCCGGCCGGTCTGTGATGCTTCAGACCAAAGGGACGAGAGGCAACAGATCTAATGGTTTCCACAAAAAAAGGTGAAATGTCTCTGCCTTTGAAGTAACTTTTTTTTTAAAGATGTGAATTCGAGAAGTTTTCCCGCTGGTGGTTGTTCCACCTCGGCAAAACCAGGAAGTTTCATACATCGCTGATGGTTGGATTTCTCTTGTTTAGATCAAACACATTAGATTGAAGATAAGGCAATAATTTTCATGAAAATTTTACATAGTGAATCTTAAAAGTGCCTTGCTCAGCGGTGGCTAGGTTTAGTCACAACAGCCACGTGTCCCGTTGAATTTTTATTGAGCTAACCACTGAAGACGCTGCACCCCCACCTGCTCTATCATGTTATTTTAAGCACTGAAAGATAAAGTCTGTAGAGAATTCTGTAATATTCAGTAAATACATTATGACTTTGTGTCACTATCATGCGACCCTGTTCTCTCCTTCCAGACGGGCCATATTTGACCGGCCGGAGGAGTCAGACTACCGTCCCGTCCCGGAGCAGCAGGCGGGGGAGCGGCAGCCGGACCAGGAGGGAGAGGAGGAGCCGGACCAGTAGCACCGACACGCCCGACATCCCGAGACGTCGCCAGGCAAAACACACAGGGACAAACGGGAGATGTGGATTTATGCCTGAGACCTCGCAGAGAAAACTCAAGGCGCACAGTGACTGAACTGACTCATCAATACGCATCATCAAATTTTCAGTTACGCAAAATGAAACTACTTCTCATGTTCCGCTGTAAATCTTGTTTTGCTTTGTTTTGCTTAGCGCTACAAAGGCCAATGGATTTTGGGGAGTCTAAGGGTGCGTTCACACCAAGTATGTTCAGAGAGGTTTAATCAAACTCTGCAGCGTTTCATCCTTTAGTTGGGATCGTTTGTCCAGGTGAGAACGATGACCTTTGAACTCCAAATAACGGCACCGAGAGTCTCAGTCCTCCAACGTGAGAACTGCTGTGCGGTTTGTTAATCCGACCGACTACAGGAAACCACCCCGAAAACACAAGGGATTATGGGTAGAAGGAGACGGACGCGGTTCCTCATGCTTGGAAAGCCTAGCAGAACAAAATGAAGTCTGGACTGATGCTCATATTCAGCTACTTCTTCATGTGTTCTTAACTGGTGTGAACACCACAGAAGAAGAGACAGACGACGCCATCGTGTTAGATAAAGTTAGAGACTGATTCCCTTTGCTGCCAAAATCTCTAACCTGCAGGATGACAGGTTTCCAAAACTCTGTCCAATAAACAAGCTACTTGTGAGTCATGTGACTTTTGTTTATAAAGTAAACTTTTCCACTGTGCTAAATATAACTCTGCTATTTCATTGTGATCACTGGTTTGTACAGAAACTTGAGTCTAGGGAAAGTCACAGAGGACATTTTGAAAGCTAAAATGTTTAAATTCCAAAACTCAAATTGATTCATAACTTTGCCTTTCTAGTGTTAAAAACTGAAGCAGTGTACCTGTTTTTGTATTTTGCTTGGGGGGGAAAAGCAAAAAGGAGCAAGACAGAATGCCAGCTCTCCTCGCTGCTGTTGTGTCACTGCTGCCGGACTCATTCACAGAACTGCCGACTGCCTGAAATCCCATCAGGCCCGTCTGCACCGTCTGCACTTTCACCCGCTGCCTTTGTGGGTGAAACACCGGTGGCAAAATAGAAATTGCTTAGTACACAACAACACGCGACCGAGTCTCTGTGGGACCTGGACAACAAAACACATAATTCAACGTCGCTCATAATACGGCTTCAGTGACAAGGAGCGTTAGTTACAGCGAGGGTTCGACTGATACGGGGTTTTTAAAGGCCGATAACGACGCCGATGTTTTAGACGGAAGTTGCTGATAGACAACATTTTGTGCCGAAATTCAGTAGATTTAAATTTGACCATTTCCTTGACAGAAAATAGCTAGTATTCAAAATTCAGAGTTTCTCAGGGTGGAAAAGTGTCTGAAACAGCATTTAGAGCATCATGGGACACTAAAACTCTCCACCACATCTATTCAATGGTAGGGAAACTCTAGGATACATTTAGGCCTTTAAATGAGGAATTAATTTACAAAAAATACAATTAAATGAGTAAATAAAATGAGCAAAGCAACTAAATGTCACTGCAGGTTTCCCAGACTGTTTTCCAGTAGCTGCGTTCAGAGAGGAACCTCCATCATATCAGAGGTGAGCGATACTGACCGATCAATAACCGATATTTAATATAAGGCCAATACTGGCAAACCAAAACATCGGTCTAAACCTAGGTACCAAAATTTATTCAATCACCGCTTGTTTTTGTTGGGTTTTTTCACGATACACAATATAACAAGAACGCAAATCAAGCTCATTCACTTTTTATTTTGTAAGAATTATTAAAATGTACAAAAAGACAACAAATACAACATAACAATATATTATCTGAGACTGGCTGTGTGTTTTTCCCCTCTGTGGTCGGGTGAAGAGAGTCAGTGGTCAAAAGTGAGAGAACAGCTTCTTCTCCACACTGAGGGATGGAAAGGAGCACAAAAGGAGGGATATTTTCTAGCGGGGCTTCGCCAAATAGAACAGAATAATAATAATGATAAAAAAAACATGGGGAGTTTGGAGGCGGGGAGTTTGGAGGGGGGTGGGGGGGGCACGGCTGGCTGAGGACGCAGTCAGAAAAGGAGGCAGGAACGTCTTCGCTGTTGCTGCTGTTGGCATCGACAGCCTCATCATACCTCGTCAGTCGGCCGCCGTTCCTGTAGGGGGCGCTGATGCTGCCGCGTCTACCATGCGGGCGCCGTGTTCGCCAGTCGCCTCATTCGCCTGAGAAGCAAACGGAAGCAGAGTGTCAGTAACCATGACAACAATAACAACATCAGGGAGAACAACTCACTAAATGCCTGCCTACTGCAGTTTGCTCTCTCGTTGACTGAAAGCTCCAGGGTTCCTACACATTTTCCATTTCAAAATTACAGACTTTTTGCAGATCTTAATATTGAGATTGGGTTTGAAGATTTTGATTTATGTTGATCAGAGCGGTCGGGCAGTAGGACTGTCAACTAGGCCATAAAAGTCTATAGCTGAACATTATTCTGCCGTACAACCAGTAGACGCTTTGCATTTGTGGTGTGGCTGTAGATCCATTCAGTAACGTTCTCAGTAAAAGTGAATAGTGTGATAAGGTGGATTTGGTTACTGTGACACAGTAAACTGTCTTGTCTTTAGCCCTAGTCTCTACTCCAAAACACTCTGAGTTGTAGCTTGAGAAGAGTCAGCTCAGTTAACCTGAACAAACTGTTAGCTAGCTAACTAGCCAGCAAACACGCGGACGTTTATGTGAACATGCTACAGAACGTTTTCCTCTGCAGGAAGCAGATCAAGCAGACGCTCACCTCGTGTTTCTGTCCTGGTCTCTGATCTTCTTCTCCATCTCTGCGTCTGTTAGTGTCTCCAGCAGGGGGCACCACTGGTCCGCATCACCTGTGTTTCTGATGGCTATCTCCACTGTCGGCAGGGGGTTCTCACTGCAAAACAAGAAAAAAAATGTAATTCAGTTCAGATGTTTTTTTTATACTCTTTGGCTCCATTTTCACTGCAGCCTAAAGAGTCCCAATTCTGATTTTCTTTCCCCTCATGTGAGTCAGCTCCGATGTTTTCTAACGAGTGTGAAAAGAAAAAAGCTGCACGGAGTCGCAGTTTTTCAATTACGACCTGGATCACATGGATATGTGGTATAAAATCAGATCCGAGGCATGCAACCTACATGTGACTTGTATTTGAATGTTCAAATTGGACTTGCCAATCAGCGTTGCCATGACAATATATAAATCTCACGTCAATCACCTGAGACACAATGATGGAAAGAAAGACAAATAGCGACTTAACGTCTCAATTCAGTCAAAACTCAAAGACACATACTGTAACTGAAATGTGTTGGAAACAAGTGAGAGAAGCGTAGCGTCTTTTGTTATCGTTAGTCTGTCTTTTCTCTCTCGTTTGCAAAGGTTTAACGGTTGCAGCAGTGTTGCAGTCCTTTAGTGGATTTCCCCCTCAGTGTCTCTCTTCAGCTGGGTGGGAGCCTGCAGTCACAAGGCTTTAAACCCACGGCTTCTGCTTGAACCAGGTTCAACTCAGGTTCAACTCAGTTCAATTCAATTCTTCACCGAAGGGAAATTTTCTTTGCAGACATTGTTTATAACAAAAACATATTACAAATCACCAAATCGTCATGTAACAAGTGGGAAAACACAACGCCGTCCTAAAATATTTTATCCACCTCCAACTGTTTGAAACCATAAACAGCAGATGCTAGACGCCGAGTTTCCAACTGTGATAGAGATCGGCGTCTCTGTCTGGGTTTCTAAATTCCACATTACTTCACAACCTGGGAAACAAACTCAGACTGTCTGCTACATTTCACCCAGAGAGCCGTCAGCACAGCAGCAAACAGCAAACTGCAAACAAGACTAAACCTTGTTGCTATGAAGCAATCTGGCTTCGTACGTTAAGGATAAGTCAGGAAGAGGGATCCTGTGTATCGGTCAATTTACATTTCAGGAATTTATCTGATGCTCTTAATCAGAGAGACTAACAATAGAAGAAGTTTCAGTTTATAGATTATGAACATGGCAAGCAGCCAGGAGGTCAGGGGTCAAAGCCACAGCATCCTGACAACTGACGTACAACAACAGACGGAACAGGACAGACGTATCCAGACTTTTCTGGTGCAATTCCCAAAATTGTCAAGACCGGGAAATGATCAAATTCCTTTTCCGGACTTGCAAAGGAAATCTGGCTCACATCTCTTGTTGGAAAGACAGACTATAACACTTTAATATCTTGTCAATATGTAATAAAATGTCCCTCTAATTGAGTTGAATATGTAATAAAATCTGCTGTTACAATAAAATGTCAGATAACATCTTTGACTGATATTGTAATATAGAAGTTACACCTCATACACTGCAAAAACTACAGGTTAAAGTAATACACTATATTACATTATTGGGGAAAAAATATTACAATGCCATTTTTTTTATTTTTGACTCATTAAAAGGAGAAGTTATTACATTATCCAATAGCCATTACATTATCAGTTGCTACAGGCCCAACAAACAAATATCAAATGCCAAAGATGAAAGTATATTGAAGCCACAAATCACCAGGATCTGATGAAAACGTCCCGATGATGATAAATGAATCCCAAAGTATTTTGAAGCCATTTCAAGATGCCATTATTAAATCAGTATGTGATGTCATGTCAGAGTCTCTTGTGCCATTTTTGGATGAGTAGGCTACCTCTGTAGAAACCTGTTGTGGATGTAGCAGTGGGCGATATGGCCTGAATTTTATATCACAATGTATATATTTGTCAATTTGGATGGTAACAGTATTTATCTGTTTTTCTGGTAATATCATTAGAAAAAAAACTGTAGAAATCATGTTTTTTGCCTGGAGTTTCAACAGTGACGTTTACATTTTGTTCATTGAAGGGCCGCTATCACACTGAAGTATTTAGACGTAAACTTTTTTATAGAAACACATTTTTTTTATATTGCTTACAATACTTAATAAGCTTACAGTATTCACTGAATACTGAATAATTCACTGAACTACAGGTTGCTGGTGTTTCCATCCCCGGCAACGGCCATGCAGCAGGTTGCAGATGATAGTTTTGTGTTTTTAGAACCGCACCGTGTGAACACGATGGAGAACCTCCTCTTTTTTTAGACAATGAGTTCCTCATCTTTGTTCTGTTTCACTTCCTTCAAGCTTCATGCCTCCACTTACATAAACAAAGTCACAAGTGTGTCGCCCTGAAAAACGCTCCAGGTTTCTGGCTCATCTGGTAGAAACAGTACGGGCAAATCTAAACCTTAACACAAATTTCTACCAGTGTATCGTTTCTACTGGGATAACATACCACCCATCACTACATGTTAGGGCATGATGAGTGAGTGTAGGTGTGTTACTGGGTGCCTCTTATCCTAAAAACGTAACTAGGATGCAGGAAGTAAGCAGGTGCATTTCCTATCATGTATGTTTTCTCAGTGTGTGTGTGTGTGTGTTTGTGTGTGTGTGTGTGTGTGTGTTCTCAGCCTGCAGCTGCTACCTGAAGGCGTAAGTCCTCTGGTGCCAGCTCAGTTGGCCCCGGATGCTGTAGGCGATGGTGGTGACGAACTCACCGCCCAGGCCGAGCTCGGAGCACAGCTTCAGGGCGAACTTCTCCGGAGAGTTCTCCCTCTCCGACATGTCCCACTCAAACTGGTCCACCAGGGAGATGTTCCCAACGTGGATGTTCAACTGGAAAATTTAATAAACAGGAGAAACAGGACATGGTTATGTTGGGAAATTTCCACCACCAAAACAGCCGAATGGTGATGAATTCCGGCCGTGTCTGGCAAGTCACTCTACTCTAGCAGCCATTTCGACACGTAACCAACCATCACTTGGAGGTCCGATGCTATTCTACAAATCTAGCTAGCTGGTAAAATAGTGAAAGTGTCTGATGCATTCTGGGATGTACCACCAACTGGAAACAGGACAAAAAGTTAATTGAAAACACTCAAAAAAGACAATACTGATTACTGCAACTTGAGGCTTCAATTTTTTTTTATCATAGTAAAAGTTAGTCTACAAACTGACAATTCAAAGTAGCAATGAAAACTGCAGTGTTGACTGTGGTGTTTAGAGTAGGGACCAATATATCAGGCCAATATTGGTCTTTTATTAAATATCAGATATCGGCCAGTTATGTCGTCCACCTCTGATGGAGGTTCCTCCTGAACACAGCTACAGAAAAACAGTCAGTATGCCTGCATTGATATTTTGTTTTCTTTTGTAATTTGTTTAAATGTTCAGTAATGTTTTTGTAAATTAATTCTTCATTTAAGGCCTAATGTATCCAAGAGTTTCCCCTAGTTAGTCTGGGTTTCAGTGGAGAGTTTTAGTGTCCCATGATGGTCTAAATGCTGTAAATTCTGGGGAAAAAACTGGATCCTTTTCATTTTTGGCATTGAAATGTTCAAATTTAAAGATACTGAATATGGAGCGTCACCTTGATGATAACCCTCTGGTCCGTCTGCTCCTCCAGGATGCTGTCCGTCGGATAAGACTCGATCTGCTGTCGGATGGCGGAGGCGATGGCGGGGACGAAGGCCAGCGGGTTCAGGTCCAGGTCGTCACACAGGATCTCAGCGAACATCTCAGGCGTCATCAGCTTCTCTGAAGGGTTCGAGAAGGGAAAATGAGCAGAAATGATTCAATACTGATACCTGCTCCTGCTTCAAATTCAATATCAGCTCTGAAATGATTATGGTTTGATGCTTTTCTTTGTCACATGAAAGCACATTTCATTCTAAAAGAGAGAGGGGGATGATGGGACTTTACCGTTCATGTTCCAGGTGAAAGCGTCTCGGAGCTTCTGTCCCTCGATCTCCATGTCCAGGCGGATGGGAACCAGCACTTCAGACTGGGTGGCGTTCTCATGGATCACCGCCGGGTCGTGATCGTCGAAGCTGAGCGAGACAAACACACACACACACACACAGGGCAGGAAATTACTGACAACCACCACATAAATTAATGAATAACTCAAAACTATTACAACCAGGGTTACAAGTCCTATTCCCACTGGGCTTTCCATGTGAAGAGTTAAGTTTCCTGCTCAACAAATTTGGGCATGAGCACGTATGAGTTTTGTTTAATTAAGTTTTGAAATATTCTTTCATCTTGTACACATTGTTTGTTTTTGTTAACTGGTAAATACAGGGACACAGTGCACCCAAAATATTTGCAGGTAAATAATGTCACACAAAAATGCCCAAAACTCAATCATTAGTGAGGATAGATAATAAAAACCCACGTAACAAAGGGACTTGCCAGCTTCAGTGGGTGAATTTTTCAGTGTGTTTTGTTACTCTGCTCTGGCCCTATAACCTGAATAAATGGCAGCGTCTCGGTTCCAGCAGTGTGTGCTCACCACAGGGGGAAGGTCCGCTTCTTGTCCCGGCCCAGCCGGCTGCGGTTGATGGTGGTGGAGCAGGGAACCGCGTCCAGGTGGTGGGAGCTGTTGGGCAGGGTGGGAACCCACTGGCTGTTCCTCTTCGCCTTCTGTTCCCTGTTGATGGACCAAGGTATATGATGTAAAAATCATACCAAAATTGTTTAGACCTATAGTGCGTTCATGTGCTGGTGGGAATCTGACATTCAAGGGCTTCCAAGTTGGCTGCTACACAGCGCTGCATTCAAGTGCTGTTTTGTCGGAATATGAAGCCAGGAAGACAAACGATAAACAAACACGGACATCCTGCAGCTTAACAATTGACAGTCTGAACTACAAACTTGCAGTAAAGGTGTATGTGTTTAAACTGAAAATGAATATATTGTTTAAAAAAAAAAAAAGGTGTATGTGTTTTCTTACTGTTGACGGACACAAAACTTCATTTTTTCTCCTTGTTGAGAAGTTTAAAGGTCATCGTTACGTCATAACTTGGAAACTCGGGTAGCAAAATTTCCAAGTCGTTAAGTTGTTTTTCCCGATATATCCAATAGCACATCAACGCACAAATATATTTCTAATCTCACCAACACAAAGCTCAGTTTACAGAACTGCAGCTCAGACATGAGCGTATGGAGGTCCTGTACCTGAGGTAGGCGGGCGGCTCTGTGCTGATGGAAACAGCTTTGTACTTCTCATCGTTTCCCTCAAAGATCTCCTCGACCTCTGAAGCCTTCAGCAGCGTCACACTGGTGGCCAGCGTGGTGTAGCCGTGATCTGAAACAACAACAACAACATGTCAACACACACACACACACACAGCAGCTGAGACAGTGAACCAACAGGCTGATGGAGGACTGTCTTGTCTTCTACTCACCGTGAGATGATTCTACTATCTTCTTCCGCTCCTCTACTGATGCCAGTTTCCTCCATAACGACGGGTATCTCTTATAGAGGGAGCCTCTGAACATACGAAGGTAATTCCCAACCTGAACACACACACACACACACACACACAGAGATAGAGAGAGAGAGAGAGAGAGAGAGAGAGAGAGAGAGGGGTCAAAAAGCATAAAGACAAACATTAGTTCGGCTAAACAAACAAAATTATCCAAAACCAAACAGCTGAATAAGTTCAGTTCTGTCTCTCCCCGGCTAAACAACGTTAGCTAACGTTAGTTGTAAGCTAACGTGAGCGAAACAAGGACACTGTGAAGGTAAATCTCTCAAAAACGAAAAGCATACGTTTTTCCGGGGCTAAATGTACCACACAACACCACTAAATACGGTTAATGTAGTTTTTAAGTTCGGGGTTTTTTTTCAATTTAAATCCAAAAACAATGAATGAGTCTTCACGCGCTCTGTCCCACTTCTGCTAGCATCATTAGCTGGCAGGCTAGCGACCCGGCTGCCAGGCGGCAGTCAGTCGGTGTATTTCTGATAAATAAGTGAAGTATAAAAGTAACGGGTTGTTAAAAAGATAAAATACTAACCTCCGATCCAATCATATAAAAATCTCCATCCTCCTCGAGCTGAAATTTGACAGGTTTTTGTCCAAACGTCTTGCTAAGCGCCATACTGAAATGCAATAACAAAGCTCTGTGCCACTGCGCAGGCGCAAATGAGAAAGCGACGTGTCGCTGCGAGATGACGTTAATGATAGCTATCTGTCTGTCAATCCGCATCTCAAAAATCCCCTTGAATATTTTGCACAATATGCTGTATATCTAATCAAAATTATTACTTACTTTAAATGTCATGATCACACATTGTCCTATATCTTGTCATCTGCAAGTTCAAATTCCTTAATTCCATCTCATGTTCTTATTGAAATTGAAAACAACTTTGTCTCTTAAACTAATAAAAAATAAGATGTGCGCATCTATTGTAAAAGGTATTTTGAAGTTCTTTGCTTAAGTCTGTCATTTCATTTTTCTTTTACTTTTTAATGAATTGTTTTGAGCTGAACTTGTATGCCTGAGTAGTTCTACATTCATTTTTACAACTGAAAATCTATCTATCTATCTATCTATCTATCTATTAGTTGAGTTTAGTTTGTTTTGCCTATAAGATAAATCAAGACAGTTAATTATACAAGTGAGATAATAAGATAATAAGACAATAAGATAATAAGACAAGATGGCAGCGTCTGTTTGCACCCAACAAATACACTGGTACACCGATGATTTCCACTGATAATATCTCAAATAACTGGCACTTCATCAGCACGTGTGTGTATACAACCAGTAAATTCATACAACTTGTTTTGTTCCAATCACTTATGGGGAGTTTTACATTTACATTAAACCTGTGAAAACAGTCAGGGAAACTTCCTCAGTGTGTGTGAGCTTTGAAGAATTATGTTTAGGTTTTGAAAATGCTGATTATGATCTATAATTAATAATTTATGTAATAAGTAATTACATTCCAATTCAACTGAGGAACTAGAATTGGAATTAGAAAAAACCTACAGGAAACAGAATTGGAATTGAATTGGAATTTCAGGAGGTTGAATGAATTGAAAGTCCATGTTTTTTTGTTTTTTCTTACCGCATATTTGAGATTACACATAGTGTTATATATTACCAATACTGAATATCATAAAATGTTAGAGGAACCTTTCAGCTGGTATTTGATGCAGGTGTGACCAAGTCAACTTTGCTCGAGTCAGTCTCAAGTCTTGAGGCACAAGTCCCAAGTCCAAATGTAGATTCCCAAGTCAAGTCCAAGTCATTAATGTCAAGTCTCAAGTCTAAATGTAGAACAGCAAGTCAAGTCAGAACAAACCAAGAGTCCAGTATCAATTTAATATCTTAAAGAAAACTAAATATCTAGGACTTTTCAATGCAATATGGTTTTAATAGGATAAAAGCTTGGTAAGAGCATCATGAGTTTGATTTCTAGAATCAGTTTCAACTTCAATAAATTCAATCATTCCATACAAATTCAGAAAACAGAATTTAAATTCAGTCGTCCGCTGGAACAAATCTCATCACTTTCAATCTAAGTCATTTACACAAACACAAGATCTCAAGTCAAGACTTTAGAAACCTTTTCAAGTCATCAAAGTACAAGTCAGAGTCAAGTCCCAAGTCACCAGAACCCAAGTCAAGTCAAGTCTCAAGTCTTCTCTTCATGCATCAAGTCAAGTCTCGAGTCCAAGTCATGTGACTCGAGTCCTCACCTCTGCTCTTAACAGAAGCACCACCAATCTCACATCACAGAAAATATCTTCTCATTAAATCGCTGGTCAAGAGAAACAAAAAGAGGCGTTTTACTTTTATAAACTTAATGTTTATTCGTATATACATGAATATATTAATCTATAACCAAGAAAGGAGAGAATGTACAATGCAAAACAAAATCTCTATATACAAATCAATAAATAAACAAAGACATAATCAAGGACAGTTTTGTATACTACAGAGTTTTGTGTTCTTGGGAGAGAAGTAGGAAAAGTAAAACAAAGAGAGAGAGACTGCAGTTAGAAAAAAGTTCTTGTTAAAATGGAAAATGGCACCAGAGCACAGTTCAGGAAAACACCAAGCGAGCTGCTTTCCAGTCAGTTTTCTCGTAAACGCAGCCTCTTCGTTTCAGACGCACACAGAACGGCGTCGAGCCGCCGCGGAACTTTAATGTCAACACACGCTACGACGAAAAGCTCAGCACAGACCGATCCCACACGACCTCGTCGGGAAAGAAAAGCTTGCATGGTAATGAAATTCACTTAAGTTTCAACTCATGTGCACGCAGCAACGCTTATGCTCCAAAACCCGATGTAGAGAAGCGGAGAAGGAAGAGATGGAGCTGCTGCAGAAACCCAACTTTTACCGCTGCACTTTGGCTCCGCCCCCAAGAGGAGTTAAAGCGGGGAAAAAAAACGAAAAAATCCAGTTTTTCTCGCTTTTCATCCACAGGAAAGTACAAGGAATGACTGTTAACTGAGCCAGTCTGCAGGTTTTTTTTCCAACCAAACACTACAACAGATTCCACTAATATAAAACCCCAGGAAACGACATCTGTACTTCCTTGATTTGATGTATTTCCTGCTGAAACAGGATGTTGGGGGCGGGGCATAATGCAGTGAGAGATCATTCAAAAGTCTAAACCGATGGAATATCAGTCTGGGAGAGAAAGGCAGTTTTATTTGATGGGCGGGGCGGAGGGGCGGAGGGGCGGGACCATTCAAAAATCTGTGATGGTTTCATTGGTTGGAATTTTTATTTACGCTAACTTAAATGCGATGATGTCACCACTGCTAGACACTGTTGTCCAGGAGGTAAAAGTAATGCCACCTGTACCGACACACTTCCGCAATTCGTGACGCCAGGCGGGAGAGATCGGAGCCTACGAAAAAAAATCCCACATGTACTACTCGTAATCACCACTAGGAGGCTGAAAGTGTTTTTTCGCTGAAAGTGTTTTTTCCCCCAGTCAGCAGGTTGTATTTACGGTAAATCCGATTACCGAATTAGCGTGAGCGGCGACAGCCACCGTGTCCGAACAGACACAGAGGTGGGAGAGATCGGAGCAAAACCTTTCCTCCGAATCGGCAACTCATATTCGCCGTAAATCCGACGTGACGTGAACGCAGCACGAAAAGCGAAGCTGTAGTTTTTTTGGTCGGAGTGAAACCTGCAGACTCCCGGGCCTCGGCGGCTGAGAGACTCCAGTTGTGTTAAATGTTGTAAACCGGGAGCTACCTGCTGCCAGCGGGTTTCCACAGCAGCTTCGTCCGCAGCTCCTTCCTCATCTTTGCTCCCAAGTCGCTCGGAGATTTCTTCCCCGGCTTCTGACTCGGTATCGACGGGTCCAGACTTTTTTTTTTTTTATAGTGTTCTCACCTTTTTTTTTTTTCAGAAAAATGCGACAAAACAGTAAACATACAAATTGATATTTTTTTCTCAGTGTGAAAGGCAGAGGACACATCCATTAAAAGCAACGCCCCCCCCCCTCCCCTTCTCTTTATTTTTGGCACATGTCGGGTTAAGCCCATTGCCTTCACCCCCCCCCCCTCCCCCCTCCTGCCTGTAAACAGCGAGTCCACAACAAATGACGCATCTACGTGAGCGAAGGGGGGGGGGGGGCGGGGTTTACGTTTTCACTACTGACACCACCGAGGGGAACGAGACGAGTATTGTTCACAGTGCTCAACGTGACGCGCCAATCAAAAACGACGGGCAGAGTGAATGGGGTCAAAGGTCACAGTGTTCAACCGCCGAGGATTCAGCGCGTGCGCCGCTGCGGCCGAAAAACGGGGCCGAGGCGCGCCGCCGACTCCCCCGCCGTTCGTCACCATATTGCTTTCGCAGGGTTTTTTTTTTCCCCCGGTCCAGTCGCAGTGGTTCAGTTGACAGTAACAGAGTTGGAAATGAACTTCATGCAGGTTACAATAACAAAAAGGCAATATATGGTTGCAGTGCAATCTAGGCAAATCTAGTGTTTTGTTACATTGATATGAAAATTAGCATGAAAAGGAAAAATCCACCTTCGGATCCTTTTACACTTTTTATATCTCATCGATGCATTCCACAAGTTATTTTGTGATTAAGTGCTGTGATTGACTTTTTTTTCTCCCTCAACCTGCTGCGTCTACTTCTACTTCAGTTAAGAGATTTCCTACATTTCCCAGAATGCCTTTCGACAACCCCCCCCCCCCCCCCCCCCCCCCCCCGAGAGAAAGGGGCGGGAACTTGTCGCGTTCAATCAAAGGTGTGCGTCCGGGCGCAGAAACAGCTTTAAAGAGAGAGAGATCATTCAGCTGAGGGTGTGATATGTCTGGAGCTGGAGAGACCTGGACAGCGAGCCAGCAAAAAGTCTTGTGGCTGCATTGCATTCTGGTCTTTTGAGGCTGAGACTGTCGGCGGAGAGCGTCAGTGCAAAATGCGAGATGTCTAGAAAGAAGCCCTTGCGATTGCCGTTGGATGTTTTTTGATCGCTGAAACATTTTCTGCTATCAAACTCCGTCAGAATACGCCACAAAACAACAAAATGGACCCAGGAATGCAAGATACACCGCCAACAGCCGTGTTTTTTAAGTGTTTAAGGTGTTTAGAGGGTGGATTTTTCCTTTAGAAGACACTGACCCAGGACAGCACAATGCTTTACGTCATGGATGAGAAGAGTTTGCTCCTCTCGTGTTTGCAGTTTGGCAGCCGTACGGTCGCTTCATCAGGGCTCCTACACATTTCCCCACATTTCAAAATCCCATACTTTCTCCCAGAGTTCAGTTTTTCGGATCAGATTTGAAGAGTTTTCTCAGTGTTCAGTGTGATATACTGTATGTTCATAGGGGCTGTAAACGATACCATATCTACCTACAGATTTAAAATGATTCTTTCACAACAACATCACATCAACAGCGTGAACAGGACAGCGAGTCCACAATGACGTACTGCAGAATTAGTAACCATATGCAAATCTGATCTAAGCGACAACATTTTCCATACTTTCCCCAGACATTTTTCGATCAAAATCGTCCTCCACTCCTCCCACACCTGCGTAGGAACCCTGACAGTGAAGACTAACGGCGTGTAAAATCACAACATCACATGGAAACGTTCCCACTGGATAAAACAAAATCATCAGGAACTGTCACATGACACATTTGGAGAGCGGTGGTCGATGGTTATGAGGGACGAGCCGCCATGTTGGAGGAGTGACAACAAAACTACAGCTTCTTAAAGCTTCTTCCTCCCTGACGACACAAAGTGAACGTCTGGAAAAACTGCAACAGAATTTAATTTTCTCATTTAATTGTTTGATAATGTTTGTAAAGTATATTCTTCATTTAAAGGCAGTAATTAAGTCTGTGTTTCAGTGGAGAGTTTTAGTGTCCCATGATGCTCTAAATGTTGATTCAGAGGCTTTTCCACCCTGATGAAAATATAAATATAAATGTATTTATTTGCCATGAAAACTATCAAATTTAAATGATACTGAATATTGTTAATCCAAAAATATCAAGTGTCGGTATCGGCTTTGAAGAACCCATTTCGGTCGAACCCTGACATGCCGTTTAAAATATGCTGAAAAAGATAATTTCATGGTAAGTGTAGCATTTAAATTGCTGATGTTTTTGTCGTCGCTCTTCCAACATGGCGGCTCACGGTCGCCATGCCCGTCCTCATCGGGAAATGAGAGGAAGCAGTGACGGTACAGAAGTGCAGTTCGTACGACCTCTTCAGAAAGATAATTAGCAGCACCATATCAGAGCAAAGAGAGTTGCAAAAAGAAATGTACAAAGCGAAAAAAAAAAAAAAAAAAAAAAAAAAAAGGAGTCGATATCTTACGATGGTTCTATTAACAAAATCTCATGGTCCGTTTGCAAAAGAATACACTGTAAAGTCGGTTGTTAATTGAAATGATTATATACAGTCAGTTTCTCGTCTGGCGGGTCTTCAGCGGATCCGCTCGGCCTGGTCAAGTGCGATCGAAGGATTGCCTCATCCTTTACGGTGTAGTGGTTATGATTCAATAAAAAAAACAGTGGCATGTCGAATGGATTTTGACACCATGTCTCCATTTCACACTCAGGTTTCCTCACACTTAAAACGGCACTGACCTATTTTTGTTTCTTTTTTTTGAACATGGCAGCTTTCGGAAGTGTTCGAGCTTCAGAGCGGATCGTCTCCGCCGCGTTCTCACAACGTCAAAAGAAGTCCCAATGTTAAAAGAAGAGTGGAGAGGACGAGTGTTCAGCGTTGTAGTCCCATCAACGCAGCTGAGACCAGGATCCCCAGGTGAGAGGGCGAAGGCGGCCGGCGGTACACTCGCAACGAAGTCGAACTTCCCTGAAACAGAAGCGACATTCGAGCACGCAGCCGTACACGGATCCGCGTACACCTGCTGCGGCTTCGCATTTGTTCGTTTTATTTACACTCCATGCCGGCGGGGGGGGCGCATGAAGATTAAAGAGGTAACCGTAACCCAGGGAAACCGGAAATAGCGGTGACAAAAACAACAACGACGACAACAACGGCTGCGGTGAAAGAGCGATAAAGGCGGAATCTGAGGGAATCTGAGGATCTCGAAGCCGTTTGATCGATCGTAAAGGCGCGGAAATCCTCCAATGAGCTCGGAAAACAAAAAAAAAAAAACACTTTGAAGAGATGTTAAGATGTAAACAGAGATGTAAACAAAGGCAATGAACCGGAGAAGGGAATGGACATGCTTTTCCACAAGGCAACACAACCGATCACGTGATATTTCAGACCAATCGCAGACGGTCACAGTGGGGGGGCTGGTGGTGTGCGGAGAATTCGAGCAGTTCGGCCAGCGAGCCTGAGCGCACCGCGGGCTCTTCGTTTTTTTTTTTTCTTTCCGGCGAGCGTCGTCCTTTTGTTTCCGATGAACCGGCCGAAATCCGTCTCCGCAGCAAGTATACCGCGGCCTTCAGGAGGCAGCTTCTGTCCGGACTCGTCCCGCGGCGAGGGAGGAGCCGGTTCTAAAGTTTCTGGAGGGTCCTGATGACGTAACGGCTGTTAGTAAGTGCTAGGGTGCTCCTCTGCTTCCAGCTAATCCACAGAAAGGTTTCTTGGTCGTTTTTTTTTTTTTTATCTCCTCTGGGCTGTCAGTCTTTCTCCAGCAGCTTCTATCAAAACTCGGGATACTTCGGGTTAGTCAGACTCGGAGGGCCTGCAGCGTCGCCAACAGACCCGAACGGAAATGTCTGTTTTATTTGAGAAGGGGGGGGGCGATGGGGCGGGGCGCGGCGCGTCCTCAGAAAATCCCTTTAGCGATTTTCAGCCCCTTCTGTTTCATGCGAGGCAGCGTGGAGCTCGTCACGTTCTTGGCCCGCAGCGGCCGAGCCAAGCCGCGCTTCTTCAGCACAAAGTCGTAGTTGGCAGTGGAGTTCATGGCGTAGAAGACGTTGGCGTTGTCCGGGATCCGCAGCTCTGCGGAGCGAGAGGAGAAGAAACACGGAGTGATGAAGAAGTAAAAACAACTTTGGTACTAAATATGCACGATAACAGAGACCGGTCACATTTTGTTTCGAGGAACATGCCACCATGTTGGAGGAGTGAAAACAAACCAAAACGATTGTTTACTGGACAAAATAACAAAAATGTCCAATTTCTGTGTGGTGGCAGAGTTACCGTTATGCTAGAAAAGGTGAAAAAAATATCATTTTCAAGCATAAAACCACACAGAAATTCGTCAGGGAGGAAGAAGAGATTACAGTCTTTCATTTTGTTGTCAGTCTTCCATTATGGAGGCAAGTCCCTCATAACCATTGGTAATAGGGTTAGACCGATATTTATCGGTATATCAAGCCGAATTTGGCCTTTTAAGAAATACTGGATATCAGATGGAGGTTCTTCCCCGACCACAGCTACAGAAAAACAGTCTGAAAAACCTGCAATTAAATTTAATTCATTCATTTAATTGTCTAAAGGCTTTTCCACCCTGAGAAGAATATACCTGCACAAAATATCGTCTATCGGAGACAAAGCAATACCAAAAAGATAAACCGCTCTCCAAACATACAGACAATCTGAGGCAGATCACTGAAACGCCTCGGTGTGTTTTTAGTCTTTACCTTTTTCCTCAGAGATTTTCTGCATCAGCTCATACTCCTCCGTTTTCTCTCGCTCCAGGTTGTGTTTGATCATGGCCTTCCTGATGACGGCCGGCGTCTTGTCCTGACTCGTCACCTGAGAAACGTCGAGCATTTTCAGTTCAGTTTCTCACACGATAAAACTGGAATCTCTTCCTCAGGTCAAACTATCACTAATCGGTCTATTAAAGTTGTTTTTCAGCTCGGAAAAGTTAAACAGTCTAGTTTCCCCAACAGAAACACTGTATGATGTGTATAATATATTCTGGTATATTCCTGTAAAGTGACCCATTTGTAAAATTCCTTGATTTTTCCAAATTGGATATACATTGTTTGGGAATGGAAGTCATTTGAACAATTATGCCAAACCATATGTGTTGTGAAGAAAGAATATCAAAGAATATATTTAATATTTAGTTGATTTTTTTTCTTCTTTAAATGGATATATAGCATTTCAAGAGAGAGCATTTTGGAAACAAACTCCTCATTTATTCTGCTGTACATTTTACCCGCTACACTCCAATCATCCCAGCCCTTCTTCCCCGTTTCCCCCCGTTCCCTCACCAGGATGCTCTTGTACATGTTCCCGTTCTCGACGTCCAGGCTGACCCGGATGATGCAGCAGTCGTCCACCTGCTGGTTGTACAGCGGCAGGGACAGGGTGGAGTAGTTGGACACCGCCGACACCGAGCGCTTGTGGGACCGGGAGGCGGACAGCGGGGTGGAGGAGGAGACGGAGGAGGAGGAGGCGCTGCTGGAGCCGGAGCCGGAGCCGGAGCCCGAACCCGAACCCATACCGGAGGTGTCCAGAGACGACAGAGAGGTGCACTCCCAGAACTGACGGGACAGGAGAACATGAAGCTGTTTTACTCTGTACTAGCTTATTGAATCTCAGCAACGAAACTTTTCATCAGTAAATGCTGCAATGCAGAATTATATTGTAACAAAATGATCTTATAAAAAGTTGTGAAATGAGCACGAACTCTGAAACACAGATTTATGTGCTGTGGACACGAATTACGTGAAAATTACGTTCCCCTACCACAAACTGGATTCTGTGACAAAAACATGAATTGGACATTTTCAGCTAAAGTTGACTAACGGTTCAGTTTAGGCAACTTAAACAACTTGGTTAAGGTTTGGGAAAGGCTTTGGTCGGTTAAATAAGAAAAACTTTCATTAAAAATTTTAATTCGGGGGCGCCTCGGTGGCTCACCGAGCAGAGCGCGTACCATATAAGGCTCAGTCCTTCCCGCAGCGACCCGGGTTCGAATCCAGCCCGCGGTCATTTGCTGCATGTCCTCCCCTCTCTCTCTTCCATACCTTCCTGTCTCTCTCTCACACTGTCCCTGTCAAATAAAGCATAAAATGCCTGAAAATAAATCTTTAAAAAAGCCATAACCCGTACAAGCTGGGAATTGAACTGAATTGAAGCCAAACCCATCCGCCCACAACACCCTGACTGTCACTGAGCTGCTGCACTGTGACTCTACTTCCTGTTTACAGTCTCTCCTTCATTGATTATGCAGAGTTATTTATTAGCATGCAGATGACAGACTGAATAGTAGGCGGTATAACTTGGTACCAGTTTTCAATTTTCAATATTTGTGTTCCGCTTCATATGGGTTGTATAATTCTCATTCTTTTTAAATATTACCTATATATTGATTTTTAATTAGTATTCTACCTAAATGTACGTTCAGTGTTGACTGGCTTTGAATTGTATATGAATGTATTTTCTTTTTTATTTCATATCATTGTAAGCTTTGCATTTTTTTAATATTAATGTATATTGATGTAATTTAGTGTATATTAATGTAATTTAATGTTTATTATGTATTGTGTTATGTACAGTATGTCAGGTGTGGACCCCAGGAAGATTAGCTGATTGCCATGGCATCAGCTAATGGGGATCCTTTAAATAAACAAATAAACAAATAAACAAATGTAACCGCTTTGTGCTGGGAAAACAGACTTTTTAACACTTTACGTGCCACCAACACGTACAGTAATGTGGTCCTGAGTCACAGCATCCTCGCATCAGAAAGCAACACATACGAGATACTTAAGTGTGATTGGAGGATGAGGGAGCAGAAGTGAAAGAAAAAGAGATCTACCGTAGAGGTGGTGTCTGCTGCCGGAGCTTCTCTCCCCAGAGCAGAGACCGAATGTTTCACTGAAGGTGTCGAAGTCTAGAAAGAGAGGAAAAGACAGATGGTCAGCCAACAGACGCACAGGGGAACCAACGATGAATGGCGTTGCAGAGCCGGCCGGCGGGACGCGTAGCAACGCTGTAACCTAGCTGTGATCTCATATCCACATCGTGTCTTCCTCAGCGTTTCTGAATGGAAACGCTGTTGAAGGCCTAGTGCTGGAACATGTTTGGTTCTTTGTCTGCTGCTGTGCAATATAATAAATGTTTGCAGACTTTCCTCTTTTTTCTGAACCTGTATGCACAAGAGTCTGCAGCCTGAGGGCATCAAGGAGAGTCTGGAGCTGAGCAGGTGAGTTCTCATTCTGCTGACAGGTGATGTGAGCCGATGAACGGAGGAAACAAAGCAGCTGGAAAGCAGCTAACATCAGCTGAGGTTTCTCTTTTTGTGGAAAATGGGGGAACTTCCTGCAGCTGGTTTCTGGAGTTGCTTGTTGTCTGAAAGCATCTGTAAGAGGTAGGCTTGGGCGATATCCAAAATTGTATATCACAATATTGTCCCGCCGAAATATTGTGATATACGATCTTATCGAAAGGGGGGGAGGGGTGGTTGTTTCTTTGGGTTGTGTTTTTTTTTGTAGGGGTATTTTATTTTATTTCTTCCAAATTACATCAAATTTCTAGGCTGTTAATAATAATAATAATAATTATTACCAACAGCCTAGAAATGTGATCTTACTATTCAAGCACTGGAGGAAACAACGGCCATTAGGTGTAATTTGCTCATTCCTGCCATTTCCAGAAAAATGGTCTGATTGTGGAAAAGGGAACCCACCTGAATTAAAAGGACACATTTTTCATTTAAAGTATGATTATTTTAGTTTTTTATCCGACCACAAGTAGATTATGGGTTTATAAGTTTAAAAGCTTGCACAATTGTGATCTAAGCAACACATGGTGCCATGGCCGGGAGGGGTGGGTGTGGGGTCAGTCAGTGGGTGTGGGGGGTGGGCGATATTCGATATTGAAGGAATATCGCAATATTCACAAAATTGCGATATTCACAAAATATCATGATACTCGATAATACTGAATATCGGCCCAAGCCTAGTAAGTGGACAGACCACGGCTCTTCGTCCGTCCCTGTCGACAATTCAAAGTCTCAAAGTCTGTTAAAGAAAAAGCTTCCCAGGTAAGAGAATCTAAACCGAAGAGTTTCACAGCTGCTGCTTCGGGCTTCCTCCTCCTCACCTTCCTCTCGTGTCCCTCGGGGGAGTCGGACAGGAAGCTGGCGTTGACGTCCTCCAGGTCCGACCCGCTGGAGCTGACGGACGTGACGCTGAGGGCGTCGCCGCTGTCCCCCCCGCCCCCCCCGCCCCCCTGGTACGGCCTGTAGTGGGAGTGGTCGAAGGACTTGGAATGAGAACCGGGAGCGCTGCTGCAGCCGGCCTCCGTCAGCTGGCGGCTGGAGGTGGAGGGATGAGGGAGAGAGAGAGAGAGGGAGAGGGAGAGAGAGGGAGAGAGAGAGAGAGAGAGAGAGAGAGAGAGAGAGAGAGAGGGAGAGGGAGAGAGAGGGGGGAGAAAGGGGAGAGAGAGAGAGAGAGAGAAGGAGAGAGAGAGGGGGAGAGAGAGAGATGAGAGAGAGAGAGAGAGAGGTAGAGAGAGAGAGAGAGAGAGAGAGAGAGAGGGAGAGGGAGAGAGAGGGGGAGAGGGAGAGGGAGAGAGAGAGAGAGAAGGAGAGAGAGAGGGGGAGAGAGAGAGAGAGGGAGAGAGAGAGAGGGAGAGGAGAGAGAGAGAGAGAGAGAGAGAGAGAGAGAGAGAGAGGGAGAGGGAGAGAGAGGGGGAGAAAGGGAGAGAGAGAGAGAGAGAGAAGGAGAGAGAGAGGGGGAGAGAGAGAGAGGAGAGAGAGAGAGAGAGGTAGAGAGAGAGAGAGAGAGAGAGAGAGAGAGAGGGAGAGGGAGAGAGAGGGGGAGAGGGAGAGAGAGAGAGAGAGAGAGAAGGAGAGAGAGAGGGGGAGAGAGAGAGAGAGGGAGAGAGAGAGAGGGAGAGAGAGAGGTAGAGAGAGAGAGGTAGAGAGAGAGAGAGAGAGAGAGAGAGGTAGAGAGAGAGAGAGAGAGGGGGAGAGGGGGAGAGAGAAAGAAAGGGAGAGAGAGGGGAGAGAGGGGGAGAGAGAGAGAGGGAGAGGTGACAGGTTAGGCCTGAGTGATATCTACAAAATACTATGCACCATAGCATATTATATTATTCAAAGTGCTTCACATAAAACACAAAAAATACATAATTTGTCAGGTAAAATGACATTATCAACTCATAAAATGACAAATAGGTAAGGATAATAATAAAACATTAATAAAAAAATAAAAATAATAATAAAAATAATAACACCTGTTACATCTACATACAGATGATTTAGCAAAATGCCACAAAGAAAAATAGTAAAGATAGTATATGTGTTATGATTTAAAAAAAAACCCACAGCCACAGTGAGTGTTGAGCTTGTGTTTGCTGTGTGAGCTCAACACAGACACGATATTGGAAAAAGCTCATCTTACCATTATCTTGCTGAAGGTCGTAATTCCGATATGAACTGTGATACGTGCGGAAACAGCTCGTGTGCAGTAAAATGTGTGTGTGTGTGTGTGTCTGGCGAGAGGTTCTGTAGGTCAGTGTGGAGAGCACGGTACTCACTCGCTCCAGCGCTTCATGATGCCGCCGTTCTTCTTGGCTCGGAGCGTGTTGCTGGCCGACTCGGACAGAGGCTCGATCTCACAGGACAGATTGTAGCTGAGGGAACAAGACACCGGGTTTATGAGGATCTGCATCTGAACTCATCTCATGGATAAAAGCAGGACGGCCTGGTTATTAGAAGCCACGCTGCCCGTTCAATACCCAGAAATCCCATGAAGAAGTCAGAAGTCACATGACGTCAGTAAGCCGAAAGATACTAAAGAGACGAGAGAGGAGAAGATCTAACGCTGCTGAGTCCAGCTTTCTCTGAGACAGTTTGGATTTCACTCTGAAGTTTCGATTTGTCACTTTGGAAACCGACACCAGACAATAATTCGGGCAAACGGGAAATAATTCCAATGGTTATCAAAACTTCATTGGATGAAATGTTTGTCTCCACCCCCGAGTGCAGGATGAGTCATCAACAGAAATGTGCTGTTTATCAGAAAGAGACGCTCTGTTCATTTTGATATAAAATTTCTAGACCTTAAAGAGTCTATCTAATAAATGATTTTTGCACAGATTTTGAGTGTGCTGATGCCTTTTTCAAGTCTATAATTTTGACAGCTCAACCAAGCCTTATACCAGGTGAGCGGTGTCATTTCTTCAGTTTGATATAACATTTCTAGAAATCAACATTTTGGGTTTTTTTTTTTGGCCTGTATTGGTGAACAGGTGAACACCAAGTCCAGTAACATCAGCAAAAAGGTAAAAAGGTGATTAAAACCTTTAAACCAGTGCAGCTTTAAGGCTTTCAGTGTGTGTTCTGACACTGAAAACACTCGGTCTGATGCGTCAGACACTTTCAGAGGATTTCTCCCTGACAGCAGAAGGGAAACAGATCAATCTGACTGACTGACTGACTGACTGACTGACTGACTGACTGACTGAGTAACTGACTGACCGACTGACAGGCTGAATGACTGACTGACCTCTCGGCCTCGCTGAGTTTCTCCACTCCTGCGAACCACTCTCTGAAGTGGCTGTCCTGAGTGAAGCTGTAGTTGTTGGAGGCCAACTGGAGCAGCTTGATCTGAGCGATCACCTCAAACTCCTGCAGACAGACAGAGGAGGAGAGACAGGAGGAGAGACAGGAGGAGAGACAGGAGGAGAGACGGGAGGAGAGACAGGAGGAGAGATAGGAGGAGAGATAGGAGAAGAGAGAGGAGGAGAAACAGGAGGAGAGACAGGAGAGACAGGAGGAGAGGCAGGAGGAGAGACAGGAGGAGAGACAGGAGGAGAAACAGAGGAGGAGAGACAGGAGGAGAGACAGGAGAGACAGGAGGAGAGGCAGGAGGAGAGACAGGAGGAGAGACAGGAGGAGAAACAGAGGAGGAGAGACAGGAGGTGAAAAAAAGGAGGAGAGACAGGAGGAGAGGCAGGAGGAGAGACAGGAGGAGAGACAGGAGGAGAAACAGAGGAGGAGAGACAGGAGGAGAGACAGAGGAGGAGAAACAGGAGGAGAGACAGGAGGAGAGACAGGAGGAGAGACAGGAGGAGAAACAGAGGAGGAGAAGAAGGAATGTAACTGTTAGATTGTGATTCCCTTGATTACCTTGTTTGCTTCTCTGTTCTGAGATGAGAAGCTTTCCTCTCTTGGGAATTTTTAAATCTCACCTGCACAAATTTGTATTTTGGCTTCATTTCTGTGTTTTATCAAATTATGCAAATAATTCTGTTTTTTATTATTCTACTGAAGTCTGTCAGATCATCAAACCCAAACAAGAACTGTTTTATTCACCTTTCTTCTCTTCTCGAAGTTGATCAGACCTCCCTGCAAAACGGAATAAAAAACCATGAGTGACTGTAATGTAAAACATTTCATACAGACAGTATTAAATCAAATTCAAGCACTTTCAATCACTTTTCCCAGCACTACTTTTCTGTTCATAAGGAAGCAAGAAACATTACTGCAACCATCAATGCTTTAAATTATAAGTTCACATGCTTTTGAGTCATCTTTTTCCAGAATATGTCAGTCTTCTTTTCTGTTTTGACTATCTATCTTTTTGGGGCACTTCCCCACAGAACAGGCTGATTTTCCAGGTATTCCGGTACTTCAATTCTGAAAAGTTAAATTCAAGGACTTCTAAATGTAGCACGGTGTGTGACCACGTCCTCAACAGCAGCTCTGACCTCGGTGTAGTCCTTCATGGCGGTGTCCATCATCACCAGATCGGTCAGGAAGGTTCCCAGGTAGGGAATCGTCCCCTGCATCACTCCCTGTTTCAGAGGAGAGAGTCACCGTGCATGGAGGTAAACAAGGAGGCGGAGTCACAGATACGCTTACAATAAACAATTACTTAGAGAAACAAATTGATTTCTTAAGGGAATTAATATGGTGCTGTTTTCAGGGGTGTAAGAGTTAGAAAATAGGAATATCCAAGTTAGAATCGGGAGGCAAACACTGGTACATTTTAGCTGTTTGTTTACTTTTTTGATTTGTGTCGTTTTGTTTGTTTTATTCTGATTGTTTTGTTTTGAATGTTTTAATTTTGCTTGATTTGATTGATTTGATCGAGTTGTGTATCGTGAACACTGGGGCGGAAAGTTGGAATATTTATGTTTAACATTAAGTTTATAGATAAAACATAAAAATAGGGGGTAGGACTTGATAAGTATTCACTTCTTCCTACTCCTTTTCGGACATGAAATATTTATTTATGTTGTTTATTGAGAGTTTGCTGTATATGTTTGCTGTTAATTTTATTGGTTATTTTTGTTTTGTTTTTCTCACTTATATTTTTTACTTTTTGAACATATTCGAAATAAAATCTAATCTAATCTAATCTTTTCCAGCCACTTCTGCAGGTAACTATCAATCATTCAGATGTCCTGTTCTATTTTAAAAAATCATATCTGGCAGGTAAAATGAAAGCGGCTGATGATTTTTTTCTGACTCAATCATCCTCTGTGGCCGGAGGATGAAAACTAATTTCCTCCCGTGTATCGAGGGACTGAAATGTTACATAGAACAAACATTTGCTACTGGACAGTGATTGTTTAATAATGTTTTTTATGAACTTCCTATCTGACATCACCAGGAGGCTAATATGTAGTGTTAAAAAAAACTTTCTATTTTCTCCACTCAGCTTTAATTTCCTTTCCTGACTCTTCTCTATCACACATGATCATTCTAGAGACAGCAGCTTTGGCCTATCTAGGGATTTTAGCTTAGTCTACTGTTGCAATCACTGTAAGTTAGTCTCATTAAGAGAAACAGTTAATTGCCAAAACTGTAAATAAGCAATTTCTCTCAAAAGTTACTTCAGATATAGACTGCACATACTTTACATATTTTTATTTGCACATATTTTTATAATGCACATACGGTACTTTACATATTTTCATTTTATTCTAGTATAATGCACATATTCTACATATTTTTCTATTTTTCTTATAATTTCTCTATGCCTATATATATTTCTGTGAGCAACTGCAACGAAACCCAATTTCCCCTCGGGGATCAATAAAGTATTTCTGATTCTGATTCTGACTGTTTCCCCTCTGCTGACAGGCTGCAGTGACCTGACCTGCCACTAGATGGCGCTGCGGACACAAAGACGGCGCCGTACCAGACCGGAACGAGATTCTGACTTTCTGATTCCTTCTGCGGGGAAAGGTAGGCGGGAGGAAACCCACTCACTACTGAGAAGATAGTGGGAGGTTTCTTTTGGCGAGAGATAAGATCCGTTTTATTCCAAAGTGCAGCAAAACATTTCAGTCCAACAACCACCTTCAGCTCTCTGGGGATTTTCTCGGATGTTTCCTACAGAAACAGCGTCACTATTGAGGAGGTGTTTGGTGTTTCTCGTTTTTTTTACTAGTTTTTTCCTTATTTAGTAATTTATTACTGTCTCTTTAGGGGACAACTTGTATTATCTGGGCGTTCATGTGGTTAGGAACACACTTTTATGTAAAATACTGTTTTTAGTTGTATCTCTGTTTTCTGGTTCTATCGGTGCATCTCTTGTATTACCTTTTATTCCCACTTTTTATTTATTTATTCTTTTTTTTATTAAACTTCACTTTACATTACTGTCTCTTTGGGTTTTATTGCATGTAAAGCACGTTGTAAACATTGTTTTTTAGAAAAGTGTTATGCAAATAAAGCTGAAAGTTGAAAAGTTGAAAAGTTGTTGAGAGCAGATCTCAACAGGTGTGAATGTTAACAGCTGATTCAGTTTGAAACGGTTTAGACTTGAACTTGAAAATAAATGGCACTTCTTTTTAAAAGTATCACAGATGACAGATGACTGGTTACATCTGCGTCCGCTGCTCGGTCCAAACCACGAGCAGCAACATTTACATTCACCATGTTGTTGTACATCAGCTCAGTTCATGACGCTGCCTCGTGCCTCGTCTGAGTGACATGTTGGGCAACCAATACAACTTAACGCTCAAACATTGAGCATATTCTGATTGGAGCTCATTGTTCGGTCTCTGTCTCAGGTTTCTAGAGCTTTCCGGCCTCGCTCACTAGACCGCTCCACTGCACACTTCAGTCCAAACAGCACACTACAAGATGAAGGTACTGATACAGAGACTGTGCTGCATTAGACCAGAGGAAGGTTGTTCCTGTGAAGCATGGCACACTGACACAGTCACAGGTTTCATTCCCATTATATTCATTCAGTCTGAATAGAAACTTTAGTTAACTTGGACTCATGATCGGACGGTCGACCTGACTCCAGGACTAGCTGGTAAAAGCGAATCAGACACACTCTCCTCTCTCAGAACCTCCTGCAGCAAGGCACTTATCCTCCAAGAGTGTATCAGCGGTGGAGAGCTAAGTATCTCCCAGGGGAAAATGTCTGTAACTATCTGAATGTGAAGCAGGGCAGAGCTGAAGAGAAGAGCATGTGTCCTTCCATAGATAAAAGGTTTAAAAAAAAAAAAAAAACATGAGTCTGTGTCGTTTTTCTCTCTGAACTCACCAGGTCTCTCTGCTGCTGGTGTCTCCTCTGAGCTCGTTTGGGGTTGATTTCCAAAGTGGCGAACTTGGAAGTGCCCTCCTGCAGAAAGACAGACAGTTCATGTTAAGTATGTACAGAAATCAACACTTGTTCTCCAAACCTTGTGTAACATTTTCCCATGACTGAAGCATCCCCAAACACAAGGAAGCTGCACAAAACTGCAGCTGTTGCATGAAAACAAACTCAACTTTCTTTTTACCAATACACAGGATCTGATGTTGAGATCCTTTGTGCTATTTGGAGTTTTGCATGTTTATAGCCTTGAACTTGATATACAGTATGTTCACCTGCTCATTATGCGCCGTTGTTCATTTATGAGCTTGCTGCACAAGTGAGCTGCTTCCAATCCCTTTATTTTGATCATATCCTGCGCCACTTTTTATACTCTAAATACATTTTATGGCCCTAAAGGTGCATGAAAAGTCTTTCAAACACCATTGTAAAAAAAGGAGTTTGTTACTGTTGGGATTGTCTGGGAAGTAAATCGATTCCTCTGATGGCGATGCATTGTGAGCGTTCACTTTTTCATGTTTTTCATATACGTAGAAGCGGCTCTGGTTGTTCCTGCACTGCAGAGGAAACAAAGAAAAGAGCCGAGCTTGTTCAGAAAAGAAAAGTGAGGGAGAAAATCCTCCGCTGAGCGTTCCCAGCCAAATTCCTCAGGATGATGCAACGCAGAGGGGCCGTGTAACTCGAGCCGGACGACTCGCTCTGCCTGGCCGGGGCAGATAGAGCTGGGGGGGGGGGGGGGGGGGGGGGGTTAGGAGGGGAGTCCCGTCACACTTTACATAAGCAGCGAGCGCAGTCGGGGCGGGGCTCTTATCTTCACCTGCCAAAGGTTTCCACCCTTTGACGTCAACAGGGAATCCCTTAGAGAAAGACCTGGGTTTCCTCCCTGTGTGTTACATCAGTAAGAACGTCAGCTTTTACAAACAGAGGACTGCTTAGAGAAAGGGTTCCCATGCTTTTTACATTTCCAATCTGTATTTTGATAAATTTAAAGATGCATATTGTGTATGCATTTGAGGAAAAACTGTCAGGAGCAGCACAAAAAAGTCCTGGACTGGTTTCCATCAGGATCTTTTTTGACACTTTGCCGTTTAAGGAATGTAAGAAGTGTGTATGTATGTTTTCCTATTTGATTATAGCACTTTATGACTTGTTATCAGGGTTTCTTCCCATTTTCCAGAAGTATATCGGGACAGTACAACAATATTTTTGCATACTTTTACACACCGTTTTGTGCAATTCCCAAAGACCTTTTACAAGACCTGTCAAATTTATTTTCCAGACTTTTCAGAGAATCATACCGCTCAAGGCTTTTAAAATCAACTCAAGTTAAAGAACAATCCTGCTGTTGATTAAAACGTTATCCAGAAATAAAAAACAAGTTGTTTCTGCGCAGGGACGTTGTGTTGAAAGTAAGAATATCTGTCTCTCTTAATCAAGGTTATTATAGTTTTGCATTTTTCATTAGTTTTTATTTTTATTTCGTTTTGTTTTCAATTTCAGTTTCGTTTTAATTCGTTTTTAAAGCGGGTTTCCTAGTTTAGTTTTTATTTTTTGAAAACGCTTAGTTTTAGTTTAGTTTTTATTAGTTTCAGTGTTAGTTTTAGTTGTTTTTTGTAATATGGGGTATTTGTCAGGGGCGAGATTCAAAAAGGTAAAAAAAAACTGAAAAAAATAAAATTGGAAGATAGATTTCATATCCAGCCAAAATACTGTTCAGGCTTATGTATGAAATAAATTGACAAAGACGAAAACTAAAGACATTTTCTCTATAATTTTAGTTTATTTTAGTTAGTTTTGTAAACACACAATACAGTTTCAGTTAGTTATCGTTTTTTTGTAAAGCCTCATTTTTATTTTTATTTCACTTAACGAAAATGTTTTTTCACACCTAGTTTTCATTATTTCGTTAGTTTTCGTTAACGATAATAACCTTGCTCTGAACTGAAGAGAATCTGATCTGGCTCTTGTCTTGATGGAAGCGCCCGGCCTGTCTTGTTTCAAAAGCAGTTCAAATATTAAAGCCTGGTGGCCTGGTCTACATCGCTGGTGGTCACACACTCCCATCAAGCACAGCGCTGCACACACACACACACACACACACACACACACACACACACACACACACACACAGTTCAGACTCCTTACTTACTGGACAAAGGATCTCCTCAAAGAGTCTCAGGAATGTAAGACTCTCCAGTGCTCGTGATTTTCCTCCTGCATCTGATTGTATTCAGTCTACAGAAGCTGCTGTGGTGCAACAGGGTCTCTGTGACTCCTTCTGCTGTTTGATCACACATGGCTGGACACTGAATAACGGATGTATGTATAATTTCACGATCGAATTTTGACTTCAATGCCGAGTCTAGTCACTAAAAATTCGATGCCACAGCAAACAAGAAAAACCATCAAGTATCGTCACAAAATAGTTCCATATTTGCTATATGCCATTTATATTCTATTTCTATTTCTATTTCTTTTCCTAGTTCCTTGCTCTTGTATTCTATTTTATATTTTTGTTTTTTATTCACATTTTACATTTTATATATCTTAACAAATTCTATTCTCTATCTGAACATTTTGTTGAATTTAGATTAGATTACATTTATTATATTTCGTCGTAATTTGTTTTAGCACAGCCTCGAGGGTTTATTTTCACTGCACATTCTGGATGAGCATGTGACAAAATAAAGCTTTTGAATCTTTGAATCTTGAATCTATTTGGCTCCTGGAACCAGTTTATCAACCGGTTCAGTTGGACTGGGATCCAGTTCGAGACACGGTGGACTGTTTGACTGTCAAATGTTTTCAGCCGTTTGACTCCAGCTGCTGCTTCTCTGTCCCTTTTCCCCCCCCCGTATTTCCTCCCAGTTTTTGTCGGCGCCCGTTCCCGACGTGCTCCGCGCTCCCTGTGCAGACGAGCAGGCGACGAGCTGAGTCACCAGCCGCCTCTTTTCACCTGACAGCGAGGAGGTTTTCCTGGACAGTGTAACACACTTTCTCACATGCCGCCTCCCCCAGAGAGCGTGTAGGAGGATCGTATTATTCACCCTGCGGAGGCGACACTGAAATGGAATTTCAGCTTGCAGAAAAACACTTGGTGAAAGTCTCCAAGGTTCGGGACGTGTTCCATTAAGTCCTTATCGCCCTTCACTGCATGTCGTCCCTCTGTCCTGTTTTTCCTGTCTCTCTGTCTCTACTGTCACTGATAAAGCAGAAAGGCCCAAAAAAAAGAAAGTATCCAAGGTTTATAAAACTCAATATAGAATTCACTTCAATTTGACCCTGATGAAGGCCTCTGTGGCCGCAGCGTGTAGGTCACCAGCTATTTTAATGTTTTATCCCGACTTAAAGGTTTTTTTTAATAACCAAATCCACTTGAGTGCCTTGGATCTCCTTTTTTTTTTTACCATTGAAGACTCTGATCACCAAGCAGTAGAAGGTACCAGAGACACCCAGCGGCGCTCCTTTTCTTCTAGAATTCAATCTTTTGCAAGTAGTATTGAAATTTCGCTTATTATGACAACGTTCCTATATACTGTATGCAGAGTTATGTATAGTCTACTGTCTAATTTCTTGTGCGGTCACACTGCACAAGAAACAACAACATCACAAATGTGTTATTATCGTGCATGTGCAGTATCCTTTGTGTGGTTTGACTTGGTTTGACTTCAAACGACTTGAAGACCTGACCGGCGCCCCAGTTATCCAGTCAAACCATCACACTGTATGTGCGGTTCTGCTGTAGGGCTGAAGGATTTTGAAAAAATATCTAATTGCAATTATTTTGACTGATATTGCAATTGCGATATGATTTGCGATATTAGAGGGAATGATAATTTTTACATCATTATTCTCATTTTCATTGAAAAACATATTAAAATGATTATGGTGTGATTTTTGCGGGGATCTGTACCAAACAAAGATGTTTTCTTAAGTCTGTAGAATATGATGTGTAGGCCAGGACATCTCTGCAGCACCACAATATTTAATTTAAAATGGTATTTTGACACACATTTCGCCTTTAACAAATATTGCGCCTCCTGCGATTTGAAAATTGCAGTAGGCCATATTGCGATTTCGATAAAATTTTGATTAATTGTTCAGCCCTATTCTGCTGTCCTTGTATCATGCATGTGCGTCCGTTTGTACTGCAAAACACTGCAGGCTGTCACCACGTCTCTGCGTTAAATTCCAGCACTTTCATGATACTTTATTATTCTGGGCGATTTGAGGGGACAACAATCTGTCAGCTGCGATGAAACCACCCAGGATGCGATGAGAGATAAATGGATCCTGTGGTCTGACCCAGCAGGGTACGAGGTGCTCCGGCCTGCAGGATGTTCCTCTGCAGCCGTCCCGAGACAGACGGGCGTGAGGAAGTCCAGCGGGCCGGGTCACCGAGCCACGTTTCCTCTCATCTGTTCCGCTGCCAGAGACAGGCATTACATAACACACCAGGATTGATTAAGTGGCTTGTCTGGTTTATCAGAGCCGATTAGAGCTGTGAGACGCTAATACTTTACCCCCCTCCCTCCTCTCTCTCGCTCTCATATCACTCTCCTTTGGTTGCGCCAAGATGCACATTTTAAGGTTAAAAAAAATCCCCTTTAACTCTCTCTTTAGGTTTTATTTCTTTTCCTGGCACGTCTCCATCATACGTGATCATTCCAGGGACACAGGTATTTCGTTACACCTGTTATAACGACTCCTTGCACTCCTTACACCTGGCTGCTTGTAATGTTGGTGAGGCAGATTCATTTTAAGTCACTCTGGATGAGAGCCAGATACCCAAAATGTATACTGTCAGCAATCTGTAAATGGAGATATGAGCGCTGATAACTTGCCAAGATTGAAAATCTTAAAAGTTGTACGTCTTTATTACTCGTTATTTGCAGAGGGAAAAATTTGTGCTTCAGTTTTGTTCTTCAAATCATAGTTGAAATAAAAATGGAAAAAGTGCTGCTTGTTTGTGTGTTAAACACTTATTATTATTATTTGTATAGCACTGTAGAACAGAGGATGTAAGCCAATAATTACTTGCAGTCTGATTTTATTCTCCGCTGAGTATTGTCATCGTACATTTTTTTTTTTTGGATTATTATTATTATTTTAGAGGTTTTATTTAGAGGTTTTATTAGACAGTACACAGTAGAGAGAGACTACTAGATTGGGAGAGCGAGAGAGAGCGGGGGTGTCATGCGACAAAGGTCCCAGGCCGGATTCAAACCCAGGACGCCCCACCGATGGCCTTTATAAATCATTAACTGCTCGACCCCTGTCATCCCTGCACACTGTGTCCTGTCGGGAAGCGGACCCACCTTCACCAGCAGCTCCCGGCTCAGAGAGTAGTTGTTGTCGTCTGAGAAAATCTCCGAAAGCTCGCGGAAGGTGCGGAAATTCTCCCTGTTGATCCAGAGGTCGGCGCGTGAGAAAAACAAAGAAAGAAAGACAACATTTCACTTAATACAAAGCCAAACGTCCGTGTGTCTTCTACAATTCTCAAACTCAACCCCAACAAGATGTAGAGAACCTGTGTTGTTAACTTTTAAGGTGTTTAGTACCTCGTCTCCCAAGGCCAGACCCAAATCCACCATTTTACCCAAGTCTTTGCTTTTGGTTCTGGGAAATACCTTCCCCTTTTTGACCATGAGGCTCCTGCGATTCTATTTTCATTGAAAATACACAGAATGTAATTTACTGAAGCTGTTCACAGCAGTTAGATGTGTTAGCATGTGGCTAACAGGCTGCGGATTCTGATTGGTCGTCCGTTTCCTTTGCTTTCTCCGCCCCTTTTATGTGAAACAGGTAGAGATGTTTAACAGGGCTTCTCACTTGCTTCGTACCTTGAATCCAACACAGTTTCCCCACGTACAGACAGGATGTAACCTGTGTCCGTCCCTACCTGGACACCTCCTCCCAGGTCCTCTTCAGGCGGTGGATGGCGTTACACTGCAGAGCGGACAGGATCGCTCGCAGCGACGAGAAGTTCTTCAGGATCCGACACTCCTGAACGCAACAGGAACAACGATCCGGTCAGTGAAAGACAAGTCAATAAGAAATGAGTTTAAATAGAACGGATTACTTTAATCCGATGTTTCTTCCTCCTCTAAGATTGCAGTAATTTGAATTATTGGAGTCATGGGAGGTCGGGCGGGACAAAGGGTCCCACTGACCAATGAGAAGCAAGTCCAGGCTTCGCTCTGCTCTCCCCCATGCTAATCAACTGCTGAGGAAATGAAAGATACCCCACTTTTGTGTTTGAGACAACTATTGTCATTTATTGTCAACGAAAATTAGACAATTGAAAAAAACTCTCAATTTTGCATTTAAGTGCAAAAAAATTCTATTTTAAAATACTGCACTCATGTGGATCATTTTTTCATTTTTCTGTTTCAGTAGAATATGAAACAGAAAAGCCTCACACAAACATTACTTCTCATTTATTAATTTGATTTTATTTAATAATTCTCCTCCTTGTTGAGTTTTGATGTCATTTTGTCACTGTTGTCCAAATCACTACATATGATGTAGTATGGTATATAGTGACATAGTGATCTATATAAATAAACAAACATAAACATAAACACTCGCATCTTTGTTTGTCTTCCTGATGTTTTCTTTCTTTTTCTTTTGAGGCGACAGGAGTTTCTTTCGTTTCATTCCTCTCACCTTTACATGTTTTTAAATCATTTCTAAGTGCGTGTATAATCCGAGCTGAGCCGCTCACCCTGGCCACCTCGATCCAGCGCTCCAGCAGCCGGGCCCTCTGGTTGGGCTTCAGGTTGGGGTTGCTCAGGCAGGTGGTGATGACGCAGTTGGTGACGGAGTTGAACTGAGCCACCGTGGCTCTGATGGTCGGAGCCAGGTGCTCCTTCCCCTTCTTGTCCCGCTGAGACCAGATCCCACCCAGACAGTGGTACGGCACCACCTTCTTAAACAGATCCTGAGAGAGAGAGAGAGAGAGGGAGAGAGGGAGAGAGAGAGAGAAAGAGGGGGGGGGGGGGGACAGAGAGAGAGAGAGAGAGAGAGAGAGAGAGACACACAGAGAGAGACACACAGAGAGAGGGGGGGAGACAGAGAGAGAGAGAGAGAGAGAAAGGGAGAAAGAGGGAGGGAGAGAGATGGAGAGACAGAGAGAGGGAGAGAGAGAGGGGTAGAGGGAGAGAGCGAGAGAGGGAGGGAGAGGGAGAGGGGGAGAAACAGAGAGAGACAGAGAGAGAGAGAGAGAGAGAGGGGTAGAGGGAGAGAGAGAAAGGGAGAGAGGGGGAGGGAGAGAGAGAGGGGTAGAGGGAGAGAGCGAGAGAGGGAGAGAGAGGGAGGGAGAGAGAGGGAGAGACAGAGAGAGGGAGAGAGAGAGGGGTAGAGGGAGAGAGCGAGAGAGGGAGGGAGAGAGAGAGGGGGAGAGAGAGGGAGAGACAGAGAGAGGGAGAGAGAGAGGGGTAGAGGGAGAGAGAGAAAGGGAGAGAGAGGGAGGGAGAGAGAGAGGGGGAGAGTGAGAGAGGGAGGGAGAGGGAGAGGGGGAGAAACAGAGAGAGACACAGAGAGAGATAGAGAGAGAGAGGGGTAGAGGGAGAGAGAGAAAGGGAGAGAGAGAGAGGGGGAGAGAGAGGGAGAGGGAGGGAGAGAGAGAGAGAGAGAGAGGGAGAGAGAGAGAAAGAAAGAAAGAAAGAAAGAAAGAAAGATCAGTGTAATAAATATTTCAGACCAGCAAACTGCTGTTTTCAAGTTAAAACCTTGTATCCTCAAATTATCGTTGCTATGTCTCATTTTCAGATTGACCAAAATGCATTTTTTACATTTCAATCCCGGGTGTTGAACGGGTTTCATGGGTCTTTGGGTCATAAAACTTCACCAAAATCTTTCTGTGACAGCAGTAAATACAGTTCTATCTATCTATAGTTCAGTCAGAACCATGCTGACTGGAATGTCATGGATTTGAATGTTCAACTGTCTGAAATATCTGGGTGAGGAAAAACAGCATGTCATGTAAACTATGAAGAAGGAAAAGCCAGATGCTCCAGAGCCATGTGCATTAACAGGAGACAAATATCTAAATTTGTACTGTAGCAGGTGGGAAGTCTATATCTTAGTTTTTGAAGCGTTCTACCTTGGCAAAAACACTGATAGTAATTTGTTATAATCTGACTTTTCCTTCTTCATAGTTCCTTGGGGCGTACACATGCTCATGGAACCTTTCCTGGATAAACAAGGAGGCTGAAAGAGACTAAATTTGGGGATGAGACAAAGGAAACATAACTTACAGCGTCCATGAGAGTGAACTGCTCCGCCACCATGATGGGGTCAAAGGACAGGAAGCTAAAAGCAGGAAGCTCGTCCTCAAAGCCGCTCTCTTCCTGCGTAGCAAAAGGGCAGCCGATGTGTTCCCCTGCAGAGACAGACGACAAAAACACTTTCAGGACTCCGCCTCAGCTGAGCACGTCCTAAAGAGGGTTCCTGCACATTTTCCATTCCAAAACTGTAATCCTTTTCACCACATTTGAAGATTTTGCTTGATATTCAATGTGATGCACACTGATGGTGACTGTCAACTAAGCCATATGATCTATCTACAGCTACATAAAATGTGTAGTCATACGTGCATGAGGACTGATTTTTTTGCATAATTTTCTTCACTCTGTAAATGATTAAATACATTTTCCAGATCAAAACATTTTTTCCAGTTTTTCCCCCAGACTGCAAGACAGTAATAAGCTGATATAATGGCCTATGTGCGTGTTTACATTAACCAAAAGCCTGGTCTCTACTTGGACCCCCCACCCCTCCTCGGCATCCATCTGAGTCCCTGCCACTCGGCCCCTCTCCTGTCCTGCCTCCGTACCATCAGGATCAGGCTCACACTGCTGCCGGCGGTGGAAGTGGGCCAGCAGGTTGCGGGCGCGGCGCTCCAGGTCGGAGCCGGGGAAGTGGAGGTGCAGGTAGGACAGCAGCTGGTGCAGACAGCCGTAGTCTGGAGGACTCCAGAAGTCCTCCGAGTATTGGTCCAGCCAGGCGCCCAGGATGGACGACACAGTGCTGCAAAAGACAGAAATATAAGAAACGTCGCTTATAAATTTAGTGATGTAGGAATTTAAGCTTATTACAAGTCACTCAGCTAAATGCCTGAACTGTAAATGCTCATATTGAAGGAATACTTGCTTAAGCTAGCTGTTCCTCTTGGTTTCCATGAGGAATGCTAACCTTGTTTTACAAGCCATTTAAAAAGTAATTATTACAGGGAGACTGTGACAGTGAGCTTGCACTTTGAACTGAGCTCCTCGGTTTCAATGAGCAATGCTAACAATGCTAACAGGCCAATTTCAAAAAGTATTAGTGTCAGTCTTCAGCTAGCTGTGCTCTTTTGGCTTAATGTGGAATGCTAACAGTGCTATGCTAGCCATTTAAAAGGAAAGTACTAAGAAATGTACTTTGGCATCAAGCTCGAGCTAGCTGTGCTCCTTTGTCTTAATTAGGAATGCTAACATGCTATTTTAAAAAAAGTATTCAGAAATATTAAAGGAATACTATAATGTCTAGCTTGCAACTAGCTGTGCCCTTTGGTTTCATTGAGGCATGCTAACAATGCTAACATGACAGCAACTGCCTGTATCCCTGGGTTTCACTGAGGCATGCTAACAAGCCATTTAACAAATAAAAGGAAATATTAAAGGAACACACTGATGTTCTCCTTGGTTTCAATGAGCAATGCTAACAACGCTAACAGGCTGTTTTAGTGAAAATGAAGGCAAAAGGGCAGCAACAGCTGTAAGTGTTTTTCCCGTGAATTATTACAGCGCTTTATCAGTTCATGAACTGCGTTTTATCACTGTGCAAATTCCTGTAGAAACTTTTCCCCCAATCTGACAGGTGTCCAGCGAAGAAAAATACCCAAAACCTTCAGACTGTCAGAGTTTCCCTTTAACCTGAGAGTGGGATGTGATTAACGTCTCCAGGTCGACACCGAGGTCGGCGGCTTACTTTCTGAGCTCGGTGCAGTCGTCCTGGGAGACTCGGTGTGCAGCGGTCATAGGCAGATTCTGGAGCCTGGCATACCTACGAGATGAACACAAGTTTACAGTCAGCCAAGTCAAATACATGATTTGCCTGTTCAAAACTTTGCAGACCTCTACAAACAAAGATGCAACTGGAGCCTTTTGCACCGCCCACAACTGGTTAGAATCAGTGGTGGAAAGAGTACTAGAATGTCCTACTCATGTAGAAGTACTGTTACCATGCTGATATTTTACTGCAGTAGAAGTAAAAAGTGTCTGATTTCAAATGTCCTCAGAGTAAAAGTTCCTGAGTTCCTCTTTAGAACGGAGAACGTTGTTAGCTGTGATCTTTTCCATGTGATTCTAAAAGGAGAGAGGTCAGAGTTCAAACTAGATTCTTCTAACTGGAAACATTAGAAATGACAAAATAAAGTGCAGAAACAAAGTAAAGTCAGATTCCTCTTCTCACTGTGAATGGATCCACAGTTTGTCAGTTTACGTTGATCCAGTTTCTGTTGCTGATGGAGAGAGACACAATCTGTGCTCTTTAATGGATGGGATTTAAAATGTGGTAAAGTACAATACTTCAGCAAAAATGTACTTAAGTAAAAGTAAAATTACTGACTTTAAAGATACTCCAAAAAAAGTACACAAAAATGCTACTCAATTGCAGTAACGTGGCTGCAACAATAATAATAATTGAATGTAATAATGTTTGTACCTGTTGAGCAGGAGGTCCAGCACCTGCTTGGTGGTGGCGAAGGAGCGGTAGGTGCAGAGGAAGATGGTGACGTAGGTGGAGTCTTTGCCCCTGAACGCCGACACCATGTACTCCACCAGCCGCTCCAGCGTGCCGGCCTTGATGGTCCGCACCTTGCAGGTCTCGTAGAGGCTGAGGGCGGAGTCCGTGTCCACGCCCAGCCACCGCTGCCCCTTACTGGCGGACTGGTGGAGCTGCACCTTCCTCAGCGTGATGGTGAAGACGGCGCCCTCCTCGGCCTCCTCGCCGATCTCCTGCGTCGAGCTCTGAGAGACGAGACGGGAGGGAAATGAAGAGTTTGACTCCAGAACACGCAACGGATCCATTTTGGCGGCGAAAAAAAATCACAAGTACTTCACCATTCAGTATTTCTTCGATATAACACACAGAAAGAGTACAAACACTTCCAGGACACCAGCGTCGGTCCGGATGATTTGAAGAGCTCACTTTATATCCATTTTGGGAAAGAAAAATTCAGCACATGAAGTTTATCATGCAAAATTTCTAAAATATGGAGCGTCCAGTCTGCAAAAGCCCCATCATTCTGCCACCAAAGAACTTCAGTCACCAGCTGAAAATATCCTTTAATTTCGTGCTATCAGTCATGTTGTGAGAGCAAAAGATTTCTCATGTTTTGAACGGAGCTCTTCAAAATGTCCGTCTTGAGCAGATTAGAGGGAGTTCTAACTGAATTAAGACCGAGAAAGAGATGCCATCTTTACCATGTGGCAAGTCGAGCTAAAAATGGCGGACATCTCATTTTGGAACAACACCCTTCAATTACGAGCGTCTGCGAGACCTGGCACCCGCACAGAGACACAGTCTTCTCTGTCGTCCATCTCTCTCTGAGTCATACTTTGCGGACACACGTGTGCGGCCGCAGAGACAAACACACAATAGCTTTGTTACTAAACAGAGCTTACTGGATAACTGGCACTACAATACAAGCTAAAGCCTGTCTATAGCAAACAGAGAATTAACAGAAGCCGCTCGCTGGCTGGATGACGCTCTGCAGGCAGCAGCGCACCACCATGCCAGCGTTTGTTGTTGTTGTTGTTGTTGTTTTTCCCCCTCGACATGAAAAACAAAAGAGCAAACCAACAACAAAGGAACACAATGATGTCGAAGGCGGTAGTTTCATCCATCACAGCTGTCCAGAACAGTCACAGCGATTGGAGAAGTCCCCTTTCGTGCATTTATCCTACATTAACACTGCTGAAAACACTCCTGAATGTTACACAACAGAACCTGATCAGTTTACTGTAACACAAAGCTCTCATATAACTAGTTGGCAAACCAATGTGACTCCCAACAGTATTATATATGCAAATGAAGAGAGTTTTCAAGTGTGAAATAGCTTATTTAAGTCTGTACTGTACTGTTTTTTGTCATCTATATAAATGTGAGGGCATCAGAAGTATTAAAAAGCTTCAAAATGTTGGATTCTTACAACGGGAACTCAAGTTGTCTTCTTTTTCACTGGAATTTGTACTGAGCAAATCAACTGAGCGTAGGCCTAACTTTAGAGAAACAGATCACTCACACAAATAAAGAATTCTATTCCAAAATGCTGCATATTAATTTTGGAAAAAATAGCACAAGCACTTCCAAGTTCATTCAATATCTCCAAAATAAAGAGGTTCCAGTCTGTACAAGTGTTCTTGCTCTGTAAACCAAGGACCAAAGCTACCTACCGTCATAGAAGAAGCACCATAGCTTATTCTAATTCTGTGCAATCAAACGTCTCTTCAAGTGTAACGCAGAAACAATTTACCACGTAAAGCCATGTGCTTCCATTCAACAGTTTCTGGAGAGAGTATACAAATCTGAAGTACTTTGGTGTAGAAAAACAAACTCCCACTGCCCCAGCTCTGAGCCTCCTGCGCACATTTAACCTAAATAGCACAGCGACAGTGGTTTGAATCATTAAGTGGAGGCCTTGATGATGGAATGGTATGTAATCTGGCATGCCACAGTCATCCGTCATGGCCCCCGCTGCGCCTCCTGGGAGCGTGAGTCATCACAGTCCATTTCCAAGGCTTGATGTGCCTTCCCCGCTTTCGGTCATGATCTATTCGCTAACCTCTCAGTCACCGCCGGGTCTGTTGTGATCGGTTGCCATGGCAGCGGCGCACAGACGAGGATGGCTGTGAATTTCAGCAACAAGTGATACGGTGTCTTCACTACTGCTGTTGTTGTTTTGGTTGAGTGCTTTGGACGCACAAATAGATAAACAGATAAAGAAG
The DNA here is from genome assembly GCF_048128805.1 of Centroberyx gerrardi. Classification (NCBI taxonomy): domain Eukaryota; kingdom Metazoa; phylum Chordata; class Actinopteri; order Beryciformes; family Berycidae; genus Centroberyx; species Centroberyx gerrardi. The sequence goes on along the minus strand of NC_136004.1, from coordinate 31,435,403 downwards.
TGCAACCTTCATGGGTGAGATAAAGAAACGCTATCGGGTTTATGAAAACATCTCACTACAAAAGAGGAAGTTATTTATAAAGCACTTTTCAAAACAAGGTTACAAAGTGCTTCACAAGAAAATATAAAATCCGTACTTCTAGAAAAAATTAATAAAAAGCAATCCTGAAAGAGTGAGTTTTTAAGAGAGATTTAAAAGAGAACACAGTATCAAAAAGACGTCCGGGATACAGGTGAATTGGACAAGAGCAACAAAATGACGTCATAAGTTGACGCAGAGACTGGTATTAACACAACAACATGCCTGTGTTTCCTCCTTTGGTTCAGTTGGTTTGTCCAGGTGAGAACGATGACCTCGTTTCACCAAATAACGGCCTGAAAATGCGAGTCTCAGTCCTCTAACTAGAGAAGTGCGGTGCGGTGGATGTAATCTGAAACAACTACAGGAAACCACCTAAAAACACAAGGTTTCATGGGTATAACGACAAGTCCATCATGCTTAGCTCAAGTTACAGCGACTGAAATCAGATTTGTTTCGACTCCCTGCCTCTCCGCCAAAATCTCCAACCAAAACTCTGTCCAATAAATGAGCTATTTGTCACTTTTGTTTACAAGCCCTGGTTCACTTGTTATTAGGCAGTGTGAACTTAAATGAACCAAATATATAAAATGCAACAAAGTCAACTTTTCCAACTCTGCTTCAGATCAAAGAAAACCAACTGTAGGTGTGATCTCAGGCTTAAACCAGCCGTGAACTTCAATAACCCCGATGCAGGGAATGTTAGAGAGGGGTGTGTGTGTGTGTGTGTGTGTGTGTGTGTGTGTGTGTGTGTGTTCAAAGACAGATAGACAGGCAGAGAAGAGAGAAACCCCTGGATTGTGCAGGATAATGGTGAGAGCCAGCTGCAGCTCAGTGAGAGGCCTTGACAGAGAGAGAGAGAGAGAGAGAGAGAGAGAGAGAGAGAGAGAGAGAGAGAGGCTCTTATCAGCCAAACCACAGAGCCGCTGCTATCGCTGCTCAGCCTGAGAGACGCAGAGCTCAAGGGCAGCGTCTCTCTCTCTCCGTCCGCACAGCCGGTCCTCACCATAATGCTGCTATTCATTGGCTCGGTGTTGTTCAAGGGAGGACAAGCGTTGTCATGATAACCAAAATTTTCACACTACTTCAAATACCGCTGCAAAAGACTGTACGTTCGACACTTTCACCAAATGTTTTCTGCAGGCTGAAACTCCATTACAGCGTCGCCTCCAGGTTTTATACGAGCAGAGTGAATAGATAAAAGAAGGAAGATTGCAATAGACAAAGGCCCAAATTTACTAAAGGTTTCTGCAGGGAATGGGTGTGCTATAAAATCAGAAAATGCCATGCTATTCACTAACTGTGTGCAGCAAGTGTAAGTAGTGCTGGTCAAAAACTCAAGCCTGCCCATGTTATGTCCATGCATATGTAAATTATATGCAAATCTCATTCTTTTGCCCGTACAATATTTATTTGTAGGCAAAACTATGCCAACTGAAATTGCACCCAGTTCACTAACACTTGCAGACACCAACTCCCCCACATTACTGCAGCGCATGTGAGATCCTTTGAAAGGAGACATAAAGACAAAGAGTCTGTCCATCCAGACTGGCTGTTATCATCGCTGCAGCATCGTCAGCAGCGAGTCAGGATGCGAGAGAGAGGGTTTTCATCCCAGACCTCAGATCAGATCAGACAGCACTCCGGTTATAAAGGGGCTTTAAGGTGCAAGGGTGGCAGCCTTGGTGGATTAGTCTTAAACCTGAAGCATGCAGTTTACACTTGCAGTTGGTGATGAAGGCTATTTGCTTGTGCAGATGGCCTTGTTTGTGTCACAACTTGACTTGCATACATTTCTTAGTGTACAAGACGAAAACTCTCTTAGTTTTCGTCTTGGCTCTTAGCTCGAGCAACCGAGGCGCAAAAAAAAAAAGAGTGAATCTGGACCAGAGTCTCAGTCTGACAGTGGACTGCAGCAGTCAAACAGCTGAAAACATGAAAACAGCCTCAAACAGACCACACAGTCTTGAACTGGATCCCAGTCCGACTGAACCGGTTGACAAACTGGTGCCAGGAGCGAAAGATGGAACTATTTCACTTACAGAGCCGACAAAGACAAACACCCAACTGACATCAAAACCCCTGGGAAGCAGCTGCTACAGAGCTGTCCAAGACAATGTGGGAACACTGGGAGCATCTCAGTGACCGTCTGTCTGTGACATTACTTGTTATTCTTCTCAGCTGTGGTATTGTAGTAGTGTCAAATCTTTAGATGTTAAACTGAAGTCAAACATCTGGGATTGTGACAACATTAGTGAGGACAGAAACAGACAGGATCTTCATGGTGAGGGGGTAAAGGTCTGTCTGTGGTGCGTCTGTGGTCCAGGCAGCATGCAGGCTAAACTTACTGCAGTAATGACAGGGAGCTCCGGGGAAAAGGCTTCTATGGAAATGAGAGGGAGAGGGAGAGGAAACTCCCTCTGAGCTCCAGGAACAACGGACAGGAAGCTGAACTTACACCCCCCCCCGCTTCCCCCATCTTAAAGTTAGGTTTGTCACAGATTCCCTCAGCCTGACTCACTGCTTAGTCAACTGGATCCTGGCTATAAACAGACAGAAGCAGGCTACCAAAGAAGGGCAGCCTTGTCAGCACTACGGTTCAACCAATATGGATTTTTCAAGACCGACACTCAATATCAATACTGACATTTTTGGATTGAAGCTCTCGTTAGCCGATATTTTACACCAACATTATTCAAGATCTTTAAATTTGGCCACGTTCATGCCAAAACAAAAACCAAAAATTTACAAATATTCAGTATTTCCTGCAGAATTGTATTACTTTTTATTTCTTTTATTTCTATATGCAGCCAATGCCACCCATCTGCTACTCCGAGCAGTTTAAAACCAAAGGCAAGAATTATTAACAAATCTATCAGTCACACTGTTGTGTTTGACAGGAGAGCAGCGGGTTTACAATCCAACACCTTACGGATGATGGTGATGTTCAGCGTTCTGTAAACCAACTGCTGCCACCGTAGGAGATGGCGAGGGTGCGTTCATGTGCTGGTGGGAAAAGTCCGACATACGGGACGTCCAAGTCGGCTGCTAAACAGCGTTGCATTCATGTGTTTGTCGGAAAATCAAACCCAAAAGAACTTGAACTTCATTCAAACAAATGTTAGGTTAGTCTGGCTAACTTCAAATTTGTAATGGGTGCATGGGAATGTGTTTTCTTACTGCTGACCCACTATTTTTTCGCCTTGTGCATCGTAACTCGGAAAGCAAAATTGTCTCTGAGTTTCCAACTTTATCATCTGACTTTGGAGGGCGTTCGTGTGAAATTTCCTAGTAGGAAATTCAATTTTCCAATATATCCGACAGCACATAAAAGCAGAATAAGGGTTCAGAATAAACAGGAGAAGCGAGCACTCACAGAAACAGGCTGCTGGATTTAGACTACTTTAGAAGAAAAGGGGGGGATGGGGGTGTTGAGAGCGGGTATGTCATGAGGGTTATCAAGTGAGTTCCTCCCATCATAAAACTCCAGAAGGGTCCACAGAAATTTCTGGCATCCAGCAGCAGCCCCCCCTCACCATCACCCATCAGATCTATATTCACCTTCAGTGTCCTGACACTGAATCCACACTGAGGCTGCAGGAATGTGAAGCAGATAAAAGGTGTCAGGAAAGAATGATGAGGAAGAGAGAGGGGAAAGTTTTCAGGAGGAAGGAAAAGGGAAAATCAACTCACATGAGCCTCAGCACAGGCCAGTTTGTACTAGAAACTCAGAAAGATATAGAAAGAAAGATATATCGGTTTGCTGATATTGATCTCTTATTAAATATCAGCCATCAGTGTCGTCAGGTTCCTCCCTCCCCTCCCTTTTGTAAATTAGCCTACTTCTTCATTTAAAGGCAGTAATGTTCCCCAGAGTTTCTCTACCGTTGAATAGGTGTGGTGGGTCACTCTGCCTTAAAGAGACACTAAAAAACACTAAAATATGACACTAAAATAATCAGAATCAGAATCAGCTTTATTGGAATTTGACTCCGTTTTTTGTTGCTCTCAATGTACTTGCACAGAATAAATATACAGCTAAAAACAAGGACAACAAGATGAACAGAGGTAAACCTAAACATTTAACTACTATATACAAATATGCATATATATAAAAAAGTATATATATATATATACGGGTTTCAGTGGAGAGTTTTAGTGTCCCATGATGCTCTGAGTGCTGTTTCAGAGGCTTTTCCACCCTGACGAATCCCTCAGCAGGATCCCTGACCTACAAACGAAGCTGCTTGCAACACCATTTTTTTTTTTCCATCAATATCGTGCTGCTCTAACCTAATTTATCACAAAGCCTTATCTGGGATGAATGAGACTCCTGAATGTGGTTTACAAACCGACGAGGTGTAACCACAGCAGCGATACGTCATCGCACTACTGACACAGTTTCACAGGGTTTTCCTCAGAGAGGAAAAGGGAAAGAAGAGACTCTCTGGACTCATCAGTGCTGCGTGGATTATCGGTCCGACTTGACAAACTGCATGATACTTGAGACAGTGGTTCTCAACGTGGGGTCCGGGGACCACCAGGGGTCCTTGAGGGGGTTCCAGGGGGTCCCCACGCAAATTGATGAATTGTTAAACTTCACTATTATTTCATTTACAAGAAGTTAACACAATTAGAGAATGTAGAAGAATGACTGTTCTGGTCATAGCTTCTCTGTTATCTCTCTGCCTACAATACAGATAGTCATGGGATTCTGGACAACATCATATCGAACAATAAAGATATTCTCAGATTTGGGTCCAATTAGGGGTCCTTGATATGAAAAAGGTAGAGAATCACTGCTTTAAGACTCTAATCTGTGATACCTCGGCTGGTATTCGCACCAAAGTCCAAATTTTGGTATCCTAACAATACCAAGCAAGTTAATCTTTGTCGAATTATTCTGAATAATTGTCAACAGATAGTAAAGAAACAAGTACAGCTGCATGGTGGGCAAAAAAGAATCATACTGTGGTATTTTTTGCAGAATATTTAGATTGTGATATGAATTGTGATACATGTGGGCATAAGATTGTTTTACATAATTAATTTTTCAGTGCCAAAATGTTTAGGAAAAGTGAAAAATGAGATGCAAAATGAAAACTCACAAATTTCCAACCTCACCCTCAACAACAACAGGCTGAGGAGACGGATGACACTCAACCGTACAGAAACTGAATTATAGTATTTGCAATTTTTCTTCACGTAGAAATAAATAAGTATCTATATCTTGCATAAGAAATCTCCCATGGGACTCTGGACAGTGTGTGGTCTGTATAAACAGCCACCTTGGCACAGGAACAGACTAAAACAAACACACATGGACTAAAGTAAACCGCGAGTCCCAGCCAAACTCCCCCCCCCAAGGCCATACAGTGTTTTGGGAGCGTGTTCGTAGGTGTGTGCCAGATTATGATGTTCACCCACAGAAAACACACCTGTTGTGATCGCTACCCTCCAGCTGTTGAGGAAAAAAAAAAAAACCCTTAGAAAGCCCCTCAGAGCGATGTTCTAATTCTAGCGTTGGGAAACTCCCACCGGAGAGAGAAACCGGCCCAAAACAGTCAACAGCTAAACAAAGCTGACAATAGCGTGCGTCCATTACAACCCCGCAGCACAAGCCAGCCACTTCCCCCCGCTAACAATTGAGCGCTGAAAGTCGGTGAGATCATCTGGACTTGGAGCGAGAAGGGGAAGGGAAAGGGGAGGGGGGGGGGGGTATCTGTAACCGAAAGTTCAGATGACTTTCACATGGTCTAAATCAGGGGTTTCTCAACAGTTTTTGGCTCAGGACTCCTTAAAACGAAGCGATGTCTGCTCATGACACCCGTCACAAAGCATTGATGCATGATTTTCCCTTTCCAGGTCGATTCATTTGGTTCATTATCAGAGGAGGATGGAAAATAGTCAGTATTTCACAAGAAAAAAAGGCAAAAATTTGAGAAAAATCAGAAAAAACAGACATGATAAGAACTTTGTACAGCAGAAATATGATTTTTTCCTTACATGTAAATCATCTCATGACCCCCTAAAATTATCTTGCGACCCCCTGGGGGGCCTGGACCCCCAGGTTGAGAACCACTGGTCTAAGTAAGGGAGGCCTGAGCAGGTAGAAAGACCATCTAACCACTGAAGTTATACAGTCCGACCCCAGCAACAGCTTATTTGTCCTGTTGAACTGTCCTTGAGCAAGGCACTGAACCGGAAGTGACTTTGCTACTGATTATTGATTATTCAAACGGCCATTCAAGCAGCCATTTTGAACTCTCAGGGTGAGAAACTACCCAGAAGATTGGCATAAATATATAAAACTAGCATTACTTTAACACATAAGCAAAGAGTTCAGATAGACCAAACAGTTATCAAATTAGCTAGGAATCTCGGGAACGACCACAACAACTGCTTGAATTTTGCATGGAAGTCAGTTAACTAGCTTACTAGTTAGTAAGCTACTAGCTACCTAGACTAGACTCTGGTAGCTAGTGATAGTGAGCCAAATATAGTAAAATGTGAACCAATCACCCTCTGGATACTTGAGATGTTGTTTCGAATATGTTTTTCAGTGGAGAATCTGTGAACGTAGAAGTAGAGTAGAAAAGAGCAGAGCTGGAATCGGTGTTCCAGGTAGTTTCCCATGCTAAGTGTTCAAAATGGCCGCCGTGTCAATAAGGTTAATAGGGCTTTTTAAATGTCTAGTTTGGATTCTGCAGAACAAACTTTCTCTCCTCCTTCTTCTCATCCTCCCTCTCTCTCCCTCTGCATCTGGACCATTTTAAATGATTTGGGATGATTTCCCTGACTTGAGGTTTCTGTCCCTGTTCGTTAGTTAGTTAGTTAGTTAGTTAGTTACCTTGTGTGTCTGTCTGTTAGCAGAATATCTCAAAAACTTCTAGACAGATTTCCATGACATTTGGTGGACAGCTCGGCCTTGGCCCAAGGAACAACTGATTAGATTTAGCCGGTGATTCAGATCTGGGATTTCTGCCATTAGACCATTATTGTTTTTTAGCCAGAACAATTACACTGACAGATAGTGACTTCATATCGAATCCTGAGGGTCTGTCTGCAGGGTCAAGAAATCAATTTCACTTAAAATTTAAGGGACATCACTTAGCCTCGAGTCTCAAGTCATCTTTGAGTCTATTTTTCCTGAGTCACTCCTGTTATTATGTAACGTAGCCTCTTGCATATGTTTGTGTTTTAGAGCTGAAAGGTTCTGCTTTTATTTTTAACAGCAAGTTGAAGCGTTCAGATTGCCTTCTAGTTATTTATGTATTTTGTTGTTTTTCCTCTTTTTTTGAGACATTTTTATCAGCCCCTTGAGGTTTCTTTGTCTAACCACACATAGTTTGTATTTCTTCTGTGTTTATTCAGTTTTCTATCATTGATATGTGCATGTAAACCAAAACTAAACCTTGATTTCACCCGTGGATAAAAGCCGTCTTGTTCTTGCTCTGCCTGAATCTGGGTCACAGAGCTTTCTGACAGATGAAACACGCCTGCAGCTAAACTGGCTTTGTCAGCCATTATCAATCACTAATATCCATGTATGGAGTATCATTGTAAAAATAAACCTCTTATTTTTCATTTGAGTCTGTAGGAGCGCCTGCCTGAAACTAATCAGTTACTTTAAAACTACATTTGATCTTGACAACTATCAAATAATGACTCATGTAATGTTAGACACTAGTTTGAGGCGTTGACATATATTTGATCAGTTTTCCTTTTCACCGTTTACAATAAGTATTTGGACAAAATCACATTTAATCCCAAAACTTGGAAACTCTCAGCTGTGCCCAGTAGCAGTTAAGAGCCACATAATCCTGCTGGCCTCAGATCAAATCCTCCAGAAACTTCTTCTCTGCTGCGTCTCTCCTGCTCCGTCTCCCTGTCATCCTTCTGTCGGTCTCAGTAAAGAAAAATACGAAGGAAGACGTCTGCCCCACTCTCTTTTTAATAAAACAAGAATTTGGCCATGGCCTTGTTTTCGTAGTTGAATTTTAAGATCCATGACCCAGTCTGAGGTTGGAGTCAGGGCAGGAAACTTTTCTGCTGACTTTTTTTGTTCACTGGCTACAGAGGAAGATAAATCCCAATTAAAAAGTTCACCCAATGGTTTCAGTCTTATACCAGAAAACTGGGTTTTTAGAATAGAGCGGGATCCAAATGATGGTTGGTTAGCTGCCGCACAGGAAGTGATGCGTTTCCGGTTTGTTTGGAATAAACAGAAGAAGAAGAACTGGGTAGTTAGCATGAGCAGTGATAGCCACCATGACTGAACAGACAAAGAAAAGAGAAACTCAAACTGCATCAACAGAAAATCCAAGCTCCGCCCACACTGTTTGATTGACAGGTGATCTGTGGGAAGAGCAGTGCAGAAACACCACAGTCAGGCTGAGGGACAAAGATGGAGACTGAATAAAAACATAAAACCCAAGAAACTCAAGGATTACCACTTTAAAGAATCAGTAAGTGTAACCAAAACACTCACAAAAATCCCACACTGGGTATTAAATATTTTGCTATTTAACACAACAGACCGCAACTTCATGATCAAGGTCAAGCTGGCGTCTCGGTGCAAAACCAGAGATCCAACAAACACCGGCCCACTTTCTTATTTTGACTCCAGACCCGGGCAGGATGGGAATTTATCACCAGCCACCAGCCAAACACTGGCACATTTGGGATGTGGCTGGTGAATTATGGGACTTTCCAAGTTTCCAGAGACATTTTTAAGGCGATCAGCCCCCAGTTTGACGTTCCTATTCTACTCTAAAAAATCTAATTGGCGGGTGAAATCATGAAAGTAGCTGAATTTTGGGACTTTCCAGCCACTGTAGTCTGGTGTCCTGCCTTCTACCGTGAATTAGCGTCGAGCGTAATGGCATTAAAGAGTGAAATATGACCGGACTGGGGCATCATGCTGGCACAGTGGGGTTAGTTCCCTGTCTCGTACCAAAATAGCTTCTATAAGAACACGACAACATGTAAAATTCAGAAGTATCGTTTAACAGAAGGTATAAACATGTATGATAGATTATTTCTCCTCCTGCTGCCCTGGTACAAAATCAAATCCACTCCCACACATGTATGTGGGCCAGCATTGGCACTCAAACACACACACACATCTATACCACACACACACACACACAAGTCCTAGAAACGATTTCTAGCATGCTCTGTCTCTTGTTTTTATGATCTTTGTTTTTATCTGTTTTTGTTTCCCTTGTTTTCTATAAAACAAATTTGCTGCTCCTATCTGATTTTTCCGGATGACTATTCACATTTATTCTAGGATTTAATCCATATCTGATACTATTACGCACTGACAGTGATGTTGGGAGGACACGTGCACAGAGTAACAATAACAAAAGACGTCACACCTGCGTATCTTTCCAACAGATTTTGGTTACATTATCTATGTTCCAGTTTTGACTGAACTGAGGCTTTGGCTTACTTTCCAGTGTGTCTTGTTGTCCTCCAAGCCAACGCTGCCAAAACGATGACGTCTCCGGTCAATGACATAAGATTTAGTTATTGTGATGGCGATGCTGACAAACTCCGATTGGAGCGTTCAAATACAGGTCGGATAAGGTCTCACGCCTCAAGATCTGATTTTATAGCTCATATCCATGTGGTTCAGAGGGGAATTGTAAAATTGCGATCGTTCACGCTGATTAGACATCAGATCTGAGTCACATGAGAGGGGAAATAATCAGACTTTGGACACTTTCAGCTGCAGAGAGACAATCTTGTTTGTCAAAAGCGCTCTATAAATAAACTGGACTTGATTTAATATGTGCTGTAGAGTTGCCTTGTCTAAGACTAATACTGTTTGTAGGGTTAATCAGAGCAGACGCACAGAGAGTGAGTGTGGACTAAGCGGGGCAACAATCGGTGATTTAAGGGAACTCTCTGAATTAAGTATTTTTCCAGGCGTCGGGCCTTCGCATTCCAACCGCTGTCTGTTTCTCTCATTCTGTCTCGGTGAACTCCGGCAGCCCTCTCTCTCTCTATCTGTCTCTCCCTCTCTCTCTCTCTCTCTCTCTCCCCCTCTCTCTCCTTGGCTACCCGACTCTCGTCTCCATTCGAATGAGCTGCGGCAACAAAAGCCTCTCTGTGCCGAGTCGGCCGGTCCAGCTCCAGTTTCTCACCGCGCGGCTCGGCCAAGCTTCCGCCTGCGCTGCTCAGGATAAAGATCCACAACACAATGCCCTTCTTAAGTAAGAGCACATCACCGCTCACCTCCACGCACACCGGCGGCGTTCACACTGCAGCGCAGAGCGGCCCAGTTCTGACTTCACACATGACTCAGATCTGAGGTTTTCTAATCAGTGTGAACAACACAAAGCTGCATGGAGTCACATTTTTTCAATTCCCCTCTGGACCACATGGATATGTGCTGCAAAATCAGATCCAGAGGCATGAGACTTACATGCGACTTGTATTTGAACGTTCAGTTCAAGTTGTCAGCATTGCCGTGACAGTAAGAAAACCTTACATAATTCACCCGAAATAGTAGGATAGTGGGAGTAGAACTAGTGAGAATATTGCCAGCTTGGCTGAGCAGCGTTAACATGGAGGACAACAAGACACAGCTATGGAAAGAAAGTCAAATAGCAACTTGACGGCTCAATTCAATCAAAACTCAAAGGCAAATACCATAAAATGTGTTGGGAACAAGCAGGAGAAGTGTAGCTACTAGTGATGAGACGATCTGCTTATCTCATGATATGATACGATACGTGATATGGGGTTCATGATTCAATATGATTTAATAAGTAAAATATGACAACATAGTCTGACTGTGCAGAATTCTGTTTATTTCTGAGACACAAATCTTTCTAGCGATGCCATTGGCTGCTAGAATGTAAACAACAATTTAAAAATGTCATTACAAAGTGACAATAATATAATCTGGATGGAGAGCTTGTGAAACTGTGATGGTCAAGAGTCTCATTAGTGATTACTACAGCAGAATAACATGGAGCTGATATCACCATTCATGTTCCTGACAGCAGAATAACATGGAGCTGATATCACCATTCATGTTCCTGACAGCAGAATAACATGGAGCTGATATCACCATTCATGTTCCTGACAGCAGAATAACATGGAGCTGATATCACCATTCATGTTCCTGACAGCAGAATAACATGGAGCTGATATCATCATTCATGTTCCTGACAGCAGAATAACATGGAGCTGATATCGCGACTCATTTTTCTGACCCACGATACGTATTGCAATAAATTGAATTTTGATATATTGTCATTAACAGATGGGACGTTTTTTGGTATTGTTGCTCTGCACACGCGTGTCTTTTCCACATCACTGTCACTTCATATTGGTAATGGAATATGGGTTACATCCCAGAATAGATATGAACAGTCATCCAAAACCAATCAGATATGAGCAGCAGTTCAGACTGGAGCCTGGCAGCCTGTGGTGTGAACGGAGCCACGGAGACAACAGCAGCTCTGTTGCAGCTCCGGTCCTCAGCGCTCCTCACTGCTCTGGCTGTCCCGTCGGTTCAGCGGGACACGTTCTTTATGTATTCTGCTCGGAGCGCATTACAAAATGATTTGAAAGTGAATGAGCTGCTCTCTCTCTTGGTGAGTTTAAACTGCTTATGAAGCCTCTTGAGGTGAGCTCAACAAGCAGCAGGCTGGGCTTTGTTCAGCAAAGATCTAGAGACTTGGCTGATCCTGCTGGTCTGTTACTGGACCGTCGCCTTCAGAGGGCGCTTATAGTGACTTTTGTAGGCTGCATTGTTGTATGTTGTTTGGCTGCAGCTTTTATGCCCGTCTCAATACTGTTTGGAATCAACAGAAGAAGAAGAACTGGGTAGTTAGCATGAGCAGCGATAGCCACCATGGCTGAACAGAGAAAGAAAAGAGAAACTCAAACTGCAGCAACAGAAAACCCAAGCTCCGCCCACACTGTTTGATTGACAGGTGATCTGTTGGAAGTGCAAAGACGAAATAAAAAATAAATGCCAGTTTTTCGCATTGAGTTTGACCTAGCTTCTAAAAAATAAAATAAAAAAAATTATCAGCCAAAATAACTGCGGTACTTTTTTGTAGAAATATGATTAAAATTCTATGCTAATTTGTGCTATTTAGCTAGTTAACCGTCCAGAGCCGTCCACAGCGGACAAACAGAAGTTTAGTTCTACTGCTTTGTGTAGAGCAGCGTAACAGGCAGCCAATCAGGAGCCTGTTTGATATAGAGCCATTGTTTTGCTTATATCTGATTGGCTACAACCAGAGAGAGCGTACGGTGGCCAGCAGGGACAAAGTTTGACAACAGACAAACACCAAAGACTGTATGTAACAGAGGCGTTCAAATGTTGCCGTCTCAGAAAGTTAGTGCCCAGTGTGGCAGTGACCCTAATTGATTTATCCACGTAAGACAAATTTTACTGCCATTTGGTACTTGTTGGGTATCAATTTCACATCCTGGGTGACGTTATCTTTCATCCAAAGAAAGAAAGAAAGAAAGAAAGAAAAAAAAGAAAGAAAGGACGGCACGGATCTGTGCCACACAGCATCATTTTTATAGCGGTGATATAACACAGCAGTTACTCGATCTCTTGGCAAACTCCCGTTTCAAAGCCATACGATCCTCTCGGCTATATGATATATAGGCTAAGTGTTGCTGTGGGAGCCAGAGGGATCAACAAATGACCCCCCCCCCCCCCCCCCCCCTCCATCAGCAACATTGCAAGGCCTGGTGACTCGGCATACTGTAACACAACCAAAGCATCATGTAACGTTCACCTCAGCCTTTACGGCAGCAGGGAAAGAAAGGCAGCGATTGTGGAGGAAACCCCTCGCCTCTGAAGGAGAGGGATTAAGCATTAGGTAATTGTGTTAGAGGAGAGGATTAGATTAGAGCAGAGAGACGGAGGAGAGAGAGAGGGAGGTGTAGGGTGGAGAGAAGAGACCAGCGCTGCCCTTCAAGCTCAGAAAACATACAGGCTTTAATAATCTGCTTGTGATATCCATACGCACGGGTTTGATTACATTAAGAACATCGACAAAAAAACGACAGAAAGAAGCTCGGTGTTCCTGCCGGAGGCGACCCGGCCCGGCCCGGCCCAGCTGTCTCCGTGTGGTATCAGTTACGCTTCCGTCCTCATCTGATCCCAGGCTTTCTATAAGACCATTACATATGATTACTCATCCTTGTTGCACTAGCCGGTCGAATGTGCGAGATGTAAGGAGCGTGTTGTGTGGAGAATCCTTCACTCAAACCATGACTGGGTCCTTACAGACGGATAAAAAGGATCTTTTAGAGTTGATGTAGCAGTAAATAAGAAGTTGGGTATAAAAATTGGCATAAAATGACCTCAAGTGGGTGATGACGACAAGGCAAACAGGCACCAATATGAACAAAAATCCACTATACTATCAAAAATGCATCGGTTTATACTTTCTTTCCCATAAAAGACCCCACCTTCATATACCTTACATCAGTTTGATACTATTTACTATGATGTATACTATTAATTTACATGATAAAGATCTATGCCAGCCAGCTAGGTGGGTTTACCCTCCACTACATCTCTTATTTGTTGACCATATCTAGCAACAATATCTATAAATATAATGCAGAAGCTATTTAAAACTCTGGGTCCCTAAACACAACGTGAAACATAACTGTAATAAACTGAACAGACCAGCTATTCTCAGACATGTTCCTGTCACAGACTGATATGGGTAAGGTTTTGTCTCAATAACCTCAATATGGGAGGATTTCTGTTGTTGTAAATTCAATATTGAACTGAATAAGCATCTGTACTGCAGGTGGGGTGATGAGAGTGAAACCTGAGTCATCCTGATACATTTTTCCTCACTTCTAGGGAGTGAAATAACAGTCAAATTCTGTTTCTTAAATGTGTATATCTAGTTTTTTTTACATACTACTTACACCTATACATATTAGTGATTTACTGCCATACAAAGAGACCTATTACATAGACTTCTCTGGTGCATATTTTGGATATTTACAGCTGATTATGCAATGCTTAAGTATATAATAATGTATTAACCGCTTGGTCTAAAGGTGGGCAATACATGACCAAAAGGATCCTGGGATATGAGAGATAAAGCAGAGAGATGTTGAAATCAGCACTCAGTTGGTACTACTTTTTTAGGTAATTACTTACTGTATTTTTGTGTCATTTTATAGGAACAAACCACCAAGTTAAATCCCTTGTATGTGGAACCTTTCTTAGCCAATAAAAGTGATTCTTATTATAAATCTGAAATTCATCATTTTAGCGGGGGCCCCTTGGAAACCAGCCCCTTCAAGGACCCCCGGATCCAGCCTGTACGCCCCTGCCGCACCTCTCCTGTTTACAACGCGCGGCTCGGTAATCACAACACAACCCATCAGCGGACGGATAACCGTCGCCTCGCATCACCCGCCTCCCCTTCACCCTTTATCGGATCGGCCGCCCGCCCGTCCCCCGGCCTCCTCCTCACCTCCAGCAGCGGCAGGTCGGGGTCCAGATGGGTGAAGCTGTGCAGGACCACCGGGCTGTGGTCCTCCGCCAGCTCCAGCCTCACCCCGTCCCAAATGTTCCGCACCCTCCACGAAGCGTCGAACATCTCATCCAGCGGTCCCGGCTTGAGGCTGTGCGCCTCGGATTGCATCCCCGGGAAATAGACCATGGGTGCCGGGTCCGGGTGTTCAGTCACAGCGCCGGACAGACATTTTGTTCGGTTGTTTCTGGAGACTAAACTAAACGCACAGTTACAGGTTGAGTGGGTTACTGTAGCGGCTCTGGTGTGTCATCCCTCCTCTCTCTGCTGGAGAATCATGACTCAGACTGGGGGCTTTTTTTTTTACGCTCCGCCTCCGGGACTGTGCTGCATTCAAGTGCTGTCGGAAATATCGGAATCGGACGTTGTAGTGGAGGGTAAACGAAACATCTAACCTCGGTTTACCAAGCTTTTTGTTTGCGGAATAGTTGACCCACCTGTATTAGACCGACATGAATTTAAATTACATAAAATCAGTGTATTCATCATAGTAAGTAGCATCAAACTGATCTGGTCTTTTGAGGAGGGAAAAAAAGCGCAAAAAGTGCCTTTCTGAACAGTTGTATTTTGTTCATACTGGTTGTTGTTTTGCCTTATGGTGATTACTGAGTGGAGGTCATAGTTTACACACTTTTTTATTTCCCATTACATCAGTGATCCTAAGTGATCAATAAGTCATAAGTGATCAACAAAGTGATGTGGTGTTTACAGGCGGAGCGCATGGAAGCCGTGCTAACAACTGATGTATTTTACTGTTATAAATTACTGTTTGACATTATGTGTAAATAATTGCCTTTGCTGTATGTTTCTATTTTCACTCTTTGTTCAACATTTCACTGTCATGCATTTTAGTGAACACCTAGAATTCAGAATTCGACTACATGTCCGATGCACATTTTCTCCTTTTCATTCTGCCTCTGTGGCTCAAAGCAGCTCTGTGTCACTTCATTTAAATCTAAAATAAGATCTAAATGTCAGCCAAAAAATAAGGTAAAGTAAGTCTTGGTGGCTTTACCCTCCGCTACACTACATCTCTTTTTTGTTGCCCATATCCAGCAACAATATCTAGAAATATAATGTAGAAGCTGGGTCCCTAAACACAACGCGAAGCATAACTGCAATAAGCTGAACAGACCAGCTATCCTCAAACATTTTAACTGGACAGACCCCCATTGGATACGATTCTGTCTCAATAACCTCAACATGGGAGGATTTCTGTTGTTGTAAATTCAGTATTGAACTGAATAACTGTCTGTACTGCAGGTGGGGTGATGAGAGTGAAACCTGAGTCATCCTGATACATTTTTCTGACTTCTAGGGAGTGAAATAACAGTCAAATTCTGTTTCTTAAATGTCTATATCTAGTTTTTTTCTACACTAATTACACCTATACATCCTATACCTGTACATACACTTCATTTAAATCTAAAATAAGATCTAAAACATCTAAAACAACAAGGACAAACAAGGAGCAGAGGGGCAACCACAAACACTGTCTAGTGCAGTATGGACGCACGCCACACTGTCTCCATTACAAGTAATGTTTATTTATCTAGAAAATAGCAAAAGCATTATGTTTCAGCCAAGGAGACATTCATCAGACAACAGAGTCTCCTTGGCTGAAACGTCATGTGTTTAATATTCTCTAAATGAATAAACACATTCAGTAGAGAGTGTGTGGCACCCATCCATTTGCACTAAAATGAAAAAGCCAGCAAAGTAAGTATTTTTGTTTCAGGGTCCATGTTGTTCTTATTTCCAAACAAAACCTCTCAAATGCGTGACAGGTGCTGTTTACATCTTCCCGAACCTGGAAGTACAAGTTTACGAGGAGACCCTGAAGGCAGCGCTAAACTCTGGAGTTTTTTTTTCTTGCTCCTCCCACGGCCTTACGTCATGCCTTTGGGAAATGATGGTTGTCTGTTGCTATTTTCTCACTATGGCAGCAGGCAGGCTGGTATGGGGAAAAATACATTGCCATATTCTGTTTCTGTTTGTCTACTGGTGGAAACAGACAGCAGATCTGAGTTCAGCCTGAGGATGGAGGTCAAGGATGTAAATTGATGTAAGTCAGGGCCGTGGTGGAAAGAGTACTAGAATGTCCTACTCAAGTAGAAGTACTGTTACTATGCTGATGTTTTACTTGAGTAGAGGTAAAAGTACTGTTGTAAAAAATTTCCTTCAGTAAAAGTAAAAAGTGTTTGATTTCAAATGTCCTCAGAGTAAAAGTTCCTGAGTTCCTCTTTATAACAGAGAACGTTGTTAGCTGTGATCTTTTCCATGTGATTCTAAAAGGAGAGAGGTCAGAGTTCAAACTAGATTCTTTTAACTGGGAACATTAGAAATGACAAAAAAGTAAAGTGCAGAAACAAAGTAAAGTCAGATCACTTTGCTGACTGATATTTCACTATGAAATTCTCCACAGTTTGCCAATTTCTCTCCAGTTTCTGTTGCTGATGGAAACACAAAAGTACAACACTTCAGTAAAAACGTACTCAAGTAAAAGTAAAATTACTGACCTTGAAAAATACTCAAAAAAGTACACAAAAAAGCAGCTCAATTACAGTAATGTGAGTAAATGTAATGAGTTGCTTCCACCCAAGAAACTGAAACTGGCAACAGCTGAACAGAAAAGCCAAGGGAGTAAATCAAAACAAATGCAGTGAAAGTAAAAGTTTAAGTTGCTGACATAAGAGTTTAAACTGTTCTTGTACTACAGTGAAGCTTAACTCTTTCCAGGATCAGGTGTAACACATGTATGTGTGTGTGTGTGGGGGGGGGGAAATCACCCAGTGAGACCAGTTAAGCCACCTAAACACTTAGAGCTCAGGCAGTAATGTTATTTATAGACGACGACTGAGTACTGACTACAGCTTCAATTGCTTGAGACTTGACTTGCTGCATGAAGAGAAGACTTGAGACTTGACTTGACTTGGGTTCTGGTGACTTGGGACTTGACTCTGACTTGTACTTTGATGACTTGAAAAGGTTTCTAAAGTCTTGACTTGAGATCTTGTGTTTGTGTAAATGACTTAGATTGAAAGTGATGAGATTTGTTCCAGCGGACGACTGAATTTAAATTCTGTTTTCTGAATTTGTATGGAATGATTGAATTTATTGAAGTTGAAACTGATTATAGAAATCAAACTCATGATGCTCTTACCAAGTTTTTATCCTATTAAAACCATATTGCATTGAAAAGTCCTAGATATTTAGTTTTCTTTAAGATATTAAATTGATACTGGACTCTTGATTTGTTCTGACTTGACTTGCTGTTCTACATTTAGACTTGAGACTTGACATTAAGATGCATGATCCAAAGGCCTTTTTATAATCACTCTTGTATTTGTACTGTATTTATTTTTATGTAAACTTGTTTTATCTGACATTTTATCTGATGAATTTATGGTTTTATGTTTTATCTTCACATTGCTTTTATCATCTTTTGTCTTGATCCATTTGTATGAAGCACTTTGTAACATTTGTTTGGAAAAAGTGCTATATAAATAAAGTAAAATAAAGTATTATTATGATGGGGGAGATTTCCAATGGCTTCTACTGTAAAAGACAGCCGAGGGCCTTGGAGGAGAAAAGCCTATAGAGCCTCTGTGGATTTGTCATGTTATACTGCCTCCTACTGGTTAATACTGGGAACAAATACCAGCCTCACTCCACCATCAGGTTATCATTATCATTTGAGTAAAGTGACATTTAGCTTTATAAAGCGATGCTAACCCAAACCTAAAACAAATCCTGGTACTTTTAATGGGCAGCAGGCAACTTAAGTGCTTAGTTGACAAAAAGTTTACTCTTCTACAGACTGGATCCTCTGTATTTTACAGATACTGAATGATGAATTTGAGGGACTGATTTTTATTTCCAAAATGGATGTATGGATGTTTTTGGAGGAGAAATCTTCAACTCATCCAAACCAGCAGTTCACTGCAGGAAAACACAAACAAAAAACTTCCCAAAAAACAGGAACAACAGGTGTGAAAGTGATTTAGTGAATTCACATCTGCTTCACCAGCGGAGGACGAGTGTCCGACCTCACTGGCCTTTCACATCACCGAGCTGCTATGCTTCATAACTCACAAATCTGCAGCTGTTGGAGAATAAGACACAGCCTGTGTGTGTGTGTGTGTGTGTGTGTGATAGAGGGAGGGGTGACTGAACTACGTTTTGACCGATATGGATTTTTGCTGTGCTGTTTCTGAGGCTTTTCGAGAATAAAATTCTGGGGGAAACACAGAATATTTGGGATATTTTGGCATAAAAACAGTCAAATTTAAAGATATTAAACATCAGTGGCACACAATATCTTCAATACAAAAATCAGTACTGGTTATCGGTCTTCCAAAACCCATATTAGTTTCTCTAAGAGCGTGAAGGGACTGCCAGCGTTAGTCTGTGTGATTTAACTGAAGCGCTGCCTCCATCTGCTGGAAATCAATAGCAGAGGAAGCTGTTCTGCTGCGGAGGCTCTGGCAGACACACACACATTTTACTGCTCTCTGGGGAGGGTGACGTTAACCGCCCACTTACACACTCACACACACACACACATACTTTTACTCAGAATCACAGATACACACACAGGCATGGGGCAGCATAATTAACGAAGCCAACTTGTGGCCACACCCAGCAGGAGTTTGACGGATGCTGACGAGCAACAGGAGGCCGAATTCAACCAAAACCAACGCAAAATTTTTTTACAATATGATACGATATAACGGCATGGTAAAAAAAAATCATATTAAATCTGCTTTGGAAACTGTTAGGAACTGACACCAGAAGGATATTAAGGTCCTGATATCACAAAATGAAGCAGGCAGCAGCTTTGGGCGACTGTGCACGTTGTCTCAACTTTTTTTTTTTTTTTAATCCAACTCTATTTTACATCACTGTCTCTTTGTGTTTCATATGTAAAGCACTTGGTTAACTTTGTTTTTAGAAAAGTACTATACAAATAAAGTTATTAACCTTTTTATTTGGTTATGATTTGTGTGTATGTATGATTTTATGTGTGTACTGTGTAGGTTTTCATGTGTTTTTATGTGTGTATGATTGTTATTTTATGATGGCTTTTATGGGCTTGTCTTCTCTTAAAGTTATGTCTTTCATGTCTTTTTCTTTCATCCTCTTGTTGTGAAGCGCTTTGTTAATCTGTGTGTTTTAAAAAGTCGCTATATAAATAAAGCTTTACTTATTATTATTTCATTTCAATGTGATATCTACACTGGTTTTCCACGTCGGTGCAGACTGACCGATCTACACTGAACAAAAATATGACTGGTTTTCAAAAAATGCATATCTGTAGCCCTAGTCATGTGAGATCCATAGTTCAGTGCCTAATAAATGTCTTTTTTCAAGATAAAACTGCACATTTTAGAGTGGACTTTTATTGTGACCAGCCCAAGGCACACCTGTGCAATAATCATGCTGTTTAATCAGCATCTTGATATGCCACACCTGTCAGGTGGATGGATTAGTGCTCACTAACACGGATTTAAACAAATTTGTGAACAAAATTTGAGAGAAATAAGCCTTTTGTATGCATAGAAAAACTCTTAGATCTTTTATTTCAACTCATGAAAAATGGGAGCAAAAACAAAAGTGTTGCATTTATATTTTTGTTCAGTATACATCTATTCTGCGTCACTGTGTTTGCTGGGCAGAGTTGCTGGTTTGATTCCCGGCTGGGGGAAAGCTGGCAGGGGAGTGAATGAGCAGCAGCAGCAGTCTGTGGCGGGACGGGCCCGCTGCCAGGAGCACTCTGTTCCCCAGAACTCCACTAACATTAAACCCATCATAAATAAAAACCACCGAGACAAACAAAGAAGAGTGCCAGACACGGATTGAGCAAACGGTTACGTAAGAGAAGAAAACAGGCGAATACAACGAGAACACAATTAGCTAATTCGAAAAAAATATTCTATAAAAGCCAGCCTGTGAAAATGTGTTTTAAGAAGTGATTTAAAGCTGCAATATGCAACTTTTTTGACATGTTTTCAAATTCCCTGTTTATTTATGTTTATTATTTTCATTACTGATTAATCTAATGAGCATTTTTCAGATTAATCGATTGATCATTTAGTCTATAAAATGTCACCAGAGTCCAAAGTGATTCTTCAAATTTCTTCCTCAGTCTGACCAGCAGCCAAAAAAACCCTAAGTATTGATTTTATATTGATATGAAACTGAGAAAAGCAGCAAATCTTAGTATTTCTGAAGCTGCCACCCGAAAATGTTTGGTATTTTTACTTGATTAATGACTAAAACGATTAATCGACTCTCAAAGTTATAAACAATTAATTTTCTGTCGATCGACTAATCGTTTCAGCTTGAAACTTGACCAGCTGAGTTGAGGAGGGCGGGACTAACAACACACTTCCTGCCTCAAGGAGAAAAGTTGCATATTGCAGCTGATTTGCGTGTCATTTTTCGTGAAATGGCGGTGGCCGTCGGAGCTAAACTTGGGCGGAGTTTGCAGGCGCTGGGGCGGAATATGCTAATGAGCAGTTGGAGCTGACTGGTGGATTTCAGACAGTCCAGTGTCTACGGAGACGCTAGAGCAAAATCTGAATGGCTTGTACAAGGGAGCGTGTTTTATAGGTGGTGACTCTGGGGAAATGGCACAATAACATGATTCAGATTTTTTACTGTTATTACTTCACACCTCCAAGTACCAAAATCACCAGAAGTATTAGGAATTGCCACATCCTGGGAAGCCCCTCCTTTAACGGATGCCCCAGACTTTTCCAGGCTAAACTGCTCAGGCAGGCCGTCCCAAAACCCAGAAGCCACCTCGGGTCTTTGGTCCAGACCTTTGGGACGAGCAGCAGGTCCCTCCCTACCTGGAGGACCCGAGGATCTCAGTCTGCTTCCAGCTCAGACGGGGTTAACCGATCTGAGATGTCGCCAGGAGCCAGACGGAGCCAGATTTATCACCTGGGGCTCGTTTTCTATTTTAAAAGCTAATTTGACTTGCAAAACATTTCAACTGGCTCCTGAATTTTTAGAATCCGACGGGCCAGTGTGGGCAGAAAGAGTCGTCTTCCTGTCCCGCTTCAGCTCAGGCTGGCAGCTCCTCATCAGACAGGTGTGTGAGTCAGCGGGAGCAGACAGGTGAGGTCGGTCTGCCGCACAACAACAAGACTGTCATGATGAAATCAGCGCCTCATGGCTAAATAAAACACTGTAATGACACTTAATGCGTCCAGTCTGTTGTTGGGAGAACATTCATTCATTCATTTTAATATGTGAGAATCTATTACCGCTGCAGATGGGTTGTATTGTGATGCAGGAGCATGTGTTGTGTGTGTGTTTATTCTACTTAAACACTGATTATGCATGCTGGAGCTAAACTGATGTTGTTTTCCTCTGTTTTTTTACGAGCTCTCTGCGATGTTTTGGAGATGCAAATATTTCACCAGTGAATCATAGTTGCCACAAAAATGTATGTTGTAACGCGACAATCAATAACGACAGCAGATCGGTTTCACCAGCAGCCGTGGGATCCTTGTGTAACACTCTGCACAGTTTTCAGCAACATGAACACATCACGGATTAAGCGTGATCAAGGGGAAAGGATCAACACACCTAATGAAGCTCAGCTATGCTTTAACACTTGATGCACCATGAACATAGAGAGGTACCAGACCCATATGGGTACCAGATATCAGGCCAATGCCAGGCTAAAACACAGTACTTAATCAAACTATCACAATAATGAATATACTGTAGCTATAAATACTAATATGTCAGAAATTTAAAGCAGAGCAACTCGGTTTTCTGCCTTTTTCTTATAAGCTAAATCTCTATAAAAGGGTAATAATGTGTTTTATCTCAATCCTGTCTGCCCAATGACCCAAAAACTAGTTTGTCCTGTTGATCGGACTTTGCTCCGCAGCATGTAAACAGGAATATGAATGGAATAGTTCTATAAGCATGGAAACAGCTTCATCTGAATATTGTCTTATTTAGAATAAGACCAATAGTCAGATTATTGCTGTCCATGTAAACATAGTTATTGAACTCCTACCTCCTCGATCACTCCACAGTAAGTCTCTTTGGATACGAGTGTCAGCTAAATGCCTAAAAACATAAGGAAATAACCAGTGAAGCCGACCTGTCTGTGCGCCTTCCTGCCAGTCAGCCTGACACGATAATAACCCTCATCCAAATAGCGTCCCGGCCGGACCAGCAGTCCGCAGGTCCACTGGGTCCAGCTCCACATCGCGGCTTCGCTCAGAACCCGGACCGGCACCCAGGGGATCAAACGGGTCCTGGAGCAAAAGAAAAAAACCCCAAGAACACGGGTCCGGAGCGCTCCCACTCCCCTCTCACAGATTGGCCGAACCACTCGAACGTTTGTCCCAACACGTTTACTTTACCAGCTGAGTCAACACGCGAGGAACAACACTAGAAAAAATTAACTTTTACTGGAAGACAAAAAAAAAAAAGAGGTTTTGAGGCTCAGTAGGTGGGTCCGTGTCTGTCCAGAGTGAGATGAGCTGTCAGTGATAGCTCCTAAACGACCTAAACAACAACAACAGTGTGAATCTGCGGCGTTGGGACACTTTATGACAGCTGAACAGAAAATGAAAGCAACACACGAGCTACGAAATTCAAAGGGAATTCCCAGATCAGTTGAAACAACCAGCAGAAGAAACAACACTCTACTTCTTTAACGTATTTAATCATGTAATCAAACTGAACTCTTGACATCCAGGGAGGGAAACTACCACCAAGCCCCAGATAAATCCTGGCAGGTTTTGGCTGTGGTTGGTAAGTTAAGTAAAAATCATTTGTAGGGTCATCTGGACTCTCCAAAAAAATTGCATTTGGCTGGTAAAATAATTAAAGTGTCTTTTGGAATCCTTCATTCACTTTGGGTGTTAGATGAAAGTCTCCTGGCCGGTCTACAAGGACTGAAGATATAACACACACAGCTCATCCTGCTGAGAGCCACTACACACACCTTTAAATTGTTGTTTACATTCTAGCAGCCAATGTGCCATCGCTAGAAAGATTTGTAATAAACATAATCCTGAAAACATAATTTATCATATTGTATCGTGGTTGTATTGAATTGTGAACCACATATCGCGTATCGAATCTTGCGAGAAGCAGATCGTCCATCTCTACTGATAAATTATCTTATTTTAGGGATTCTGTTGCTTCTTTGTTTTTATGTGTTCGGTTTGTATCTACAGTGTTTGTTCCATGATGTTTTTACCTTTGTGTTTACCTGACTGCCTAACCAATTTCCCTTTGGGACAACAAAGATACTGAACAGCTCACCATACAGTGCTGCTAAAGGTTCGGCACCGGACTATCTGCAGGGAAAGCAGGTTCCCCGAAACAGAAAATTGCAACACTTCATCACAAAACAACTCCTGGAACGTGTTGAACTTCACAGAGTGATGAGATCTAACAGTGTAAGAGGATCCCAGGGGGGGATTTTGCCTTTAAGGACCCGCGGATTCCCCCGTTTCTGCAGTGGGAGGAAAAAAAAACCCATAAGCGAGTTTCCCGGTGACAGGCAGAGACGCGGCTCTGAAAGAAGCTTCCCATTCACAGCCAGTGAAGCGGCTCCTGAGAGCGGAGAGGCCGGCCTGTCTGCTGGCCGCTCTTAAGACTCTCTGGATTTATTCCCTGCCATTATTTCAGCCGCAGACCCATTCAGGTGCTCCTCCTAGCTGCAAGGTCCTGGCATTTAGAAATGCTTTCTCATGCCGACTGCAGCCAACTGGGAGAGCAGCGCTCCTCTGAGTCTCTCCGGCGACCCGTCTTTCTCCGAAAATTATCTTGTCAGAGAAATTGTTTTATGGATCTTACTGATTGTTCTGCCATTTCCCATCATGTCGTTTAAATTCTGTTCTCAAATCCAGTTTTCTTTCCATCGTGCCTTGATTTTTATGGTTGTTTTTTTTTGTTGTTCCTTTCTTTGTTTTGCTTCCCTTGAGGTGAGGTATTTCTGTTTTGTTTTTTATCTCACCTAAATCATTGTATTTCATCGCTGTTGTTGTTTTTTTTAAATCAAACTGCTTCTATGATTTATCTCTGCACAAAACAAACAAAACTGCCTATGCAAAGTTGGTGTAGTTATGGTACTGCAAGGAGATGAACCGTCCACCAAATTGCATAAATGGCATGAAGCAATCTGGTAATAATGTTGAGTAACGACAGCAGTATAATCGTACACCGCCATTTTGGTTTCCGTAAGTACAATCGTAAAACTATGTCATGTCATAAATACTGAATTTCATGTGGACTGTTCACTGCAGTTGAAAACAGTCATGATGTTTATATAAGCAGGAAAATCGAGGAAAGATCACATTGCGATTTTGATTTTTTTTTGTAACCAGAATTATCATTTTAACCGTAAACATTCAGCCTTAAGGCAACAGCAAAGTGACTGGAGGGAGAGCGTCTTCGGTTGGCCGCAGAAGTATTTAGGCTACATGAAATACAATCACCTGCTGGGGCCGAGCGCCACTGACAGCAGGTAGAGAGAGAGAGAGAGAGAGAGAGAGAGAGAGAGAGAGGAGGAAAGCCAACAGCAAACAGCTGACAGCAGAGATCCACCTCCCACACTGACAGCAGAACAGAGCGGAGTATCAAATCAAATCAAACTGTATTTATAGAGCGCATTTCATACAACAACGTAACCCCAAGTGCTTTACAGACAGGGTTAAAAATAGTTCAGGGTCATGAAGAAGAGAACCGAGATAACCAAGATCATAAAGGGACAGAAGAACGCTAACTTATTCAGAGGAGTAGATTGTCAAAGAGTCTCTATTAACCCTAACATGGACGCTTTTATCCAAAACACACCCAAAGCAAAGCAGGAGTGAATTAGTTTGCAGCATGGACGGCCCAAATGGGAATAAAACCTCCAACCCTGGCAGTGTTAGTGCCTTGCTCCGCCACTAAACTACAGGACCGCAAAACTCCTCAACAACACAGCCATCAAATGTTCCCCCCCTCCAACAGCAAAACACAGTAAAAATCATCCCTCTCTGTGGAGATTTATTACCAAGCTAACAGAGAGACGCAGCAACACATGCGTCAGGCGCTGTGGGATTATTCCAGGCATGACCAAACAAGTCAGAACATCAAAGGGCACGGCGTCCTCCGCAGGGAGCCGCTGCCTGGGTGTGTGTCGGTCGGTGGCAGCCTGACACACACACAGCGGGAGTGAGGAAGCGGTTTATTTTAACTCTGTGTTCACTGCTTTAGTTCGGTTCGTTTGGCCAGGTGAGAGCGATGCCATCTGAACTCTGGTGGCACCAAATAACCAAAACTATGAGTCCTCTGACAAGAGAACTGCGATGCGGTTCATTAGGAGTGAGAATATAATCCAACCAAATACAGGAAACCATAAATTGCAAGGTTTTATGGGTATATTGACATCAGCCAGCAGTTCCTCATGCTTGGAAATCCTAGCATAACAAAATGAACCGAGGACAAATCGCAGTCTGGACTGACGCTCATATTCAGCTATTTCTTCATGTGTTCTTAACTTGGTATGAACACCACAGAAGAAGAGACAGACAAGTCCATCATGTTAGCTAAAGTTACAGAGACTGATTCCCCCTGCTGCCAAAATCTCTAACCTGCAGGATGACAACTTTCCAAAACTCTGTCCAATAAAGGAGCTACCTGTGAGTCATGTGACTTTTGTTTAGAAGCCCTGGTTGCCTTGTAATTGAACTTTTCAACTCTGGTTTTAGACCAAGAAGAAGAAAGAGAAAGAAAGAAAGAAAGAAAACAAACTGTAGGTGTGATCGCACTCGAACGCACCACAGATCACATTCACAAGTTTACATTGTAAACTGAAAAACACATAGAATATGCAATGCATACTCAGCTGCAGGCCTGCACACACACACACACACACACACACACACATAACCACATAACCACACTGGCATGTACACACACGCATACAAACATACTTGAAGGCATGTACACACACACATACACACACACACACACATACATTAACATACTTGCATGCGTGCACAAAGATGCACACATGTGGAACACGCGGACACACACACACACACACACACACACACTTGTAAACACATACATGAACAACACAATCGCACACACACATACACACACATTCACATATCCACACTTGCACACACACACACACACACACATAAACCTGCTTGCCTTGAATCATACTCTCTCTCTCTCACACACAGACACACACACTCATATTCATTCATGTGTATGCATGTGTGTTTCTGCATGCAAACATGCATGTAACACACATGTAAACCTGCTTACACACACTCACACTCTTACACACACACACTTGCACACACATATACATACATATATGTGCATACACTTGCAAATGCACACACACACACACACGCACACATATAAATCTACTTGCATGCACTCAGTCTCACACACACACTCACACACCACATATACTGGCATATATGCACACACACACACGTAGGCTACACTCTTGCGCATACACACTCACACACACACACACAACCACATACTGGCATATATGCACATTTGCCAATGCACACACACACGCACACATATAAACCTACTTGCATGCACTCAGTCTCACACACACATACTCACACACCACATATACTGGCATACATGCTCACACACATATACTCTCACACACTCACACACACTCACACACACACACACACACTGCCCGGCGACAGCGTCATGAAAGCGAGGCGTCGGGTTCTCACCAGGTCGTCCAGGATGGTGACGGGGAAATCGAACATGCACATCTTGACGGGCTGAGCCAGCGCTTTGTGCAGGCTGAACAGAGACTTGGCCTCCATGCTGCAGCATCAAACACACAGCAGCAACACACACACACACACACACACACACACACACACACTGAAAACAGGAACTCCAGGCTGGCTGCTCGCTCGCTCACTCGCTTGCTCGCTCGCTCCGCCGAAGACTGGGAGGAATCCGTCTCGGAGAAAGAGAAAAAGAGGAACACCCCCCTCCCCTCCTCACTCCTCCCCCCCCCCCCCCCCCCCCAACAACCCTCCACTCCCCTCGTTTCCTTCTCCCTCCTCCCCTCCCTCCTCCTCCCCTTCTTCTCTTTTTGTTCCAGCGCCTCCCTCACCAGGGAATGTCTGAACTGTCAGCAGCTGCTCTCTTGTCTTTCCGTCTTCTGTTCCCTTCAGTAGATGTAGTGTAGGTATTGCCCAATCTCTCAGCTGTATGGCACAACACCCCCCCCCCCCTCTCTCTGTAACTCTGAAGCACTCAGACTCGCCACAGCGCCGCATAAGTCCGCCTCAAGGAGGGGCTGAGGAAAAACTGCCAAATGAACTGCTGCAGGTACACAGAAAGCTTCTGATTTGCTGTCTGATTCCCTTCTGGTTCATTGTGCTGCAGTGACTTAATATATATATATATATATATATATATATATACATAAAAAAAAGAGAGATGGTCTGATTTGCTCCTGCAGTGCCAGACTGTCTGTGTAAACTTATTAAAGATGAAGCAGCATGAATGCGTCTGATGTATGAATCAGCCTCCCCTCAGGAGAGGAGCGGACTGCCAGCCACCGGCCGAATGAGGAGAAACTGTGCTGCTGGATCTGAGAGCAGACGTTTTGGCAGGTTACCAACCCGCATCTGAACATCGTTTTCTGTTCTAATAATCTGGCGAGACGGTGAAAGTGGCTGGGCTTTGTACACGGGACGTGATAGTCCCCGGTCCTCATTCATTTTCAATGAGAGGTGTGCAGAGAGATTGGCTGGCGGAGTGTGGAAATGTGGCGTTGGTGTTCGTGTCACGCACACGGCCGCCTGCTCAGAGCTGAAGTGAAGTTTCACCACACAACTGATCAATCAGTGGACGCCATGTCGCCTACTAGTGAAATGAGAGTTTGTTCTGTTGTCACTGACTTTGAAAAATGAAACAGTAAATTCTTGTCTTTTGTGATTTCCTCAAACTTCATGACTGCTTTCTAATCAGCTGCGACATTAATGAGCCTTTACATGGCAAAGTGTCGGTGCATCAGGTACGTTCATTACAATTTAATAGTTATATATGGCTACAGAAACACGAACGTTAGCTAGCTAGCTATCGTTACAGCAGCATCTTGTAGATTACACAGCTGTGTGCTGCGGTCGAGGTGAGTCCTGCAGAGAGGAGTCTGCATGCGGCTGTCGCATCCCATGTAAAAAAAACTTTAAAGTAGTAATCTGTGAAAGCCTCATTTATTTATTTCGTCGCCATCTTTGTTGCTCAGCCTCACTGCTGTGGTGTTTCTGCACTGCACTTCCCAGAGATCACCTGTCAATCAAACAGTGTGGGCGGAGCTTGGGTTTTCTGTTGCTGCAGTTTGAGTTTCTCTGTTCTCTGTCTGTTCAGACATGGTGGCTATCACTGCTCATGCTAACTACCCAGTTCTTCTTCTTCTGTTTATTCCAAACAAACGGGAAACGTAAAACGCATCACTTCCTGTGCGGCAGAGGATTTTTCCCAGGAAAGAGCCACCAGACATCAGCTGTTAGAACAGACAGAGGAGAAGATTTATGAACTGGATATCCAGTATGTTGAATCACTGTTGTATCAGAGCAATCGGCGATAGAGAGGAGCAAAATACACATTTATTCACATGAAAATGTTACGGATTATTACTTTAAATGTACCAGATCACAGCGTTCTGGTGGAGGAGTGGACTGGGATGAATTTCATGTGTTGTTATGCTTGTCATCTTCCCAGTCTCTGTCCACTGTGTAATATCACACAAATATTAAACGCCTCATAAAATGACAAGCTAGTCAATAGATTGTCCCTGCCAAAAATATGGCTATTGACAAAAAGTCATCTTGGGATTTTATTGTTGAATATTATGAAGCAGGGAGCCATTAGTGACCTGTCTGTCTTTCTCCTACACATGTTAGTAACCTGATACTGGGCTGCAGCACTGTGGTCCCAATAATCCCAGTAAAGAACGCCATTCCCAGCATTACTGCACTATTGAGATACATGTGGACACTTGTAAAAATGCTCATAAAATTGTGTGGGTGGGGAGAAAATAAAATAGTAATGAGAAGGATTTGTTCAGTCTGAATAAAGTGAAAGATTTTCTCTGACATGCAACTTGGTTTGTAGGTCAGGGGCTCCCCACAGCAGCACAGCATCTCCGTCTGAAGCAGCTTTCCCTCTAAACAGCCCGAGTCCATATTGACATTTTGATATTTTTTTTTCTAAGCAACTAAACACTACAGGACCGAACATCGTCCCGTCCGTCCCTCCGTGACCGCGAAACCTTCCAAAACGGGTTGGAGCCAACCTGATGTTGAACCTCGTCATATGTAGGTCACACAGCTTTTACCCCAAATGGCTGAAGCTTCTTCTGCGTGACAGACAGAAAGTTTGCTCTGACCTGGAAACAGCTTGTAAAAACCACGGAGCGCTCTGACAACATGGCTGTGTTTTATCTTTACTTTTAAAAGCCCCTTGAGGTTTTTTATCCCACCTGCACAAATCTTGAGGTTTTTCCTCTTCTTTCTTTCTTTCATCACATCAAGTGAACTCATTTCAGTGTAAACATCCACAGTATGTAACTATTAACTATGACTATTGGGAAATACTATTGTAAAATAATATACCGTATAATAGTCCTGCCCCTGAGAAACATCTGATCCGCTATGCAGCAATGTGAGCAAACTAGTACTGAATCGATTAGTCGATCGACAGAAAATGAATCGATTATAATTTTGATAATTGATTAATCGTTTTATCATCATCATCATACAATCCAATCTCATTTATCAAGTAAAAATAACAAAGATTTGCTGGTTACAGCTTCACAAATGCAAAGATTTGCTGCTTTTCTCTGTTTCATCTCATTATAAAATTAGTCTAATACTTTAGGTTTTTTGGCTGCTGGTCAGACTGAGGAAGACATTTGAAGAATCACTTTGGGCTCTGGTGACTTGACATTTTATAGACTAAATGATTAATCGATTAAGTGAAAAAATAATCTATAGCTTAATCGATAATGAAAAATAATCGTTAGTTGCAGCCCTGGAGCAAAACAGCATCGTACTCGCTCACTCCACATTTAAAATCTTTTCCTTCTTTTTCACATGGCTAATATTTGTCTAGGCCAGATATTTACCAGTGTGTGTGTGTGTGTGTGTTGGCTCTGAGTCGCAGCCTTGGGGGAATTTAAACAAGAACAAGGACAGGATTCCTCCCTGATTCACATGCAAATAACGCTCGACGTCAAGATTTAAAGTACGGCAGCGACCGAGTGAAGATGGAGCGTTGCTGCTTTAAAAAAAACAGAGATGGTAGGAGAGAATGTGTGTCTGCTGGAGAGAGAGAGAGAGAGAGAGAGAGAGAGAGAAGGAAAGAGAGAGAGAGAGAGAGAGAGACACAGAGAGAGAGAGAGAGAGACAGAGAGAGAGAGACAGACAGAGAGAGAGAGAGAGAGAGACAGACAGACAGACAGACAGAGAGAGAGAGAGAGAGAGAGAGAAAGAGAGAGAGACAGACAGAGAGAGAGAGAGAGAGACAGAGAGAGAGAGAGAGAGAGAGAGAGGGGCTGAAAACACACTGGGAACTGCTTTCAGATGCAGAGGCCGTCCCACAGCTGAATACTGTAGAAGAGCAGTTGTCATGGAAACTGGGAGGCAAAGCCGTCTCCTCACAGGGCTACAGAAGACCCCCCCCCCCCCCCCCCCCCCTCCTCCTCCCCCCCCCCCCCTCCCCCTCCCACCGACGCCCAGCCAGGACAGGAAGCCAGACTGTAACCTGCAGGTCGGCTTCCTGTGGCCTCAGACAAAGGCAGGACAGGGTGGTGCAGGTACACACACACACACACACACACACACACACACACACACTGCATCCACCAGTCATGACAGAGAGATCAGCCTGAAATACTGTTCTCACTCTGTTCTCACTCTGCTCTCACTCTCTTCTCACTCTGTTCTCACTCTCTTCTCACTCTGTTCTCACTCTGCTGTCACTCTGCTCTCACTCTGTTCTCACTCTGCTCTCACTCTATTCTCACTCTGTTCTCACTCTGCTGTCACTCTGTTCTCACTCTGCTCTCACTCTGCTCTCACTCTGTTCTCACTCTGTTCTCACTCTGCTGTCACTCTGTTCTCACTCTGCTCTCACTCTCTTCTCACTCTGCTCTCACTCTGTTTTCACTCTCTTCTCACTCTGTTCTCACTCTGCTGTCACTCTGCTCTCACTCTGTTCTCACTCTGCTCTCACTCTCTTCTCACTCTGCTCTCACTCTGCTGTCACTCTGTTCTCACTCTGCTGTCACTCTGTTCTCACTCTGCTCTCACTCTCTTCTCACTCTCTTCTCACTCTGCTCTCACTCTGTTTTCACTCTCTTCTCACTCTGTTCTCACTCTGCTGTCACTCTGCTCTCTCTCTGTTCTCACTCTGCTCTCACTCTGCTCTCACTCTCTTCTCACTCTGCTCTCACTCTGCTCTCACTCTCTTCTCACTCTGTTCTCACTCTGCTCTCACTCTCTTCTCACTCTGCTCTCACTCTGTTCTCACTCTGTTCTCACTCTGCTCTCAGTCTCTTCTCACTCTGTTCTCACTCTGCTCTCACTCTCTTCTCACTCTGCTCAGTCTCTTCTCACTCTGTTCTCACTCTGCTCTCACTCTCTTCTCACTCTGCTCTCACTCTGCTCTCAGTCTCTTCTCACTCTGTTCTCAATCTGCTCTCACTCTCTTCTCACTCTGCTCTCATTCTGCTCTCACTCTGCTCTCAGTCTCTTCTCACTCTGTTCTCACTCTGCTCTCACTCTCTCCTCACTCTGCTCTCATTCTGCTCTCACTCTGCTCTCAGTCTCTTCTCACTCTGTTCTCACTCTGCTCTCACTCTCTCCTCACTCTGCTCTCATTCTGCTCTCACTCTGCTCTCAGTCTCTTCTCACTCTGTTCTCACTCTGCTCTCACTCTCTTCTCACTCTGCTCTCATTCTGCTCTCACTCTGCTCTCACTCTCTTCTCATTCTGTTCTCAATCTGCTCTCACTCTGTTCTCACTCTGCTCTCACTCTGCAAAGTTACATTACGTGTCACATTTTAGGTGTCGCTCTTATCCAGACAGCGCCTTACAATTAGGGATGGGACACTAACTGGAGGTTAGGGATGTTCGTGAAAAGTCGATGATCGAATTGTTGTTTATGTATCACGTCGATTAACCTTAACGACTTTTTGAATTGCGTCATCACAGCCGGTTAGTCCAACCGCACAAATGACCATGAAACTGAAGTGGAGGCGAGGGCTACTTGCAAGAAATGCCTCCAACCCAAACCCACTTGATCAACAACAGGCCTGTTTCATTTCCTTTGGAGTTTGGAAACATTATTTCAGTCAGATATGGGAATATGAGAATGTGAGGCAGGATTTTATGAGCCATAACTCCATCGCCTACACAGACTAATAATAACATTCTTATTTTGTTCTTTATCATTATAACCTCCAATCTGCTGGGGGGGGGGGGGGGGGGGGGGGGTATATACTGTTTATAATTTTGTTTTTTAATAAAAAAGTCAAATATTTTTATCAAGTAAAAACACCAATACCATTTGCTGCTTTTCATATCATTATAAAATGAATGCTTTAGGAGTTTTTGGCTGCTGGTCAGACTGAGTAAGCAGTCTGCAAGTGACTAATCGATTAATCGAAAAAATAGTTGATAGATTAATCAATAATGAAAATAATCGTTCGTTGCAGCCCTATATGATTCTAATCGCATCTCTGAAAATGCAACTGAGATCAGATTTCAAGTGGGTTTTTTCCACACGTATTTGTCGTCGCATGTTGCGACAAGAAGAGCAGAGAAGAAGAAACATGGAGGAGACGCAGCGAGAGAACAGATCTTTCTGCCTCCTCTGCTGTTGACGTTTTCTCGTCCTGTTCCACGAATAGAAAATGCCTCATAAAAACAGAATGAATAAGCAACGGGCAAACTTCCATGTTAGCGGCTTGTTGACAGCAGGCAGAGTCACCGGACAGGAAGCGCACCTTCAGCCAGCGAGCGATTACACCGTCTGACACGCAGATCTGATCCGGTCGCTGGTAAATTACAGCGTGGACAGTCAGATCTGAAAAACAAATGAGCCTGGCTGCTGTCCGAACACGCAGCGACACGAGAGCTGGGGAGAGAAAAGGTAGAAAGGAGAATCAGAGCATCAAAGTCTGACAGGGAAAACAGAAGCTGAAAGAACATGTCTGCTTTGTGATTAGGTAGAAACTGACAACGAGATTCATTCTGTTCTACTGTCTGAAACATGTTGATCTAAGAAATGTGTTATATAGCAAAATGACTTTATGAATTTCTTTTGGCTCGATGATTATGAAAAACTTGAATTATGTTTTAGAAAGGGAAGCTTCCATATTGCTCTCCTCTTTTTTTAAAGCATGGGGGAAGAATGGCAGGATATTCTGTTTGTGTGATATCTGAGTTTGCTGAATCTTTTCTTGTTTTTATGATGTTGTTCACCCATGTAACTAAGCGCTAGTGTCATTTCATATTTGTTCATATTTGCTTTTGTATTTTTCTTTTCCTGTTTTTTCCACTTTTTCTGTCTTTTTTATTGGCCTTTATTTTATTTATAAAGATTGTAAAAGGAGAGTATAATATATAATATATTTTACTATTTTCTGTTCTTTTATGTAACTTTATGTATGTTTATATATGCATAAGCATATATGATTGTACCTGCATTTGCATATATCGGTCACACTTTCTCTACCTTTTTTGTTTTGTTTCTAACCGGGCTGTGATCTCCATTCTCTCTGGTTAATATACTTTGTTGTACAGTTGCTATGTTTACAGTGTTCTTCTTCTCTTTTCTGATGTTTCCACATGTTTATGTTTCTGTGTCAGTTATGTGTGTTTTGTGTTGTATTGTTATTTTTGTCAATAAAAAAAAACCTAAGTGGTAGTGTCATGTAAGTCCATGTGGGACGGGCAGCTTAAAAAATGAATCAAAATCAAATCAGAAAGTACCCAAACCCAGGCTAGGCAGGGGAAAAAAGAAACATCTTTGCAACAAGTCAAAATATTAGTTCGGTTACACTTCATGCACTTTGCAGCACAGTTCATACTCCTCTCCATAGTGAAACACTGCTGCTCATTCTACCGAAAAACAAGAGAGATACAAGAGAAATTTCAAGGACAATCCCTTCCTCCACACACAAAACTAATGCCTGCGATAATAAAAATTCCCCCTCGGGACAAAAAAAAAATCTCTGATTCTTGTCACATTCCATCAGACAAAGAAGTCAGATATGCTTGGAGTGAAGTCAAGCTTCAAGACCGGAGTGCTTTCTCTGAGCGCTGTGCGGAAAATGGAATGCCGGGTCGAACCAGAAAGACTCACAGCTTCATCTGCTCTCTGCAACACACCAGACCCACAACACACACACACACACACACACACCAGACCCACAACACACACACACACACACACCAGACCCACAACACACACACACACCAGACCCACAACACATGTTTAAAAAGAGGATAAACTTCAGGAATATGACTGAGGGGAAACGGGATCTGCAGGGAGCAACACAGCAAGGAGAGACTGTTTACTGGGAAGTTTAGGCCGTGCTGTTGGGAGAGAGTGTGTGTGTGTGTGTGTGTGTGTGTGTGTGTGTGTGCAGGGTTTAGCGGACCCAGTGGGAAGCCCTGCATCCTAAACCAGCGGCGCTCATCCTGTTCGGCTCACAGCCATCTAAGACACGCACAAAACGGTGAACTTTGACCCCAAACCAATGTTTACTTGGTCGGTTATACTGGAATAAACCTTCTTGCGAAATAACCAATATTTCACAAGAAAAACATTCTCACAACAAACATTCACAAGATTAAAAGCAAGATAATAAAGCTGCGTGTTAAAGCTGCGATACGCAACTTCGCACGTCAGCGGATCCACATGGTGGCAGCGAAAGGCGACTTCGCTTTGAAAACTTTGAACTTCGATTCACAGAAATCCTGTCACATGACGTCAGTAAACTGTTCACCAGCCGGCCGGTCTGTGACGCTTTACACCGAAGGAAACCAAACAGACGAGAGAGGAAAAGGTCTAACGCTGCCGAGTCCAGCTTTCTCTGCTGCTGGTTAGGAGACACTGTGTGGATTTCACTCTGAAGTCTCGATTCGTCACTTCCGGTGGGCCGAGAAGTGTTCGCACCGGACGCCAGAATCTCATTTTGGCAAATAGCGAGAATCTACACGCACCTCAGTTAGCGTGGATGGCGCGCTCTTCTCTGCTGCAGCCACACTTCCAGATTTAAGCAGATAAAAACGGGCGTGTTTTTACAGAAATATCTTGCCTAGTGCAGCTTTAAACATGTTTTTTGTGTCATATATTCCATAAATCATCTTACAACCATTTCCATAATCACCTCATGACCTCCTGGAGGGGATCCCAGCGTCCTGAGCATGGAGATCGACTCAGAAACATCCTCTCAAATCTCACATAAACCGCCCCACTCTCCCCAGCAAATATCACCTCAACATGTAATAAAAACAGATCTTTGAAGCTGATGAGGGAGCGTCTCGGCTTTGTTTGTGG
Organism: Centroberyx gerrardi; assembly: GCF_048128805.1. Classification (NCBI taxonomy): domain Eukaryota; kingdom Metazoa; phylum Chordata; class Actinopteri; order Beryciformes; family Berycidae; genus Centroberyx; species Centroberyx gerrardi. The sequence continues at coordinate 31,399,164 of NC_136004.1, read as the reverse complement.
CCTTCGACATGGATAAGGAGGTAAATAACACACACACACACACACACACACACACACACACACACACAGAGCCAAGGATATTGAGCGAAGGACATTTCCTAGAGGGTTTCCCCTTCTGTAGCCAAGAATATCACTGAGGCTATTGTTAATGAAGCCCAATGCTGAAGGAAACAACACACACACACACACACACACACACACACAGAGAGAGAGAGAGAGAGAGAGAGATTGACAGGAAGCTAGAGAGAGAGAGAGAGAGAGAGAGAGAGATTGACAGGAAGCTAGAGAGAGAGAGAGAGAGAGAGAGAGAGAGAGAGCAGCAAGGTTAGTGTCAGGGAAATGTGTTGCTGCAGGTTCCTCATTAGAAAGGTATTGATCACCTGCAGAATCAGCCTCAGTATTACACATAACCGTTGATGCACGTCGGCACACTTGATTGCATTAGGTGTGGATGCTATTACGGCCTAATTAACGTGTAATTAACCGATATGCTAATGAGACATCCGGCTCAAGTGTCCATCAGCACCTTCCCCAACCTACACCCACAGCATCAACCAGCAGGCTGAAATTAAGCGATTTCTTTTCTTTTTTTTTTATGCTCTTACCTGTTTTTCCAGCATGATCATTCTCTCAGTATCATGACCTTCATGGAGTGTGAATCCTCAGAGTTCAGGTTAGACTCTCTCCTGCTCTGCCAGCATCTTCTTCACGGATTAGCAAGAAAAAATAAATAAAAAATCACTGATGCTGAGCGCTAGCTAACGGCAACGGTGGGAGGCTAGCAGGCAGCTATTGTGCTTTCTCCTTGAGGGAAATGTCCTCTCTGACTCCAGCATGTCTTGGCATCAATATTAAAAAAAAGCATTACTGTTGTTTAATCATGGGGAATCATGGGCGACCGAGCGGGGAGGAAAAAAAACAACCAACGGCGAGCTGGGAGCGAGCTAGCCAGCTAGCTAGCGTTAGCCAGCTCAATCCAGCGATTATCAAAATTTTATTTGTCTTCTGCCTTCATCATTGGTTCGCTCCCTTCCAGTCGGGAAATAAAACGGGAAGGTGGCGTCTTGCGCAGGCTCTCCGTGGAAAATCCGTAAAATCCGTTTTTCGACGACATCCCGTTGAGTCCGGTCAGTCGGGGGTGGATGTGGAGATTTGGTCACTGTAACATTGATGCTTAAATGGATGCTGCTGGCTGGGTATCCTCTGCCTTCACCAAGACGCTGCTGCGGTCGGAAAAGGTCCACAGCATCTCGGAACACCGACGCCCTTGAACGCAGCACGACGCGGCGCTACGCCTCGGAGAGTGTAGTTATTTATTTTTTATTTTAATAATTTGTAAATGTACAATCAAAAGGCAATCGTGTCCAATATAAACAGTTAAACAGCAATAATGCTTGCTGAGCACCATATACAATAAATGGTATAAGTAAAGAAAGAAAAAAAGTGCAAATACATACAAAATAATACAGAAAAAAAGGGAAAATCAAGTGTGTCATAACACATAATCTTGGATAAAAGAGAGACTTCAGGGAATTGTAACCTTCAAGGATTCCTTTGAAAATACACGCTTTTTTATTATTAAAGTAAGGGATTTGACGTATCTCTTTGACGAATCTTTTTTGAAAACATTTAAGTTGGGGGCACCTTTCAGAAACCTTTCTATATAGGATAATAATTACATTAATAAGGAATTCTGAATTAGTATTTGCCATAAGAAATTCATAAATTGCATAATTTTTTGTGACTTTAGGAAAATAAAACAACACCTCTTGTCCACCAGTTTAGCCCAAAATGCATTAGTAATTGTAAAAATAAAATAATTGTTCTGTAGTTTCCACATCTTTATTTTTACAAAATGTACATACATTTTGATCAATATTAAATCGTAGTCTTCAACTTTTTTTTTCTTTAATTGAAAGAACCTTCATAAAATACAACAGTGTAGTACAAAAAGAAAAAAATGAAGCTCATGACAGACATTTAGTGAATAAAACACACTGGGGAAAACTGGGGATATACACACACATTCACCTAAATTACACAAAGACCTACATGAATGACAAAATATCATCGTAATGTTAAACATGGAAGCCCTCGGAGAGCACTAGACGCTCTTGAACGCCCCCCCCGCCTCCCTCCCTTCTCTCGCGAGGCATTGTGGGAGTTTATGTAAAGCCCAAGATGGCGGCCGCCTGCGCTAGAGTAACGCTGGGTAAGGTCGGCTGGTTCGTATCGGAGTCTCCGGCGTGCCGACCGGGGAACATTTCTTCCCTGGCCGCTAAACTCAACCTGCACGGGTCCCGGCGGGCGTTCGGTACCGGCGGCGGGGCGGGGCTCCGGTCCAGGCTGCCGAACACCGCCCCTCTGCGCGGCGGCGGCAGGCTGCTGGGCTGCGCGGTGCTGCTGGGAGGAGGACTCGGTCTGTACCAGACTCTAAAGTTTTCTGCCCAGCATCACCTCGCCCAGGAGGAAAAAAAGGTAATTCACCACTTCATCCCCGAAATGTCCTTAAGTTCTCCTTTAAATAAACATGAATTATCCATTAAAAATAAGGGGTTAGTGTCATGGGGTTTTTAAGGGATTTATTCATGTGTTGATTCATGGACACTAGTTTGTTTACTCTAGGACTCAGTAATCCCTTAAAATAACTTTACATTTACATTAATTCACCCTCATTTCATGCAAAATACCCTTAAAATTAGTTAAGGGAGTGATTAATGGAGGAGACACCATCAAAACCTCCTTAAACACCCCTTAATGTTGACTGCTTACTTTCTAATTTGATGAATAGATAGGAACTTTCCCTTAACTTCTTTAACTTAAGTATGCACTATGCAGTAAAAAATGAAGGGAGTTTTGATGGGGTCTCCTCCATTAATCACTCCCTGAACTAATTTTAAGGAGATTTTGCATGGATGAATGTAAGTTAATGTTAATGTAAGGTTATTTTAAGGGGATTAGTGGGTTTGTATGTGTTTGTGTCTGTACTGCAGTCAGCGTCAGCACACAGATTGGCAACAACAGGACAGTTGTGCAAAATCTGTCCTCAATTCCCCACAGCCAGGTTTCCATGACGACACACACCCACACACACACACACACACACACACACACACACACACACACACACACACACAGAGAGTTACCCAACATGACTGCAACCTGCATTCACATGTCAGGGGTCAGGTGGAGATTTATCTGTCCTGCAGCAGTCAGCAGGAGGAGCTGCACCAGTCCAATGTACTGAATCAGGAGTTAGTAGAGCTGCTGGGCGATAAATCAATATCAATATATCAATCAATATATTTATCGTCTTCCAGTGGAATCATATAGAGATGACATGGAGATTTTGGGATATTGTGACGCACAATTCTGCTGTCAAAACTGATGATAACAAGCTAATTTTATTTTAAAAATGAGGTATGAAACATTTTAAAGAGTAACGAAACCCCAAACCCCATCTGCTATTGGCTGGTCTTTGGTACCAGGTGATGTCACCACCTGGGGCACGTTCAGAGTTTGCACCGTTTAGCTACGGTGCAAAATGTTTTCCGGTATGTACGATATGTTTGCTCCCAACGGTGTGTAACGTCTTGCAACAGCGTTTGAGGTACGTTTGACCCTCTTCAGCGTGATTCTGCATTTTCATTGGCTGCGGACTCTCAGCCAATAACAACCTGTAATAACAAGCGCTTTCCAACAGGACGTTCAATGCACTACTGGCCTCCTTTTAAACTTCCTGTGTGCTACGTTTTGGGGCAGTTGAACGTGCCCCAGTTGTACTTCTACTATTCTATAGAAGGTGACATCATCACTTGGCACCAAAGATCAGCCAATAGCAGACGGCCAGTTCAGTAGCATGCTTTTTACCATTAGATGTCAGGCTTCACCACAGATTTGGGGTTGGGGGTTAGTTACTTTTTTAAGGAAAACTGTTTGAACGTGTCGATTTTGTTTGACATCACACCTGACATCACCATTTGGTTCAGTGGGATGAACACTGACTTGATTATTTAACGTCAAGATCTTTTATGATTATCTGTTGTGATATTGATTTGAACCGTATCGCCCAGCCCTACCTGCCAGTGATTATTGATCTGTGTGTGTTATATTCAGGCTGCAGCAGCAGGCGGTGTGAAGCTGACTCTGTACCAGTACAAGACCTGTCCGTTCTGCAGCAAGGTGCGGGCCTTCCTGGACTACCACGGCCTGCCGTACGACATCGTGGAGGTCAACCCCGTCATGAGGCAGGAGATCAAGTGGTCCGCCTACAGAAAGGTTCCCATCCTGATGGTGGATGAAGAAGTGGTAAGAGAGCCGGTCCATCTTGGAGGATACAGGAGGTTGAGTCCAAGACGGCTGAGGGCTTTCTGGCTTTCATGCCTAAGGTGGCGGCCATGTTGATCCATCAGAAAACAGACAGAATTTTAGATAGATAGATTTTCATAACTATACAGTATAAATTCACTAAGAAACTGAGCTGGAAAACCTGCAGTCATCTTCGTTTTGGTCGGACCGTCGTCTCTGTGTTCGCCGCTAGTTTTTCCAGAACAAACGTAGGAACGCCTCTGATTGGCTGAACGAATCTGCCCGTCCAGAAAAAGGAAATCTGACAGACGGAGCGTCATCAGACCTGTCCGGACAGCAGACAGCTGTCAGTGGAAATGAATTGAAATGAATAGAGACAGACAGACACAACGGGTCAGTGTGGCCGCCGCTTAACGGTTCTGATTGTAACCTGTGGAGTCTTTCATGTGGACTTTTAGTGAGTCTGCAAACCTGAAGATGATTATCAAGTCCAAGAACATCAAGTCGATTCTTGTGTCTTCGTGGAGAAAACTTCTTCCCAAGTCGTCTTGGAGAGAACAAACTTCTGGAGAACGTGAGCGCAGAGAAGCGTCTCGACAGTTTGAGTTTACAGTTTTACAGTTTTGATGTGAGTGTCGTTCTCACGGTGACTCTTAGAGCTTCCTGTTGATTCTCATCGGCCAAGTCGTTATCCAGTGAGATCTTTGGTCGTCATCCGTTCTTGCGTACTCCTGTTTTGGAATTGTACTTCAACCGTTAGATTTTACGTCAAGCATGTCATGAGGGACACAAGAACACAACTTGCGAAAGACAGCTGCAAACTTTTCAGAGGGAATTGCCCATAATTCATAATATTTACATGGTAACACTTTACAATAAGGGTACATTAATTAAGGGTTAGCATGTCATGTTAACTAAGGTATTAATTTATACATTATTTAATAGTTTATAAAGATGGCTATTAAATAATGTATAAATTAATACCTTAGTTAACATGAACACCATTAGTAAATGATTACCAGACACATTAGTTAACTGTTAATTAAGAGTTAGTTAATGCTTATTAAGCATTAACTAACCCTTAATAAATGTACCCTTATTGTAAAGTGTTACCATTTACATTTACATTACGTCATTCAGCAGACGCTTTTGTCCAAAGCGACTTACGATAAGTACATTTTGTCAACAGTAGTGAAACCAACTGTGCATCACAGTCTTCATCAGCTAACACTTTTAATAGAAATAAGTAGCATTCGTTGAAAATTTTTTATTTTTTATTTTTTTTTAAAGTTTAAGAAGGGTAAGAAGATAGGTTAGTTCAAGAGCATCGGTGATGTCAGTAAATGAGGACACCGGGGAAGAGTCCCAAAAAAAGTAAACACACCGCGCGTGGCAGCTGCTGCAAGACAAAGTGTAAACAGCCTGTGTAGCTCGCTAGCTGCTTTGTGTGTTCAGTCGTTCGTAGCTTCAGGCGAAAATGTTTTTCACACGATCTCCATTAGTTTTCATCCCACCGATGAGAACAGATGGTCCAGTTACATCTGGGCTTCCCACAGCAAACAGTTTGTCGCTGTATCCATGGCAACGTGCAAAATCATGAAGCCTGTCTCATTTCTCCTTTTGGTAACATTTCAACCCATCACGGTGTGTTCACGATGCGAGCGGCCTGGTCGATGTGTCGCTCTGTCCTGACAGGTTGTGGGCGGGGCCAGAGAGGCTCTGATGGGATCCATGTAGCGGTCTGCAGCTGCCAATCAAATCTTGTATTTTTTGCTGCTTTGGTGTTGCCTTTTGCAACATTACATGGTTTTGATGAGTTAACACAGCTAGCTAATTAAGTAGCACCACTCGAAAATAAAGAGAAAAAAACAATAAAATGTCTCTCCAGGCTTCGTTTGTGAGACGTTTGTTCCTGTCGTCTTTCTAATAAAAGTCGTAGAGAACTGGGAAGCTTTGAGTCGAGTCTCACCTGAAGGCTGGTTAGTGGGTTTTTTCCCAATAATTTGTGCTCCTTAACTAACACGTCTTTCTTTCTTTTGGCTCTCTGTTCCTCAGCAACTGAATGACTCGTCTGTCATCATCAGCTCCCTGAAGACTTACTTAGTCAGCAAGTAAGTTAAACCTTCCTTCAGGTGATGTTACTTCATGTGATGTGACTATTTTGTTTTTCCACAGTTGTCTTTAATATACACTGCCCGTCAAAAGTTTGGACACACACATTTTTCTTTATTTTTACTATTTTCTACATTTTACAATAACAGTAAAGACATCAAAACTATGAAATAACACAAATGGAATCATGCAGTGAACAAAAAAGTGTTAAACAAATCAAAACTATCTTATATTTTAGATTCTTTAAAGCAGCCGCACTTTGCCTTGATGGAAAGGCAAAGGCTTTGGAAAGAAATTCATACATAGGATCAACTTCACTGTTTATATTTGTCTAAGAAACTAATTTCAAGCATTTAAGCAGAAGCCTTTAGATCAAAATGGCTTCAAGAGAATGAAAAACACAGAACATTCACTCAGGTGTGTCATGTGACCATGTGACCATGTGACCTGCAGGGAGAAGAGCATGGCGGAGATCCTGAGCTGCTATCCGGAGATGAAGTCGGTGAACGACAGCGGGAAGGAGGTGACGGAGTACAACAACAAGTACTGGCTGATGCTGAGCCAGACCGAGACGCAGCTGCTGTACCCACAGAAAGACCTGCAGAAGTACGTCCCGTCCTGCTGCAGGCCAACCCGCCATGATGATCATGGGATGGAGAGTCGACTCCAAAAGAATTTAGTCTCGATTCCATCACGTCGAATCTGAGAATCGATTCTACTATTAAGCGGAATTGGAGTCGACTCCTGTTGCAATATCAACTCCAAAGTCTGGAATTGAAGAAACTTTTGTACTTAATTCATTCTGATTTAGGCCTATCAATACTCATCTGTGTTCGATTGCCTCGGTCTGATCCATTTCAAGTGGGGAGGAAAAATTCAAGGCTCATCGGTTGAATGCCAACCAGCGTAAAACTTAAATTTGAAAAATAGAAACTGAAACAATGACAAAGCAAAAAAAAAAAAAACAGTAAAAATAGTCCATACAAACTAACATATTACACTGCTGTAATACTGCTGCTAGTAGTAGTATGTGCATAATCTCCACTTTCACAGTCAAATCTACAAGACAGAATTTCTCCTTGAAGTATTGTTGGCAGTATTAGTAGTAGTACTAGTGGTAGAAGTAGTAGTAGTAGTAGTTACTTAATTGGTTGCTTATTTTTATACAGTGCTTCTCTTAACAGTAAGTGCTGTTTTAAATTTAAAAAAGCATTCAGACTTACAGACTCACTGCTCATCAAAATTCAGAAACCATATTGGACTCCCAGCAAACAAATGAACAACACTGTTACAGTTTTGCTCTGTAAATTATAGTCGTATTGTTTGATGTAACTTGTACTTGATGTTTGTTGTTCCTTCATCATCTTCACTCTCTCTGTTGTTTTTCAGAGAGGAGATGAAGTGGCGGCAGTGGGCCGATGATTGGCTCGTTCACCTCATATCTCCCAATGTATACCGAACCACCGGCGAGTCCCTGGCCTCCTTCGATTACATCGTGCGCGAGGGCAAGTTTGGCACCTTCGAAGGCTTCTTTGCCAAATATGTTGGAGCTGCGGCCATGTTCATCATCGCCAAAAGGCTGAAGAGTCGGTGAGTGACAAAACAAGTTAAGAACACGTGAACAAATAGCTGAATATGAATGAGGAGCTGCTGGCTATCAGATGTCAACATCCAGCTCCTTCTACCCATAATCCCTTGCGTTTCGGGGTGGTTTCCTGTAATTGGATGGATTAACGAACCGCACCGCAGTTCTCTTGTTAGAGGACTGAGACTCTCGGTGCCGTTATTTGGTGCCACCAGAGGTCAAAGGTCATCGTTCTCACCTGGACAAACCAACCAACTGAAGGAGGAAACACTGCAGAGTTCAGATAAACGGATCAGAACATGATTGGGGTGAACGCAGCCCTAGATTTCTCTGGATAAGAGAAACCTCACATAATATTGTGATATTGAGTGAGGTTGTAATGTGATGAGTGATTTTGCTCTAAAACATAATTGTGATGCACCTTTCTCCATTGTGTCTGCAGAGACCAGCGTCCAAACAGATTGTAGGAAAATGTATGTTTTGAACAAGATGGTCTTTTCCCTAGTAGCCTAAAATATTAATACAAACTTATTTTTGTGATTGCTTGCAAAAAAGACACTTTTTCGGATGATGATTTGTGATTATGTGCGTTCTTTTTTTGTCAGCATTCAGGTCAGTGTTTGGACGGAAAAGTGTGTTAACGTAGTTTCCTCCTGTGTGTGTGTGTGTGTGTGTGTGTGTGTGTGTGTGTGTGTGTGTGTGTTGCAGACACAACCTGCAGGACGACGTGAGGCAGGACCTCTACAAGGCCGTCAACGACTGGGTGGCCGCCATCGGCAAGAACAGGAAGTTCATGGGAGGAGATCAGCCCAACCTGGCCGACCTGGTGAGGGGGACGGGTTCTTCTTCTCTGGTTTTCAGCCCCGTGTGTCCGCCGGTCACCTCTGTTTTAACTAGTAACGCTCCGTAGACGCTTGGCGGAAAAGCTACTAGTGACTCCAGCTGTTGTTATGAAAAATTTTGAAAAGCTGTTTGAAGTGTTGCCCTCTTTTGATAAAAATACTTTTTAGCTTCTACCACTCAAAACCAGCTAAGCTCTCAGTGCCGTGGAAACCTGTAGCAGCACATGTATTCCTTTTGAAGAAGAAGAAGAAGAAGAAGAAGCAGCAGCCAGTGGTGTGAAGAGAGAATCCCAGTCGACACGCAGCCTGAAGGAGATATTTCACTTTGATAGAACATTTTCCTTTTTCAGCACCAGCACCTTTATAGAAGTTCCCAGAGTTCTCATGTAGGTCCGGAAACATAGAAATAGAATTAGAGAGTTTCCAGGTCTTCAGATATTGCAAAAAAAATGTCTGGAAAATTATGGGAAAACCATGCTGTTCAGTTCCAATACATAGTAGGACTTAGTACCACTCTAACTTTAGATGTCCTAAGAGTTGAATTTAAAACACTCCTTATACAGAGAGACCTACAGCGAGTGCAACAGAAGAAGAAGCTCAGGTTCTCAGAGCTTCATCCCACACACAAATATATAAAAGGAAGTGGATTTTTGTCTCTCTGAGCTCTCCGTCTCGTCCCTCTCTGCAGGCGGTGTTCGGCGTCCTGAGGGTGATGGAGGGGCTGCAGGCGTTTGACGACATGATGGAGAACACCAAGGTGAAGCTGTGGTACCGCCGCATGGAGCGGGCGGCGCTGAACCACGAGGGTCGCAACTGAAGCCAAGCCGCTACCGGGCGGTTACCGGGGCGGTTACCGGGGCGGTTACCGGGCGGTTACCGGGCGGTTACCGGGCGGTTACCGGGCCAACACCGAGCGCTTCCAGCCTCCAGAGACTGAACCGGTAGACGTCGCCAAGACAGCGACCGGCGTTAAGAAGCAAGATCTCCGTTATTTTTTGTTTTGTTATTTTTTTTGCGAACGGTGGAAATGTCATACGCTGCCGAGCGGTTTAGAACGATCATTACTGCCCCGATTGATTTCCTGCTAAACACACATGAAGTTGAACACGCATATGGTACTTCTAGTACCATATACGTGTTAATAGTACTTCAATACTATTACACCCAATCAGAGACCAAACTAGTCGTAACTACAGACATGGATCTTTTTTAGCCATTTAATCACCAAGCGGCATTCTGGGGAAAACATTCATCTAATCTTCCATTTGTTTTTGTTATTGTTGCTGTGAAAAAAACATTAAAAGGGCATTAAGTAATCTATGAACTTTATCGACCTCTATTGGCGATCAGTAGGAATTACAACAACACTGGTCTCCTCACTACGGTGGCCTGGAACTGACACAAACAATAAATCGCCAAACAATCTATCGCCATAGAGACGAGGAAGCAAGCTTATCATGGAGTCACTGATTGATTAACAGCCCTGTCATCTCCCAGCAGATACAGTGTGTTATGGTTATTCTAAATGCTATGAGGCAGGAAAATCTTACTTATTGCTCCTTTAATGCTTGGAAAGTGTTCCAGAAAGTGTTCTAGAGTTCCTATGCAAATGAATTAAATCATTTCCAGGCCTTGAAAAGTTTTAGAAAACACAAAAAGTCTGGAAAAGTGTGCAGGGAGAAACTCTTCAGCTGTGATGCACGTGACGAGAGACGAGTAGAGCTGCTGCTGTCGTGTCACATCTGGTATTTGTTGTTAGGAATAATCTTCAGCTCTAGAGTGATGCGGTTTAGTTCAGTGGTTCTCAACCTGCAGGTCGGGACCCCCCACGGGGTCACGAGATAATTCTGGGGGGGGTCGTGGGATGATTCATGGGATGGGAAAAACATCCCGTTTCAAATTTTTAGTGTCTTATTTTTTTCTCAACTTTTTTTTGCTTTTTTCTTGTGGAAATACTGAATTGTTTTCAGAATCTCTGCCTCCTCTGATAATGAATCAAATGAAACGACCTGAAAAGAGTTCAACACTTTACATTATGCAGCAGCATCGCTTTGTTTTAAGGGCTTATGAGCCAAAAAGGTTGAGAGCCACTGGTCTAGTTGTCAGCCAGTAAAACCATTCAGCATGTTGAAAATCAGTCAAAATCTTCAAATTCATACAGGAAACGGTCCGGGGAATATTTCTAATGGAGAATATGTAGGAACTCTGTGGAAACGGTTCATTAGAGTTTGTTCTTTATCTCTTCTGTATGCATCATTCAGTTTAAGTTCTGTTCTGTCTTCATTATTCAGGACCTGATTGTTTTAAGGCAGACGTGTTCATCCTGTTCAGGACGCTCTTCCACACCACCAGAACTCGTCTGCCGCCTGTTTGGAGGAGAAACGGGTATTTTGTTTTCCTTCTCAGTTCAGTTTCTTGGGTTGTGAACATGTTGCTGCCGCCATGAGATCAGGTTATCGCTTTATTTATTTCAGATAATTCTCTCTGTGTAATTTATGCAGGATTTGTCCGGCAGTGAGAAATCACATATGGGTGAGATACAGTAGGTGTCAGGTGTTCTGTTGGGGTTAAAAATAATGAAAATGATAAACTGGTGAACTTCCAGTCTGGATGCACCTGATGTGCAAACTGTCACATCAGCTTCTGAATTAACTGTATTAAAACGACCTTAATGTGCATATATGTAAAAAAGTTAAATAAAGTAAGAAACCTTTGCTTGTGTGTGTTACTGTTGACGTTACAGACATGACACGTGACAAGCAGCATGCTCACTAGAAGATTTACAACACATTTACTCCACATCAGTAACAAAAAAACAAAACCCCCAAAAATTTAACTGTATTTCATTAAATAAATAATAATCTATTCTGATTGCAGATACTTCAGGATTATTTCTGAGAAACTGAGAATGCTGTTTAACAGTCAGCTGCTCTGCTTCTTTATGAACTGTAACAGAGGAACATTTGTATGCAAACCTGAAAAAAGTTCCTGAACTTGAAGACATTTTTCACTTTTTCTGATCTGTACCTTTCTACCTCAGATATGGGAAAGTAATCTGAGAGTAACTGAAAGTATTCAGAATACGTTATTGCTATTTTGGATTACTGATTACAGTTTTGATGAGGTAACTCGTAAATTTTCCAAGCCTTTTTGTGCTTTATCCAGACTTTTCAAGAGCTGGGAATTACCAAATTGATTTTCCATGTTTCTGTATAAACCTGATACTGAAGAAGGCCTTGGGAGCCTCCATCAGGAAGACTTCTACAAAACACTTGACAAACTTTCCATTAAACATATAAAGACCCAGAGATGCTGCAGTGGAAAGCTACTGCAGGAGAGTGGACTCTCTACTCTCCTGTTTAAAAACAACAACATGGCAATAATGACTAAAAGGTTCAAGTTATTAAGGGAAGTGAAACCTGAACTCAAACCGAAGGGCAACAAATTCCAGTTAAACTGATGAATTGTTTTATTTCAGACTGCAGTTGCGATGCATTATCAGGTTTTTGCATTCGATTTACAGATTGAGACATTTTTGTACAACTTTATGATGGTTCTCTGACATTTATACACCTTTATATTCTACAATATATCCACCATTTGCACAAACTGACTCCTGCTCTTGCAAAATAATAGTTGGCATGAAAGCAAAGCACATTCAGTTTCCTTAATAAAGCTCTGAGTCATCTGATTGCACAACACTTCTGCTTTTGAGAGTCGAATGATCTTTGTTTTTGAAATATTGGCTGATGAATTTCAGCCTTAGTTGTTCAAAATGCATACAGAGCAGTTTTGCAGTGAAACTCTTCACATTTCTCTTCATCAGCAGGAATTCAGTGACAGGTCATCAAACCACAATTCTTCGACCCACACGGTGCGTTTTAAAAACATAAATAATAGTGAGGTCGCAAGTCTTTTTAAGTATGCACAATTATGAGCTGAACACTGGATGTCACGACCGAGATGCAACGTACATAATAATCCTATTCAAAACTGAACAGAACAATTTCTCAAGTAAAAAAATAAATCTGCTTTCCAGAGTAATAACAATAGTGTGATGGTAAAACTGAAACAAACAGCTAAAAATATGATTTTGCAAACCAGAGGAGACGGTCTGAAATAAAGTCTGAACATGTGAAATGACTGTATGATCTCCTTAATGAGGAAGGAAAGAATAAAACTTGGCTTTGCTGGATTTTCTTTTGCATGCATGGATTTTATATTCTAAAGCTTTGAGACACGAGTCGAGTCTGGACCAGGACACCCAGCAAACACGATCTGCAGCAAACTCATGTAAAAACAGCAGCAAAATTAAAGTTGAAACGACGTCCGTAACCTAATTTTCTATCTGAGGTCAGTTAAAACTCTTTCCAAAGCTTTTAGTTTTAATATGAATTTTGACAGTGCCATAATATAATCTGAAAATGATGAGGTGTTTTGCTTTAACATCGAACTTCCTCCTTCCTCCTCCTGCACAAAGTCCTTCCTGTGTAGTGTCCTGTGAGTTTAGTGGATGAAACCGGGGCAGGAAACCGACTCTTTCGGTCCATCGGTCTCGGTGGCTGCTTCATTTCCAGATTCACCGGCAACGTCCACGATTTTGCCGGCAAACCAGACTCTTCCAAACCGAACCGGACCTCCAGAACGACGGCCGGTTTCCTGCCACAGCGTCCGGTAGAGCGTCACGCAGCGAGCTCCGCCGTGGCTCCGCCCCCCTCAGGACCTCCAGAACGTGGAGCTCAGCTGGCCTTTAGGCGGACTGATCTGTCTGCTGCGGAGCGACGTCTGCAGGAGGAAGACAAAGTGGAGTCATTAGCGGTTTGGGACAAAGAACGAGTCGAGATTTTCATTATAAAAAAAGGAAAAATATCTGTGTAAGAAATTTTGGAAATAATTTGCAGCGGAAGAGTCCTCAGTCTACAACTCAAAACACTTTTGTAAGTCTTTTAGCTAAAGCCCTTATCATGAGAGACTTACAGTGAGTGACTGAGTGTCAAGGATACTTTAAGAGGATATATATGTATATACAGTATATGTAGTTTTGTATTTGTTCCATCTTGTTTTGTTTTTTTAATCTGTATTTTGGGTCCTCTGTTTTTTTCTGTAAAGTAGGGCTGAACAATTAATCGAAATTTTATCCAAATCGCAATATGGCCTACTGCAATTTTCAAATCGCAGGAGGCGCAATATTTGTTAAAGGCGAAATGTGTGTCAAAATACCATTTTAAATTAAATATTGTCGTGCTGCAGAGATGTCCTGACCTACACATCATATTCTACAGACTTAAGAAAACATCTTTGTTTGGTACAGATCCCCACAAAAAAAAAAATCACGCCATAATCATTTTAATATGTTTTTCAATGAAAATGAGAATAATGATGTAAAAATTATCATTCCCTCTAATATCGCAAATCATATTGCAATTGCAATATCAGTCAAAATAATCAATATTTTTTCAAAATCGTTCAGCCCTACTGTAAAGCACTTTGTGACAGTCCTGTTTGTTAAAAGAGTTTTAACCATCATGAACAAACACTGTAACACTTTGTTAGCATCAGAGACACTCAGTCTTTCATTTTCTTTCTTATTTACATCCCTTATGACTTTTTTTTTACTCTTTGTTCTCCAGCCTACACTTCTATTCTTTACTGCCGTTTTGTCTCTAATCTCGTGAATAAATATGACTAAAAATGAAGCTGAATCTTGGACGGACCGTGCTGCAGAGTAACTTCCTAAACCTGACATGTGTTGTGTAGAGTAACTCCAACATCAGCAGTCAGCGTCTCACCTCCAGAAACTGTTTGAGCCGGATGACGGAGCCCATCTGTCCGGTGCTGGTCACCGCCTCGATCCTGGACAGAGAAACGTCAGCGGTCAGAGGGGAACTTAACTTTGTCCTCTACGGGTCGCAGAAAAGTCAAAAATTCACAGTGTGTACCTCGGGAAGTATTCCTCTTTTATCAGCAGCATGAGTTTCCAGAACTGACCCTGGTACTGTTTCATCAAGGCGTTACCGCAAACCTGCAGGAGGCAGAGGAACATTTACATCAGATTTTAGGAATTCAGCCGACGTTCTTATCCAGATATAATTCCTTGATGATTAATTCCTTCATATTCCTTGATTTGCAGCACAATAACATGATGATATAAGTCTTATTCAGGGTGAAAATAAAGACCAAAGTGGCCGGTAGAGTCGACAAACTTGAGTACAACAGATACAATAATACAGTAATCTATACTCAACCCCCCGCCCAACACACACACACACACCAGGACTCGCATTACAGACACCTGCCTAAAATACAAAAAGTCATGAGACGAACAACAAGAAGTTTTTCAGCTCAAATGATAAAACAGGAAAAAGAAGAAAGGTGTGAAAAAACCCAGGAACTTAGAAAAACATCTCACCACAAAAACAGAGAGAAAAAAAATAAGATGACAAAGGACATCAAAACTCATATATCATGTTAGATTATGTGTATACACTACATATTTTAAAAAGGTGTTACAGTTTAACATCAATAAATTATAACCATTTTTTAGGAAGCAACGGGGCTTATGGGAAATGTAGTCTTAATGTGGAGAAACACTAGAGCTAACAACAGCACTGGTGTGAGATAGAGGAGAACGATCGTCTACATCATGCTCTCATTGGTTTACAGTCATTAGACCAAGGAATAACTATTAATTTGACAAAGATATATTGATGTTTCAAATGCTGCACATAATACAGCGTTCCCACACTCACTTGACATCAAATTCAAGGACTTTTCAATGACTGTAAAGGTCTTGTTTGGTGAAATTCAAGGATTCAAAAGTCTCATTTTTCTTTTTTAATCACAATCTTCTCAAGTCAAGAAATCAGAGTGAAATCCTTCAATTTAAACGACAGATCTCCATCACAGGGATTTCCTCAGGATGTGAAGTGTTGATCATTTTAATTTAATTTTTTATAAATACTTTCAAGGCCATGTTTTATTTTTTTCCAAATCCACAATCTTTCAGTGGTTCTCCCGGCCGGTGTGTGACCCCCGACCGCGGCTTGAATCAGGACTCACCTCCAGGAAGTCGAACAGCAGCGTTGCCGTGACGTCGGCCAGAGGCTCCATGTTCAGCATCTGAGCCAGCCAGCGCCAGCCGTGGTTCAGACCGTGAGGACCGGGCTGGAGCACAACGATTCATACAAGTGTGTTAGAATTAAACAGGGACAGCCAACTAAAATATGCAATTTCTCATTAAAATGATTATTTTTAGACATTGATGGGTGTAAAAAACAACAGGAAACTGAGAATCTGAAGTCGTTTCTACGCCGAGAAAAGCCGATCAGTGATTTCTCCGTTTTGTTTTTAAAGAACTGCTTTCACACGTCAGAGTGGGAAATCCAATCAGAACTCGACCTCGACACGCCGCGCAAATGATTAAAAATGCCGCATGTTGACAGCAGCTGGGAAATATGACTGTAGGACACTGCAGTCTACATCTTCGCCAGCAAATATGAGTGACACGTGGGTCCGCAACTACATGTAAATGTGTAACTGTATATATATACACATTTTAAGACTGAACAACTGCTTTTTTCCCCCCATACAGGACCACATCTTTTGTCCAATTCCAAAACTTTTGTGGTCCTGAGCAGAGTGACAATAAAAAAAATGTTTCCAGAACTGCAGAGGAAACTGCAGAAGTGAATTTGAGCTTGTTGGATATTTTTTATGATTTGAACTCTGGGTTCAATTTTCAGCGTTGAAATTTGACATTTTTCCAGACCTGCGTGTGGGAATCCTGTTAACAGATCCTTATCTCACAGTACAGTAACTTGGTTCCACTGAATCACACTGATGGTGGAACTGCCTGCAGTATTAATGCAGGATGAATGGATGAATGAGGACTTCTACAGCTGCTACCACTGTAGGTTGTATGATAGGTCCGTACCCCTTGCTTGGATCCGTAGGGCCACCTCAGCTGAATGACAGCAGCGTAGAGGCGGATCATTCCCGACATCCTCTTCAGGAAGCTGTCCTGACCTTCGACCCCGGAGTCGTCCACACGGTAACCGAGGATCCTGTTGGACAGAGGACAAAACACAGGGTTCCTGATGCATTTTTCCTATTTACTTTTCCAGATCTGAGGTTTCTGACATTGCAAATTTTTCTTCCACATCATTTGATGATAATATGATTACCAGTCAAGCTCATCAAAAAAACGAGCCATAATCTAAAAGTTGCACATGAATTGAAAGTCACAAAACAGCAGAGACAATCAGATTAAGAACAGGCTGCAGGTTTCGCTTAACAAACATGTGACAGCTCTTAATGTTTTATGGAAAACTGGTGTTCCAATTATTTTGGCCAGTGAGTGTATAAGTCCCTTGGAGTTTCTTTTCTTCTTCTAAGTTTTTTTATCATGTGTATTTATGTGTAAATAAACTAAACCTAATGAGACAAAAAGGGAACAACTGCAAAGAAAAGCCACATTTCTGTTTCTGTATTCCTGTTCCTCTGACCTCTGGTATTCCTCCACAGACGTGCCGTCCTTCATCGGAGGGTAGTGCGGCACTGCGTACGGACATTTCTTGTGCAGGTGGGCGAGGATGAGCTCCCCCACCCGCGGGTGCAGCTCCCACACGCCGGAGGCCACCACAGCGATGGGGAAGGCGGCTTCGTGGTGAGACGCCACCTCCTCCTCTCCTTGTTTCTGCAGGGGAAGATAGTGTTAATGTGTGAGAATATTAAATGGCTGAAGCTGGCAGTTGAGCAGAGGTTAAAAGATCAGTTTTTGCAGAAGTGGCATTATGAGCTTCAGAGTATGTCATCATGTGATTTATATTGTGAATTTAAAGAGGAGTTTAAGTTTGGAAAGTATCTACTTTGTGAAAACAGGAGGTATGGCCAGGCTATTTTTAATTTTTAAGTTTCTAATAGCAGAATCCCCAAAATAACAGGAAGATACAAAGGTCTGGAAAGGAATAAAAGGTTTTGTAATTTATGCAATGACAACTGTCTGGGGGATGAATATCATGTTTTGTTTGAATGTAAAAACACAAGCATTGTTGAGAATAGAAAGAAGTACCTGCCAAAATACTTTGTAAACCATCCGTCTATGTTTAAACTTATATTATTATTGCAGACAGATAAAACAAGGATAGTATGTAAACTGGGTGCATTTTTGAGTAATGTTAAGTAATGACTTAATTTGTGCTAAAGATCTATTCTGGTTGTTTACCATTGTACTGCTGTTTTGTTTTATGTTTGTACTCCATACCACGATGTGTGGTCTAGAGTAAATAAAATCTGAATCAGAAATCTCTGTGTTAGTGGAATTTCTTTCATTTGGTTTCTTCTGGGTTTGTAGGTTTTGTTTATTTTTACAGAGAAATTATTTCCACAGAGAAAAACATGAAGCCTATTGGATTTTTAAACTTTAAAACAATCCAACTAAGGGGAATGAATGATGAATTTCTCCTCATTGTAATGTTGTAGACTCTTTATATTGATGAATGGCATCTGTAACCGATATTAATGATTGGAAAGATGATGTTGTGTTTGGTTATTTGGATAAACATCTTGACCTTCTCCCATAATACTTAATATAATATTGTAGACTTTTATATTGATGTATGGTATCTGTAACCAATATTAATTATTCAAAAGATGATGCTGTGATCGGGATGTTTGTTTTCTGGATTTTGTGTGGCTTTATATCGCCAACTAGTGGCTGAAACTTTATTTGAATGATGACATTTTGGTGGTGTGGAGATTTTGAAACATCACACATGTTTACTCTCTTTCCTTCAAATGCCAACGTGTCGCCAAAAATCGTGCAGTAGGCGGAGAAAGGCTAAAAACTGAGGGTGTCCTGTCCCTTTAAAAATGTTATTATTTTTTGTGCATTTTCACATTTATTACACAGTTCAAAGTAGAGAGAGAGAGAGAGGAAAGAAAAAATGTGTGACCAACACTGTTTGTGAATGTAAAATGTATGTATTTAGATAAATTGGTTGACTGTTTAAACATAAACTGTGTATTTATTGTTCATTGCCAATTTGATTACGGTCTTTTTAATTTGTTAACTTTGCTTTGGTAATAAGTACCTTTGTATTTAATGCCAATAAAGCACCATGAATTGAATTGAATTGATCAGGAGAGAGAGGGGGGTGACATGCGACAAAGGTTGGGGGCCGGATTCGAAACCCAGGACGTTTCATTTACATGATACACACCTCAGACCACTGAGCCACCGGGACGCCCCGCCCTCATGGTATTTTAAGAGATTCTGAATAAAACCTTCCACCAAATAGCGTCTGAACCAAGTCAGCTCTGAAGTCTAAACTGTTCTGCGATGTGTGTGTGACTCACCACAAACTTCTCAGCCAGTTTGTAGCTGACGAAGTCGAGGCCCTTGGGATGCTGGGAGGTGGAGACGGACTTCCCCCCCGACACCACCGCCCGTCCCGACAGCAGCTTGTCGATCTTGTCGAAGATTTCCCGGAGCTGGGAGCCGGAGATGCTGGAGATCTGACTGACGGGGATGGTGGCCGCTTTCTGAAGCTCCATCCGCAACTTCTTCGTCTGAGAAGAGAAATGCAGACGTTAGTACAGAATATTAGTTTTAATGTTATATAGAAGTGACGAATGAGCAAACCTCAGTACACTTGTATATTGCCTTTTCTGTACAGGGGGTCAACATATGGAATCCATTGCTAACACACCTGAAAAGTGCTCATATTTGGAATCACTTTAAATACAAATGAAACAGCAACCAGTCATGTCTCTCTCTCTCTCCCCCCTCTCTCTCTCTCTCTCTCTCCATTTTTTTGTTTTTGTTCTGTCAACATAAGAAACATGGCACCACCTCTATGCAGAGATATTTACAATGTCTTTTTTGTGTGTGTATTTTATACAAAAGCCCATCTAGGGACAAACATTGCAAATTAGCTTATGCTATAAATGTAATGATATGTGACATCAAATTATCTTTTTTAAATGTTCTATGTCTATGTATCTATCCCTATTCAAACAAACACTGAATGAATGAATATAAGTGCATGAAGGTTCTTGGTTCTTTGTTGCTACCTTAGTGCTTAATGTGTGTGTGGGTTTCTCTTAGGGCTGCAACTAACAATTATTTTCACTGTCGATTAATCTGTTGATTATTTTCTTGATTAATCGATCAGTCTATAAAATGTCAGAAAATGGTGAAAAATGTCGATCAGTGTTTCCCAAAGCCCAAGATGACGTCCTCAAATGTCTTGTTTTGTCCACAACCCAAAGATATTCAGTTTACTGTCATAGAGGAGTAAAGAAACCAGAAAATATTCACATTTAAGAAGCTGGAATCAGAGAATTTTGACTTATTTTTCTTTAAAAAATTACTCAAACCGATTATCAAAATAGTTGGCGATTAATTTAATAGCTGACAACTAATCGATTAATCGTTGCAGCTCTACTACTCTTTTGCAAGTTTTTTTGTCCGCAATCCCAAAGTTCACCGGCCACTTTCACTATTTTACCAGCCAACTAGATCGAGACGAGGACCTCCATGATGGCTGGTCACCTGCCAATATGGGTGGAAGAGTAAACTTGCCAGCCCCTTCCTAAGCTAAAATGTATTACCATTTAGCTGCTGGCTGGTGGGAATTTCTCACCCGGATTATAATAGTAATCATAAACATATTATAACCCTCCACGCAGAGAGGAGAAACCGACCTGGATGTCCTTGGTGCCGTTCAGCTCCTCTAGAGACTGCGCACACTGAGCGGCCGCCTCCTGCAGCTCCTTGTACCACTTCAGTGTCGTGTCTTCAGCTCTGGTCTGCAGGCCTGAGGACAGAAGAGGAGGTTACAGTCGGGGTGTCATGGTACACAAAACTCGAGTGTGGTGTGTACCTCGGTTCTGGGGTCACAGTTTGGTACGCTTTTCGGTACAGCGGGAAAAAAATGAAATACAAAAGACTTAAGACTTAACTTTGCTAGTTAACTTTCAAAACTAAAAAGGTGGATATAGTGGTTCTATATATAATAAATAAAATGAAATGTCCATTAGGATAAGTGCAGCATATTGAAAGTGTCTGGTTATCATCTGGTTATGTGGTTTTGAATTATCACTTGCCTTTTGAAAATTGGGTCTGTTATTGAAGAAAGAGAGAAAACAGAGGCTTGCCCAAAGATTTCCTAATCACCACACTGTCTGAGAAAACTCTTCACATGCACTGCTGCCATGTGTGCACAGGTTTTTCTGTGCCATTTCTTCTTCAGCACTTAACGTAGGATTTGCTCAGTTTGAATGAAAAATGACGGATGTTCTCTGATATAAAACTTGTTTTATGCGAGCAAGTTATTCTGCACAGCGCCAGAATATAACTGTGTTTCTGGATGAAAAACCTTTTTATCCAAGAAGAAACTCTTGAAGTCCTTGAAGAGACTCTTGAAGTTTTTCCCTCAGGAGCAGAACACACATTCTCCAACTTCATTTTTCTCTCTCTTTGAAAACAGACTCTCTCTCACACACACACACACACACACACACACACACACACACACACACACACACACACACACACACACACACACACACACACACACACACACACACACACACACACACTCTCCCTCACTCTCTCTCTGAATAAACATACTCACACACACCTCACTGCCACACTTTCCCTACAATTTTATTAGCACCATTTTAAATTATTTTACTTCCCTTGCGATTTAGAAATTGCAGTGGTCAGTTTTGCAATTTTGGGATTAATCAGGTCATGCAGCCGTTGTGGCTACCAAGGTGAGGCTAGTGGCTACCAAGGTGAGGCTAGTGGCCACAGAGCAGGTCGTCATAGCAGCAACAACAATGGAGGAAAGCAGGAAGAAAGAAGAGCGAAGCTAAACGTTCAGAAACACGGTGAACATCAGTGTCAGATCTGCTGTGGAGGATTTACGCTGCCGGCGACCTCAGCCTCTGGAGAGATGACATCATCAAGATGAGTGACAGGTGGTGGGGCGGAACTTGACAAACTGGGGGGGGAGGAGGGCGGGGCTAACAATAGACTTCCTGCCTCGAACAATACTTAGCACCTCTGTTAAATCCCTCCTGCTCCCTCTCACCTTTCCTCTTCGCCTTCTCTTTGGCGGACAGCGCCGCCTTCTTCTGCGCCTCCTGCTGGGCCTGCAGCTCCGCCTGCTTCCTGCGCTCCTCCTGCTCCTCCTGCTCCTTCTTCTTCTTCTCCTGGGCCTTGGCGGTCTCCTCCTGCATCAGCCGGATCAGGGCCCTCATCTCGTGGAGCGCGCGCTCTGCCGCGGTCATGTCCTCCACGCTGGGAAACTCACCCTGCAGACAGACGGGAAAACGTTACACAGGGTCTGACGGGTAGACGAGCCGCATCAGTGACCAAGTTCAACACAGGGCATGAAAACACAGATAAAATATACAGAAAACATATCAGACATATTAAATAAATACATTAAGACCTATTCTCCTGAATTCAGAGTCTCCCTGAATCGATCTGATATACTGAAAAAACAAATTTCTACTTGGAAATTTCATATGATCAGCATGCAAAGTCAGATGTCAAATTTCCAAGTTATGATGCAACGATAACCTTTAATCTTCTGAACATGGCGGGAAAAAAAACGTTTTATGTCAGTCAATGGTAAGAAAACACTTAACACAGATATGCCCCTACATTAAACGTTTATAGTTAACCGGACTAACCATCATAACTAGAATGTGTTTGTTAAATTTGCTCATTCAGCTGCAGGACGTCCATGTTCGTTTATTGTTTGTCTTCCGGTTTGATTTTCTGACAAAAAAATACTGGGCCGTGTTCAAAATGATGTACAATATACTTGGTACATATGATATCCCAGCTTACGAAGGAATGTTATGGATGGGTGGTGTAAGCCTGTGTGGGCTGGGCACCTACACTGTGTCACTAGGACTTTACCTTTTTGTCAAACTGATACAGTCCCAGGTCTTTAAAAAGGTCCCAAATTTGCACGAAAATTCAGGAAATGTCTGAAAAAAAACACCTGTAGTTCCAATACACAAGTACGTTTTGTCGTGATTTTATTTCAGTGTCATGCACTCTACACTGTGAGAGAAAAAAAGATACAGACTTGTACCTTTTGTCACTGGGGATGTACTTTTGTCAATCATAACAAAACATACTTTGGGACTACAGGTGTGTTTTTCAGACATTTCCTGACTTTTCATGCAAATTTGAGAACTTTTTAAGATCTGGAAATGACCACAGTAATTTTCCATTTGTTTCCAGACTATTTCCAGACCTGTATAGGCAAGAACCACGAACCCATCAGCAGCCAAAACGGTAAGCACCAGGAACTCAAACCTGACCTCGGCCGTGGTTCGCACCACCTCCGACACCTGGGAGCAGAGCTGGTTCCCTCGGGTGCTGTAGGAGCCGAGGTCGGTGGGCGCGGCGCCCGTCCTGGTCTGGGTGGACGGCTCCAGCAGCTGGTTGAGCTGCAGGATCTCCTCCTGGATGGTGTTGAGGTTACGCAGCCGCTCCCGGCCCTCCGTCTGCCGCTGGCGCTCCAGCTCCGCCTCCCGCATGCGCTGCTGCTCCGCCTCCCTCAGCCGCAGGTTCAGGATCTGACAGAGTCGCGGCGAGGAGGGACGAACACATTTAGACACTCAGAGTGGTTTTAATATCTCAACTACAGCCCATTACGTTTGGAGGCTGTTACTAAGTACTGACTAACAGGGTGCCCAAACTTTTGGACAGGTCACATTTACTGTTTTATTTATTTTTTCAATCGGTTAAATTAAGCAAATAAAGAGTAATTGTACATAAAAAATTGCATAAATGTGTCATGTTCAAGTTTGTTCCCTGCAGAGTTTCTGTTTCTGAATTCTTTTCACTTAGAAAATCAACAAAATAACAAAGACTTTAGTAAAGTCATGTTTTGGCATGTGGTTTTCATTGGGGTTTGTTTGCTTGCTGGCTAACAAAGCAAAGTCTTGAAGCAAAAACAAACTTTTGTTGGTTGAGGTAAACTCAGCTGACTCTTCTCAAGCTACACCTCTCAGTACAGACTAAAACTAAAGAGGTTAGGGGGCTGAAGACGAGAGTTTTCTAAACAAACCTACATTATCAGACCATTCTTTTAACGTTACTGTATGGATCTACATCTTTTACAGATATCGCTCTTTTTTAGCCATTATTAGCAAAAAGCCAATTCTGTGATGAGACCTGCAAGATGGCGCCACAAGAGTTCTGATCAACTGCGAAGCCTCGACATATCAAAATGATCATCCTACCTTCATTCTGTGTCGCTGCTCTTCTTTCAGCTTCTCTTGGCGCCCGATGCTCTCTTTAGTTCTGCCACGCAGGAAGAGAAAACCACATTTTGATGTGACCACGTAAATGTAGTATTTTCTGAAATGTTATCAAAACCCAGTTTCTGAGCGGGTCTTACTCTCGGTCCATCATGTCCCTCATACACTGGTATTCCTGCCTCTGCTTCAGCTCCATGAATTCCTCGAAGCGTTTGAGCTGCTCGGACTCGCGGCTCGCCACCGACGCCACCAGCTGCTCCTGCAGCTCCTGCCGCAGCCTCAGCTCCGTCTGCAGCAACAGATACATACTGTATATCAGGCCCATACTGACCTTTAATTAAAACCTGTTAAGCAACTAGTCAGTGTCTTTCACCTCTGATAAGATAGATATAATGCAGTTTGTTTGATTACACATTTATTTTAGAATAGATCAAAACAGTAGTTGTCTATGGGAAGCCTTTAATCTGAATCTAATGAGACATGTTGATTGGATTCCTCACAAATATGTAGGAATATGTTTTATTCATCATCCTAGGTTTCAATGGAGAGTTTTTGTGTCCCATGATGGTCTAAATGTGGTTTCAGAAGCTTCTCCACCCTGATAAGAATTAAATTCTGGCGGAATCAAAAACAAAAGTATCAGCCTTTTTTTTTTTACCCAAAATGGGTATGTAGTGATTTGGAATATTACTCTTTGTGTATTCTATATTTATACGTATTGCGTTTATGTTCACGCATATTTATGCCCATGCTTAAAATGTATTCCCTCTGAATCAATCAATCAGTCAATCTACTCAACATAAAACATTGTAAAGCAAACATTTTCTTGATGTCCAACGCAGTCAGACAGCCAGGAGCTTGCTGTGTAAAACAGTTGAACATGTGGAACTGGTGTGGGAGAAGGGGAAGGTGTTAACAGTCGTTATGGTTATTTGGACCCCACCTTGGCCTTGGCCCGGTGTTTCTCCTCACAGATGCGGATGCAGCCGGCCATCTGCGTGGCTCGGGGCGACAGCAGGGAGATGGCGGGCGGAGACGCAGGGCCGGAAACAGGACCGACACCCGGATCCAGATCTGGATCCTTCGCCTCGTCGCTGACAACCTGCAGCGCGTCAACATGAGGAAAAGACAGGACAAGTCATTCAAGACAGGAAGATGCTTCCACAAGAGTGCAAAGAGAGGTAAATAAAGTGAACAGGGGAGACTATAGCATGCTGTTCTCTCTTTCTTTTGGAGAGAGCATCACGTTGAGCTCCACAGAAAATTCTTGCAGTTTGATACTTGGCTTTTGGAAAACCAGGCTATCTGCAGGTTTCAGAGAGCTTTTAAATGCTGCCGGGAATTACATTTAAGACCACCAAAATAAAGAAACAAAAGTCATTCAAAACCAGCCTGTTTCTGATTCAACATGGCTAGTCGAGGTTCTAAAACACCAGGAAATTAATTGTTTAGGAACATGATGTCCAATTATAGTATATGCGATGAAAAGAAAACATATTTGGCATATTGTATTAACCCTGGTCTCTATTCATCTAAGAGTGGACATCACATGAAAAATTAAGACCTCTAAAAACTGTATTTATATATAGATATATTTTACAGTTACATACAGGCGTTGATTTAGATAATTTAAGCATTTTCCAGACTTCTTAAAGACCCACAGTCCTGCAGAAAATGAGGAGAGACCCTCATCCAAACATTAGGATTCACTGGTAAATTTGGCATATACAGTATATACCATATGTTCCACCAATTGTAGTTGTTACAATAAACTATTAGTTTTATAAATTGATTTGCACACGTCTCCCACAATGCATTTTAGTGGAGGAAGATTACAGGTGAATATCAGGCAAACTACTTATAAAAGTTTTAGATTTTAGAGATTTTATTGAAGTTAGTGCTGCTTGATGTATGCCGAATTCACCAGTGAACCCTAACGATTCAGGAAACATCTCAGATCATGTTTTATGAGGTGTGTACGCTTGGCGATAAGTTAGGCAACATTAAACCACCAGAACTCACGATGGAGTTTGGCATGCCGTTCCCTCCCATACACAGAGACAAGAGAGAACAGCAGGTATTCGGGGCTGTGGAGAGACTCGCCTGCTCATGCTCGGTCTTCAAAGAGGGGACGACTAGCTGTGAGAAGGAGAGGGAGCCGTTTGTCCCGTTGATGGAAGGGAAGGAGCTGGTCGAGGACAGCGAGGCGGGGCTCTCCTCACTCAGGCCAGGGCTGGAGTCCCGGGAGCCGGAGCTCAGAGAGAAGCTCTTCTGCAGCGGCCGGGGGCTGAGCCGCTTCAGGATGAGACCGGACAGCGGGGACAGGCTGGGGGCATCGATGCAACCGGCCAGAATATCCTGCAAGAACACACACACACACACACACACATTAATCCTTCTGTTTCCGTATGAGCTCTATAAAGGTTTGGCTTTTATTTGTACTGTACAGTAGTGCTGGGCGATAACTCAATATTATCGTTTGTCATCTTTCAGTGGAATCATATGGTGATGATATGGTGATATCATGACACACAATTCTGCTGTCTAAACTGATGATAACAAGCACATGTTATTTAAAAGCTCTGACAAAATGAGGTATGGGTATAATATTATTTGAACATTTCGGTTTTGTTTGACATCACACCTAACATTACCATTCGGCTGAATGGGATGAACATTAATTTCATTATTTACCATTTTGATTTTGCATAAATGAGCCATATCATGATATATATTGAAAAAAATCCTTTTGATAATCGTGATATTGATTTCAACCACATAGCATACACTGCATAGCCCTACATTGGCTTCAAAATACAAAACCAGTGTGTACTAGAGTGTTTTACAAAACAGTGGGGTTACAACACAGAGAACAGTAAATAAGTAAGACATAACACAAATAAATAAGAGCAATAGAGTATAACAGAACATGTCAGACACAGTGAGAGGGCAATGAATAAAAATGGGTTTCAAGACATGTTTAACGGTAGTGGCTGGCCGACAGATTTATCACAGTACAATTGGTTATGGTTATTGGTAGACTTCTGTCAGCAATAATGAGATAATGTTGACTTAAAAAGATAAATTTGACAATCAGTACCTCCTCCTCTTTTCATGCAATGCTAGTGAATTATAAATTAAACTCATTAAACTGTTACCCTCATTGTAGGTCGCCCCGGTTAAGAATGTCAGCTAGCTAAATGCCTAGATTGTAAAACATGTTATGAAGGTTACCCTACAAAAAGAGAGCTAACTTTGCTTGGCCTAGCTAACGTTACAGTGAGCTAACGCCTCTCGAGACTCACCTCGCCCTTTTCCAGCCAGTGTGCGTTGTATTTGAGTTTGCCTTTCGGTGAGTTTTTTAAGGCTTCTAATGTCTCCCATCGTAGACTGTCAACAGGCATGGCGACAGGACAGTAAACAACACCCAAACTTTTAAAAAAGCTAACCAAAACGCTAAGCTAAGTTTTGAAGCTTTGAACGAGGTTACATTAATTACAGTCCGACGAGAAACTTCCCGCCTGCTGCCTGGACGCTCTTATGGTTCCGGCTATGCGGCTCCTCAAACCCAGAATCTCATAACCTGTTTCGTTCTTGGTTAAATAATCTCGTCGACATTGTATTGCAATAACTTGGTTTATTTTGCATTTCAGAGTAGTGCTTACATCTCCGTCGGCTCTACTAAGAATAATGCACATGATAATATCAGTGTGACGTCACACCTAGACCCGAAAACCACTCTAGCAAGCTTACCACACCAAATTACAGCTATCTGGGGATGTCGTTTATCATTCTTCGCATGTCAGCAAACGATACACACCTCTCAGAACATAACTTCAGACATTTTACGAATCGATAGGAGCCACTGGAAAATTCGGCATAAAGTGATTCACCCAGCAGCATTACATTTCAATAAAATCTCAACTAGTTCACACTGCTCACTACCGCTCTTCACTTTATTTTGGTAGATAGTTGTGGAATAACAAGAAAACCGATTCTAAAAGTAGAAGTTTTATTGAAATAAGAGCTGCTTGATGAATGCCGACTTGAAGAACAGACCCTAATTATTCATAAAAGGCCTTAAGTCATCTTCTATGTGTGTGCGTTTGCCGATAAGCAAGGCCAATTTAAATTGCCAGATTTTTTTAATGAAGTTTGGCGATAAAAGTCAGATTGGATATAACGAATAATCACCATAATATTCAGATGACATTCCTATAGGGACTTAGAATCTGTGGTCCTCAATGGTGAGTTTATAGCGACCTTATCGTACTTAATGGTATATTAATCTCCTATGATATCACTATATTTGTACAATACCCAGCAATACACTCAGCTCTTTTTAATGAAGGTACAGATCAGTTAAATCAAAGTAAAAAGCTCTTTAATGTTATATTACGATCATCTATTTATTCTGCCAAAACAGAACATGTAAAACTTCATATTCTCACATTCAGAACAGAGACAGACAACAAAAGACTTTGCAATATGAATCAAGAATTGTACAGAAATTGTCTTGGTGACACTGATAAAAAAACATTTATTCCAAAGAACTTAAATAAAATCTAGTCAAGTAAAATGTAAACATTCTCATATTAAAATTAGCTTTATTAGCTTCATATTTATTGCAGGAATTTAAAGTCCAAAGTAGAAAGTGGATATAGTGTCTCTTGCTGGAACATTAAAATGCTCTGTGGAGGACGGATGCCCAGTCAGACCGGAGAATGCATTTTGCAGTTTAGCTTGAAACTAAAGAGTCACCAAACACGTTCCCATAGGAGGCTTTGAGAAACTGGACGTAGTTGTGCAGGCTGCGGTTGGTGGAGTCCGACTGCTCCAGTCTGTCCTTCATGTTCTTCAGCTGACACTGCAGGCGACGCTCCATCTGGAGGAGGAGAGCAAACAGACTGTCTCAGCTTTTACTTTCAACTCAAGCATGTGGCAGTTTCAGCAGGGGCTCCCAAAACTGTTTGAGGGGGTACAAATTCATACAAACTCGTCCAAAATGAAAATCAATGGACAACATATTCATTTATTCATTCATTTTCTTTACTCGCTTTACCCTTTTCAGTGTTGAAGCCTATCCCAGTAGACATTGGGCAGAAGGCAAGGAGAACATACATATTAACATTTAATATTAACAGTTATTGTCAGTTTGATGATAGCTGCATTTTTAAATACAGTTATCTATGGTGGTACCAATTTATTGGTCTAAACTAAAAACAAGAGGCAGATTAGATTATCTGTTAAACTGAATCTGAATCATCATCTTGACTATATCACACATGAGAAGCAACAAAAGATCTCTGATTATTTTATATCTGAGATGTTAGCTATCAGATATTCAATGGGAATTAATCAAAGTGTGACGCACCTCCTCCTTGCCTCGGAGCAGCTGACTCAGCTCTGTCTTGGCGACGCTCAGCTGGCTCTCCAGGTCCAGAGACTTGGACTGGGAAGCTCTCTCTTTAGATAACGCCCTCTGCAGGCTGTCGTCCACCTGCAGGGCAGAGGGTGAAGTTAACTGTTAACTTCAAGTTTTATCTCTTTATCTTACTCTATTTGGACTCACTGTTAGCAGCAAGAGGCCTAACAACAGAGCTCGCTGTTTCAACCGACAGCTGACTGAGTCGATATTTTCTGCAGGTCCAAGTACTACAGGTATGGAAGAGACCAAAATGGCTGAGCCTGTCCTGTGAGTGTGTATGTGGTCGGACCTGTCTCTTGGTGTCGGTCAGGGTTTGTTCCAGCTGTCTGGACAGGAAGCTGCACTCGCCGCCTCGCTCCTCCAGCTGCTGCTGCAGGCTGCGGACGGAGGCTTCCTTCATGGTGACGACCTGACACATCTCTCTGTTTTCCACGCTCATCTCCTCCAGCTTCCTACACAGATGAGAGATCGGGGAAAAAATGGTAGCAAAAGTTAATAAGATGATGTATAACGTTTAACACTAACATTACTGTCGTGCCAGCAAGTAGCTTCTACAAGTAGGAGCCACTTTTTTCAAATAGTACATATCTAATTTCGGAATGAAACCCTTTATGTGTCTGCTCCTCGGCTATCTTATAATCACTTAAGGAGGAATGATCAGGTTTACCTCTCCAAACTCTCAATTTTCTCTTTCAGTACGTTGTTCTCTTCCTGTAGCAGCAGATTCTTCTGCTGAAACGTCTCCAGCCGAGTGCCTTGCTGCTCCACCTGAGGATGAACACAGTCAGCAAGACAGGCAGTGGTGCCAGCTGTAGAAATCCCCCTCCATGCATTCATCCTGCATTATTACTGCCGACGGTCCTTTCTCAAATGTTACACAGTAGAACCAAATTAGTATACTGTGAAAGAAAACTGTAGCATCTCTCAGACAGTTAGTTACTAGGCCTTGCAGCTTCCAAGAAGATCACAATAAATAAATAGGATATATTATACATGACCAGTCTGTGTCTGACTCTGTGTTCAGGCCTAAATCTCCCGTTTGCCTGAATTTGGTTTTTCAATGATGTTGGGATGTTTTGGGGCATAAACCATTTCCTGTGGGCGTGTCTTATGGGCGTGGCCAGCGGTGAGCCGGTTGTGGCCACCAAGGTGAGGCTAGCGGGCCACAGAGCAGGAAGTCACAGCAACAACAACAACAACAATGGAGGAAAGGAGGAAGAAAAGACAGAAGAGCGAAGCTAAACGTTCGTAAACACGGTGAACATCAGCGTCAGATCGGCTGTGGAGGATTTACGCTGCTTGTGACCTCAGCCTCAGGAGCGATGACATCATCAAGATGACTGACAGGTGCTGGGGCGGGACTAACAATATACTTCCTGACTCAAGACGAAAGAGTGAGCTCAAATTTTGAATCCAGTCCAAGTCAACGTGGAGGCAGCAGCCTGGAGGAGGGAAACTCTGGTGGGGAAAGTGAAGGAGAAACGTTCTCCTCTCTCAGCATTTAGCACTGTGGTGCCCATGAGCAAGGCACTGAACCCCCAACTGCTCCAACTGACAACAGTAGACTGTGTTGACCTGCAAAGCTCCCAGTGTGAATGTGTGTGAGTGTGTAAATGTGAAGCAGGACGCTGCTGGGGAACAGTATGCACACTCAGCTTCCCTCCCTGGATAAATAAAGGTGAAAACAAAAGTCAATATGTGTGTGCAAACAAATGATATTTGATTCATACATATTAATTTGGTTCTACTGTGTAACACTGAAGAGAGAGCCGTGTGACCATTTTAGAAGTCCAACTTTTAAACTGCTGCTGCACTTTGGCTCAGTCCCCAAGAGGAAGTGTTTGGAAAAATCAAGGTTTGGTCTGGTAACGATTAGCTGAGAGACACCACAGTTTTGTGTTCAAATATATTGATTTGGTTCTACTGTGCAACATTCAAGACAGAATATGCCTGCAGCACTGATGCAGGACAGAACAGGATAAACTCATGAAAGTCAGGGAAGCTCTGAATCATGATTATAGATATAGATATAGATATAGATATAGACAATATAGAAACATTTGATTTCATTTAGAGTCGTAGTTGAAAATAGTCAAGATGTTGATGTAAGATGCAAAAAGTATAGTCACACACTAATCATATTTGGAGCGGTTTATCTGAACTGGTGAAGCGGTGCGGTTCGTTAATCCAGCCAATTACAGGAAACCACCCCAAAACGCAAGGGATTATGGGTAGAAGGGGACGGATGCCGTTCCTCATGCTTGGAAAGCCGAGCAGAACAAAATTAACTCTGGACTGATGCTCATATTCAGCTACTTCTTCATGTGTTCTTAACTGGTATGAACACCACAGAAGAAGAGACAGACAAGTCCATCATGCTGAGATAAAGTTACAGGAACTGGAATCAGGTTTGTTTTAACTCTCTAACCTGCAGGATGACAGGTTAAAACTCTGTCCAATGAACAAGCTACTTGTGAGTCATGTGACTTCTGGTTCATCCTGGTTCCTTGTTATTAGTCAGTATGAATGTAAACAAACCAAATACAACAAAGTAAACTTTTCCATTCTGGTTCAGACCAAAGAAAACAAACTGTCTGTGTGATCACACCCTGAGAAAATGTTGTTCCTCAAATCCTCAAGACTAATAATCACAACTGATCGCAATATCTGACAAAACAAACATGATTCCTGGCTGCAGGTGTGTGCTCTCACCTTGTGTCTGACTTCAGAGAGGGCGGAGCTCTGCGCGGAGCTCCTCCTCTCGTGGGCGTCGGCCTCGTCCCGCGCCTCTCTGAGCCGCAGCTCCGCCCTCCTCAGCCTGTCGGGCAGCGGCTCCAGCTCCGCCAGGCGGCCCAGCAGCTCCCTCCTCACCTGCTCCAGCTCCCTCTCCAGGCTCACCTTCACGTCCCGCGCCTCCTTCTGCGTCAGGTCCAGTCTGAGGCGGTACTCCTCCGACTCCAGACGAGCCTGCTGGACCTGCAGCGGCAAACACAGAAAGTCTGTTTTTACCAGTTGAAGGAACTCGACACTTCAGGTCTAAGTTTTAGTTAAAGGGGCAATAAGTACGTTGATAGGATTGTTCATCAATACCAAAGACTCAGTGAGTATTTACACGCACACTAATAAACCGATCATAGTCCGACTAAGGCAATTCCCTGATTCCATGTAAACAGCATAGTGCGAATAAACGAAATCGTAATATGTTTTTTGTCAGTATGTTTATGTTACTAGTCCTGTGCTTGGAGGTTTAGAGGCTGACTCTACCTTAGTCTTGTATTTCTCCACCAGGCCTTCGTGTTTTCTGACTGACGTTTGAATCCGGCGAGCTTCAGACTGCAGAGCGCTGAGCGTTTCCTCAGATGAGATCAGAGACGCCTTTAACATCAGAGCAGAAATGACCCGGAATATAATGTTTGTTTACAACAATAATCATCACCATAATACCACGATTCATCTGGTCAACTGTTACAGTGATACTGCTCATGAATCAACACCTTCTAGATAATAACTATTATAATACTAAAAATGTCTTTAATAATACTAATAGTTCTACTGTTGTTACTACCACTACTACTAGGGATGCACCGATGCCAGTTTTTCAATGTCGATACCAATTAGGAGTATGAAAGTTTAAGTATCGGCCGATACTGAGTACCGATCCGATCAATTACTTTTACTGAACAGTGCAGGCTTACTTCCTTAGTTTGGGGTCAATGGACAAAATTATTGAGATAAAATCCTTGTTTTTCCCACTGTTTGAGAAATACAGGCTTCTATGTGCCACAAATACATAAAATCAAGACAGTTTGCTTTTATTTCTTACATGTTACTCATGGCTTTCGGTATCAGATTTTAGTCTTGGGTAAAATCGGTGCTTCCCTAACTACTACTACTACTACTACTACTGTAAAAATGAACAGGATAATGAGAACAGTAAGAGGTTATTGGTTACAGCAGGTTTATAAAGTGAGTTTCCAGGACCTTCAGCCTGTGGTTGTCCAGCTCGGCGGAGGCGTTGTCAGCACTCAGACCGTGGAGCCGGTCCAGCAGCTCCTCTCTCTCCATCCGGCTTCTCTCCTCCGCCGTGTGAAGCTGTGAGCTCAGTTCACTCAGCTGGCTGCCAGGTCAGGATGTTCAGTACAGTAAAGCTTGTGTTAGAGCCACTGACACCGTTCAGGTTTACTACCCATCTTCCATTTCAAAAATCACACCCCTTTTTATTTCTTGACTGAATTTGAAGATTTCGGTTGCTGTTCAGTATGAGCAATATGACCCGGGTTCCCACCATGCCCTAACATGAATTTTCGTGACTTTGCATGTAACCTAAGCTTTTGGTTTAACTTCAAGACCTCGTAATTATCAAATTAATTTCCCAAACATACAGATAGGAACACAGATAATAAACTGGTGCAGAGGTGACTGTGTGTGCGTGCAGGATTTTATTTTGGACATCATTTTTCTTTGGGATCATTTGAATTTGGGGTTGAATTTTTGCCGCGCAAATATTAAAGTAATAATCAGAAGAAGAACTGGGTAGTTCCTTGATTTTTGAGTTTAATTTAGGCATCATGTAGGTAACTGCAGGTTCTCAGATGACAGAACCTACTGTGCACTTACTGATGTTTCATCGCTGTACCAGTAAATCAACTTAACCAAACTTAAACCAAACATGTTTCTGGGTGCGCTCACGTTCTGAGAGCGGTGCTTTCCTCCTCCAGCTGTCCTCTAGCGGCCGCCTCTTCAGAGTGGCGGGAACACCAGTCATTAGATGTGGAGAGAGCTTGAGCCAGCTGGGACTCCTGAACGATGAAATACACAGAACAGCATAAATCTATTATTATTTTTCAATTCTGCATCGCAAGCCATTTTCATAACCGGTACACATTTACATTTTAGAGGCTGTTGGTGGATCTAACCAGCAGCCTCTCAGTGACAGACGGTATCTCCTGCCCTGCTGCCCTGTGAACGCCCGGCACTGAGGCAGACCTTCAGTATCTATCTACCACCGCTGACCTTCTCCTGCAGCTTGGCGGCCAGTCTCCTGGTCGACTCCTCGGCCTGCCGGGTCAGCAGGGCCGCGGCGTCCTGAGCCCGCCTCTCCTGCTCCTCCCCTCTCTGCTGCCTCAGAGCCTGGATCTCCTCCTGCAGAGCCTGGATCTCCTTCTGCAGCAGCTGGATCTCCTGCTGCTGCCGGCCGTGGCTCCGCTGCAGCTTCTGGTCCACACAGAGAGGAGGGGAGACACTCACACACTGGTTTAAAGAGGCATTAAAACCCCTTTCACCCTGATTTTCCCATTTGTCACATACGTATTCTGTATCTGCTCGTTCCAACGCTTCACTGAAGCTACAGCTGCTCATATTGAGTTAATCTTCAAACCGTAAGATGCCACTTTTTTATGGCTGCACCATTACTCCAAATGGAAAAAAATCGAGATGTCCCGTGCATCATTTTATATCCATTTCTCTGTCATTCAGAATGAGATATTTAGTACCTTGACTAGAATTTAAAATAAAGTTCTGTGGGTTTGAACAAAGCTTGGCCATGCAACATGCGTTTGGGTGGGAGAGGGGGGTAATAAGTACAATGCGTCACTGCCCCATAGCACAAACTGACTAATATATCTGCAGGGGGTTGATAGAGCTGTTGATCAATACTAATGACTCAACGATTACTTGACTGTGCCAGAGACTTGCGTAGGAGGAGACAATTTCTAATGAAGCTAAAGCAAAAGTTCAGTCAGGAAGACAATGTTTCTTACGCTCACTCCTTCTAATCTGAGGATGAAGAATTTTTCCATGCTGTCATTTTTCCCCCCACACTGTCAGAGGTCATAGATTGCCTAATGACCTTAATCTATGACTTCTATCGACCAATAGACATTGCAACAATATCAACAAGTCTTGACAAGTTCCAGTGGGCGAGGCGTTATTGTTCCAAAACAGAGTGGGCCAGAAAGTGGGTTTTGAAATCCAGAAATCTCACTGAGTCACTGGGACTGATCAACAAAAATCAACCAACCAAATCAAACCAAGTTCAGAGCAGACATGGCAGGATGGTTCGTCTCTCACGTTTGATGCTCTCAGTGCATGTTGGTCCACGTCTGACATTTCCAGTGTGGATTTTTTTTTTTTCCAGTTTACGTTCACAAACCTGAGTCTGGGCGGCCAGTCGGCTCTTCTCGGCCTCTTTTCTGTTCAGCTGAGACTCGAGATGGTCGCGGGTCGACTCCAGGACTTTGGACAGCTCTTCAGTCGTCTTCACGTTGTCCTGCCGGGTGGAGGGAAGCAGAGGGAGTTTCTGTTTGTCAACTCCTAAAGGTTAAAGCTGTATAATCAACGACAACATAAGAGCCGTTGATTGCCACCTCTTTCTAACTATCCAGCCACGTCAAAGCAACTGTAGCATCCTTTACTTCTTTTTAAACCGTGGTAATAGTAATACAAATCATACAGTGATGTAAATTTTGGGTATTTTAAAACCTTTTCAAAATCCAAATGCTCAGCAAGCTTGGAAGCCTCTTTCTCTTTGCTGGTGAGTTTGGCCAAAAGTCGCTGCAAGAGAAAAACAAAACAAAACAATCAATCAAACAAAATCAATCTTCTCTGATGCTGTGTAGTGATTGATGCACATATCAATAAGGAGAAACACAACACTGAATATGATTGGGTGCTTATTACTCACAATGTTCTCCGCTTCACTGTCGGCCAATCTCTTCCTTAATGAATCTTTCTGTTCTGACGACACCAGTGATTCTTTCTATTGATACAAGAAGTCAACATGGAAATTACATAGTGATGGAACAATCTGCTTATCTCCTGATACGATTCGATACGTGATCTGAGGTTCAGGATTCAATACAAACACGATACGATGTGATAAATAAAAGTTCAGTGACAACAAAGTCTGACTGTGCAGAATTATGTTCGTTTCTGAGCCACAAATCTTTCTAGCGATGCCACTGGCTGCTAGAATGTAAACAACAATTTAAAAATGTCATTACAAAGTGACAATAATATATTTTGGATGGAGAGCTTGTGGAACTGTGATGGTCAAGAGTCTCACTTGTGAAAAGAAAGGAGAGAGACCGACCTCGTGTTCACGCCACTCTCTGAGGAGTTCCCGCAGGCTGTGGTTTGTGTTGTCGAATATCTCAATCTTCTCCAACAGCAACTCCTGCTGCCGTCCGAGAGACGCTGCGTTCATCTTTGATAGTCGCTTATCCTAAAAAAAAAAAGGGACATGGTTATCTACAGTGACAGCTGTTGTAGCATCTATCCTGCATCCTCCAACCCACTGATCTGCTTCTGCAAACTGTGGGAAAATGATCATCTGGTGTTAAAGTCACTATGAAAAATTACTTTTTTACACAGCTGATTTTCCATGTCACAATATACACCTACGTAACAATAAATAACCCCACAAATTACAAAAATGTGTATTTTCTTGTATTTTTATATCAAAACTCCATTACTTTTCCCCCCTGGAAAGAAGTATATCTTTAGTGGTGGCCTCATGCTGCACCAAGGGGCGTAAATAAAAACTCCAACCAATAAAAGACATCAAATAAAACTGTCTTTCTCTCCCCTAATTGATCTCCCATTGGTTTACACTTCTGAATGATCCCTCTCTGCGTTACGTCCCGCCCCAACATCCTGTTTCAACAGGAAATATGTCAAATTAAGGAAGCAAGATGCTCTCAAAATGTTGTTTCATTGTGACTTTAAAGTAACCTTGGCCAGGCTGTCGATGGTTTCCTTCAGAGCTGACAGCTGATTGGCTACCGTCACGCCGTCGATCTCTGCTTCCACCAGCGCTCTGAGCAGCAGGTCTGACTCCCGCTGCTGACAGCCAGAATCTGACCTGAAACACGGGGAAACTCTCTCAGTTACAGATGGTTGAGCAGGCGGGGGACTGTTTTCTGTGATACTCTATAGATCCTTTTCAAGGACACTTCTTCTATGACTCTGAGGGACTGAAGTTTTAGATCACTGAACTCCATTGTCGCTGCTGGAAATATCTGGACATGGTCACCTCGTCTACGATTGGCCAGTTATCCATGAAGAAGAAAAATACACCGAACTACTAAATTGAGCCAGAAAGGCAAAGTACATTGCCTGTGTGTGTTTTAACAGTGTTAAAGTGTTTTTTTTTCCTTTAAACAGAATACACTGGTACAAAGCTGTGTTATCCTCCACCTGCTGAGGCGGCTCTCCTTACTTCTTTAGACGTCGGTTGCTGTCTTGCTCTCTGAGCAGGACGCTGAGTGTTTTGGACGCTGCCTGCAGCTCGTCTTCCTGCTCCTCCGTGTCCCGCTGGAGGCCGGTCACTCTGTCTGACTGCTGCTGCGCTCTGCTCTGCTTCGTCCGCAGCGCCGACTGGTGACAAACACAACCAAACAGACATGAGTTTAGTGAAACACTGAGACACACAGACGATTAAACTCTACTCAGAGGGGTTGTTGTAAAAACCTCACTGAACTCAAGCTGAACGACAAGCTGCACAATAAATAAAAGTCAAAATTGCATTATTGACTTTTGCAATTATTAGATCGCAAGGGGCTGAAATATTTCCTCAGAGGGAAATGTGTCTTCAGGGACTGTGCAGAATTTGCTGCCAACAAATCAAGTTGCATGTCAGTGAATACAGTATATTTTAGTCAAGCTGAGCAAACTCAAAGCATTATCATCCCGTTTCTCCACACACAATGTTTTGAACATTTTTTTAAGATCATGCAACCCTACTGCAATTCCAGAAGCACGCTCCGCTAAAACACTGCAATCAAATATGTAATATGCACTGAACAGAACCCTCTGCTGCACCTCAGTCTCAGGTGGTTCTGCGTCCATCATCAGTCTGTCGATCTTACTCACACGTTTATCACCGCAGCCGAGTCTCTCCTCTGCATCCTGTGTGTTGACAGGGGGGAACATGTGTGTGTCAGCATGTGATGAAAAATGAACAAATATATGAGAAGTTTTCCAAATGTTCCAAAATGAGAGATCCACCTTTTGAAAATGGTGACACTCTTAGTGACACTCTCTCAAAATTAAAACAAATGATGTGACTTTTTAAAGGATAGTGGGTAATTTAAGTCTTTGGTTGACAAAATGATTATTATGTGTATTTTGTTTATATTCCATTTTGTTATCAGTATTTAATATTTGAGACCCTTCCTCAGGTTTATTCAATTTTTTTCCTAATGAGGTTTTTTTTTGGAGAGTTTTTCCTTGTTGTTTTCATTTATTGTTTCCTAATGTGGGCACTGTGAAGCCTTTGAGACTGTAACTGTGATTAAAGGATATAAAACAACGTGATGAGAATGATTAAGATAACCCCCAAATGGGTTATATATTTAAACAAACTGTGTGACAGTACGTCTATTGGCTCTGAATGAAAATACAGCAGTGAGGGAATAACAGTGTGAAGAGACCTGCCACTTGTATGAGCCTAAGTCTCTCCGGGTCGGTGTTCTTCCTGGAGGAATCCATGGGGCGCGGGACTTTGACCGGACAGGGGAGTGAAGACTCTCTCCGTCTCCCTTCATCTGTGCATCTTTGATCCTCTTCTGCAGAAAAGGTGGAAAGGTAGAGATAGGTAAAGGACAGGAGTCTTAGTAAGGCTGGGTGATAATTCTATATTATCATTTATCGTCTTTCAGTGGAATGATGATATGGTGATTTTGGGATATCATGACTCACAATTCTGCTGTCTGAACTGATGATAACAAGCAGATTTTATTTAAAACCTCTGACAAAATGAGGTATGGTAGGAATATTATTTGAAAATGTTAGTTTTGTTTGACATCACACCTAACATTATCATTGGGTTCAATGGGATGAACATTAATTTGATCATTTAACATGTGATGTGATGCTGCATAGGAGAGCCATATTGTGATATAGCTATATCAATAGTGTAAGTAAGTAAATGATGATTTACTTGTAAAGCTCTTTTCAAAACAAAGTTAAAAGGCCAAAATTACAAGGTGCTGTGAGGAAACTAACAAATCAAACAAGTAAGACAGGTGATGCATTTCAAATAATTAGACTTGGTTACAAAGTCATGTATTGAAAATATGGCAGGGATGTTTTTGCAAAGAGTTCCATCAACGTGTAATTATGTCAACATGCAAAAGCGGGTGTTGAACTGATGTTGAGCTGTATCTCCATGATAAGGTGAATAACCTGCGGGTTGGGACTCCTCCTCATGTGAACATGTACAGGTGTTTTCTCCGGTACATGGACGTGAACAGGCGGCGGTGAATCTCCTGTTTTCATTCTTTAGCGACGTTAATACAAAAACGAGACGGCACTTAGGGCGAGGAAGACCCCGTCGGACGAGCGTTCAAAACGGACAGCTCGATATTACTATGCTAAATTATGTTACATTACTTTTATTTCCCCGACAAATCTCGACATCTTACCGAGGCGTTTTGTGCGGACGGCTGTTTGGATCGGGAGGCGGCCTCTGATTGGCCCGTTTGTAACAGCTCGTTCTGTGATTGGAGGAGCGTCGTTCTCCACAAGCGTTGCCAGTAGTAACGGACAACAAGTAATGCTTATGCCAAATGTTACAACGCAAATACAGTCCCATTTTCTGTAAAGTATTTATCGTAGTTTAACCTGCAGTTTATTTGTCTGCCATTACGTGTATCTTTGGATGTGTATTTTCCTCTTTATTTATTGAGAATTCACATAATATCGAAATAAAGTGTATAATTCAACATATTCTAGCCAGGGTACGATATGGTGATGATGAGGCATACAGAAGGTTACTCAAAAATATGTTTGTATAGGGAACTAAGAGCTTGAATCTCGTAACGGTTCTTCTCTTATGAGCAGAGAAAATAATAGCTGTATAATTTTTCATGTACGCAGTTCATAAAGGAAATGGTGACTGCACTTCCTGTTTGTCTCCGCGTGCTAGCGGCTACTTCCGGTTATTTCCTCTTACTCCACTAATCCTAATCACTACACAGCAATACTTCATAATTCAGTATTCTTGCTGGTTGAATTAAGTTGACGAATCAAATCTGTTTTCGATCAGCACTTGATAAGAACCGGACGACCAAAATATTGACCGATGTTCGCCCGGTGCTCCGCCTCAGATCGGGCGCGTGGCTAAAAACAAAAGCTGCTAACGAGTCAAGCTAGCTAACTTCCTGCCTGACGTCCATGTGCGTGTGAAGCATGAGGCGCGCGCTGCTGCTGAAACAGCTGGAGAGATGGTTTTCCTTCATACTCCTGTTTTACCCGACGGTGTACCGGCCCGGTGAGGCGTGCGGTGCCGCGGCGGAGGAGCGGGGGACCGGCTCCTTCGTGCTGTGCCGGGCGTGCGGGCACGAGCTGGCGTACGAAACCGACATCCGCTTCGTCCCCAGCCGGCTGGCGCTGTCCGGCCGCAACGACACGCTGCTGGCCGGGGACAGACGGGTCCACGTCCAGCTGTTTGAAAACCCGCACGGACTCCAGTTCGAGGTTATAACCTTTCGAAAAGCAGACGTTACCAAGCACTGGCCGGCAGATAAGGGCTTCTCCTGGTTCCCGGGGTTTGCGTGGACGGTGGCCACCTGCCCCCAGTGTAAAACACACTTAGGTGGGTAGGAGCCAGTACACTGCAGACATGTCCGTATAAACAACTCAAGAAGTCTCAAAACATTATCTTCAAAGTGAAACATTCTGTCAGTAGAGATGCGGCAGTTGCGCTGTTTCCAATGCAGTTTTACTGGAGAAAATGAGAAATCCAAGGCACTCAAAACACAAAATTAAAAGTTCTAGGTTGCTTGTTTTAGGAAT
Source organism: Centroberyx gerrardi (assembly GCF_048128805.1). Classification (NCBI taxonomy): domain Eukaryota; kingdom Metazoa; phylum Chordata; class Actinopteri; order Beryciformes; family Berycidae; genus Centroberyx; species Centroberyx gerrardi. Next base: position 31,357,799 of record NC_136004.1, on the reverse strand, counting down.
TTTCTGGAAGCTTCAGTGTCTTGAAACAATTAAGACAACAATGTCCACATTAACAACTCATGTAGTCTCAAAACCTTACTTTTCTATTTCTGTTTCCAGTGCAAGTTGAATGAGAAATCCAAGGCACTCCTTTCAAAGGTTTTGTTTCAGGAAGCTTCAGTGCCTTGAAACATTTATGGCAGAATGAGACAAAAATGTCAATATTAACAATTCATGTGGTCTCAAAACCTTATTCATCTTCAAATTGAAACATTCTGTCAGTACGGTGTGACAACTGCACTGTTTTTAATGGAGATGAGGAGAAATCCAAGGCACTCTTCTAAAAATTAAAAGTTGCAGGTGACTTGTTTGGGGAATTTTCTGGAAGCTTCAATGTCTTGAAACGATTAAGATTTAATGCAGATAAGGAGGCACCTCTACTCTTTAAAGATTAAGTTTCACAGTTCCTACACATTTCCAATTTAAAAATTCCAGACTTATTCCAGTCCTCAATTTCTTGGTTTAATTTGAAGATTTTAGTGTTTGGTGCTGAGTCATCTTGCCCCTACTACACTATAATTTATTACCCCATAGATTAAAGATTATTCTTCATAACAAATATTAGAATATGTGAGATGACAGGGTCAGATTTGTAGCCTTATGTTAACTAAATTTGAGAACAAAATGTATGACAGTATTTTTCCAAACCTCTCAAGACCTGGAGATTACCAAAAATATTTTCCCATGATTTTTCAGACCTGTGTAGGAAAACTGTTTACTTGTTTCAGGAATTTTCTGGAATCTTCAGTGTCTTGAAATAATTAAGGCAGAATAAAATATGACTATAGTATCAAGAAAGAAAGTGACAGTTGATTTAAGAACCAAGTTGGAGACAAGTGAAGTTATCTCACCCCACTGGCAGATTTTACCTGCTTGTTTAAGCAAACCAAGACTCAATACTAGTTTAAATCAGTGGTTCTCAACGTGGGGTCCGGGGACCACCAGGGGTCTTTGAGGGGGTTCCCAGCAAACTGATGAATTGTTACTTCATTATTTCATTTAACACAATTATAGAATGTAGAAGAATGACTGTTTTGATCATAGTTTCACTGTTATCTCTCTACCTACAATACAGACAGTCATGGGATTCTGGACAAAATCATATCTAATAAAAATATTCTCAGATTTGGCTCCGAGAGACAAAATGGGGGGTCTGTGGCCCTAATCTGGACTAAATTAGGGGTCCTTGATATGAAAAAGGTTGAGAATCACTGGTTTAAATGACTTATGGTGCTTATTTTAAATATCTTGCAGTATTTACATCAGTTTTAGTGACGGGACACAGCTGATCTGCCTGTTCCTCCTGCAGGTTGGGCCTTCCAGCCCGGCGACTGGCCGGACACGATCACACACACCGAGTTCGAGGAATCGGACAAGACTTTCTTGGCTTTAATCACCCATCGACTGTTAAGAGAAGACTTCGCATCGAGCCTGCTGATGACGCCGAAATCTTTCATGAGCTGACGGGACTTTGGCGATACGATCTTTATTTTTTTACCCGGGTGCCTACGCTGTGGCCTAAATGTTTCTGTCCAATAAAAAGTTTGTACTCCTACTTGGTCTGAAGAATCCCACACTTGTATACACAGTAAGTTTTATTGTAACAAAGCAAGTTGTACACCTCAAATTTAAAACAGTTTCTTTTTCCCCCCAGCGGAAAAGGAAAGGGTGATTAAATGTAAATTCCATGAGATAACAGGTCTTTTTTTTTTTTCCCATGAAGCAGTGGGGGCCAAAATTTACAAGCTTGTTTTTTTTCTCATTTTGTTCTCTTTATTTAAAAATGTCATTTCAAATCTTATGGATATCTGTAAAACAATACAATGAAAAAAAAAAAAAAATCCCATAGAAATGGTGTCAAAATAACCACTCTCCCGGATAACCAACATACTCCCCGCCCCACCCCAGCTTACCCCCCCCCCCCCCCCTCCCCCTCTAAACATTACAAGTGAAAGGAATGAGCTGGTACTCGTTAACCACATAGGGGAAAAATAACAGTTTTTTTCAAGGGATCAACTCCCCAACTGAAGAAAATCATATCTGGAAAAACAAAAACAAAAAAAACAAAATTGGAGAGTTCTGCTAGCGCTAGGTCACTACACCATGGCTTTAGTTAATTTACCACACAACCTTTAACAGGAGGAAATCTGTGTAAATTGTCTTTTCAAATTCTACTCAGGATGCCGTGCTGATTCTATTTTTTGTAATTTTTTTTTTGTATTTTTTTTTTTTTATTATTGTTTTTGAGATGATTTTGGGGGATGGTACTCACAATTCAGGGCAAAGTGCCATTGGCTTTAGATGAAGTCAAAGGAGAACATAACATGGCACCAACAGGTGAGAGGCTTCAGAATGGAGGATGAAGCACACACGGAAAAAAAAATAAAAATAAAAAATAAAACTTTGCTCCCGATCATGGGTGAAAAAACCAAACAGGGAATAGAAGGTTGAGGGTCTTGGTAGATAATGTCATTTCTTAGTCGTCTTCTCCGTCGTCGTCCTGAAAACGAGAAACCAACAGTGAGCGTTGTGCACAGAAACGGCAGCGATCATAATAACGCTCACTAACAAACTGCACCGGCCGTACCTCTCCGTCTTCTCCATCGTCATCCTCATCTTCCTCTCCGTCTTCATCGCCCTCCTCGTCGATGTCCTCCAGACCCTCCTCGTCCTCATCGTCGTCCTCGCCTTCTCCCTCTTCATCATCCATGTCAGGAACCTGAGGGATCAGATTTACCATCAGCTCTTGTTTGCTTTTCAATGATACAAAGCCATAAAGTTTACAGTTTCCCGCTCTGCTGGATGGATGGGATACAGCTGTTATCTACCGGCCACAGTGGCTGGAGCATACTTAAAAAAATAAATAATAATAAATCACCAAACAGCTAGGCTAGGTTTTTGGAATAAGACCTCCAAACGATGGCTGGTTACTGTGCAAAGTTGCAGGTAGACACATTTCCACGATACAGGCGATAGTTTGGTAACAGTAAGCGTACCAGGTAGTACTGCAGGGGGTTTGGCCAGATGTCGTCCTTGATGACCTCGCCCAGCTCGTCGGCCCCGGCGTCGGCGTGATCGGTGAACCAGGTGAAGAAGCTCTCTGGCTCTTCGTGTTGCCTCTTCCTTCCCGCTTTGTTCTGTGTCTGGCTGGAGCGCTTGGTCAGGTCCTTCAAACACAACGGAGAAAAAAAATTAAATTTAGATGAGTCAAATTACTTCAAACTTACTAATCCACAGCAACTCAACAGACAAACCGTCTGTTGTTGAATCAGATCCTGTTGATTTAACACTCGCCGTTACATCAATGCAATTACAGATATGTAACAAGGTGAAAGAGTGAATGAAGTCTAGAAGAACAGAAAAGGCAGATAAAAAAAAACAAAGATATATTTTTAAAAATCCATTTATACAAAATAATAAATCTTGCCAACTGGTAACAGACTGCTAAGGAAATAAATGCATTAAGTGGTAACTGACCTGTAATTTGTAAATATGTATTCAGCACGACTTATATGAAGATGTTAAAATTGAAAGAATATAGACATACCTTTCCTGATTTCCATTTGATTTCTGTTGACTTTGAAGATGGGTCTCCGCTCTCATTCAGATGGAACTCTTTGGAAAGTACTTTGTTTTCGAAGTACGGATTTTCATCGAAATACTGGAACACACAAAACGGGTCGTGTTAAGAATGCAACAAGAAATGAGGGAGAAAAACATTAACCTGCAACCTCACATAGTATCTGTGTGTGTGGCAAACAATACTTACAAAATCTATTCTGTAGCCTGACTTGATGTCTTCAAACTCTGTCACCTCCACCCGGCTCAGGTAATGAAGTGCTTCTTCATCTTCCTCCCCCAGTAGGGCAGATACTGTGGGAAGAAATAAAATATTTTAGAGGCTGAACTTTATCTTGAATGGCTTTATCCAGCAGTAATCCAATCCTCACATTTTTAAGATGTTTGTAATGTATTTTAAGTGCCAGAGTGTTTGTTTTTCCATCCGTACTGTAATTATGTCCATCTGTGTGGCAATAAGAGGAAATGGAATTGAAAAGCTCACCTTGTGGATGGTTGACAAATGTGGTGACCCAGAAGTTGGGGATTTTGGCGATCAGTTCTGACCTCTTCTGAAAGAATGGCTGACGGAGTTTGTTGTATTTCTGTTCTACTTTGAGGATCTCCTCGCTGGCTTGCTCGTTCAACCTGAAGGACAAATGACAACAAAAATGAAGTCAGTTCAGAGTGTTCACACTGATCAAAAGTGTCCTGTCCAAGGTTCCTTTTCACTCATTATGCATTTTAATTATTATACATTTGGTTAATTTTCACATTAGTATGGATTATTTTTGACAATTTATTACCTGTCAATTTCATTCTGAACTTCGTCAATGTGTTCAATAGCTTCCTGTTGCTCTTTCTCTGTGAAAATGAAAACACCATTAATGTGTAACAAATTATGCAACGTTTATACCACATAAATTAGCAGTTTGCATTTGAACCGCCAGGACCTGAACGAAAAATACCGCGGGATTTTTAGTTTTATCTAATCTACAAAGAAAAACGAGTTTAGTGACTCAACCCTGTAGACAAAGTAACTAAATAAAGAAATAAATGTAATGCTTCTTTTTATTTCAATGGCAAATTAGTTACTATGAACCTAAACGGGCAGAGTCGCAAAACATTGTTCTTCTAATCTCAGAACACATGCATGGTGGTGTACGGTAGCTAATCCAGCGCCACAGCACAGTATGTAATGTAATGTTAGCTGTCAGATATCGGGGTTTTGTCCGGATCCTGGAGGTAATGTGAGCGGCCAATAGCATGGCTCAGAGAGAGCGGCTCCAGCGGCTCAGACACTCAGCGTTTCCTGCCGGCTGCTACCGAGAAGGCCGCGTGGTTTAAATGTGGGACGTCTGACTGCACACACTGGGCTCTGTCTGAGAAACCAGCGCGCAGAAACCAGCGAGGGGGGATGCCCAAATACACCACCTAAACCCCCGTTCAGCTGCCGCGTCTTGCAGCCAGTTGACCAAAAAATAATCCCCCAGTCTGACTGATAACGTAGCTGGCTGGCATTAGTTTAATCGTGGCGGGATGAGCAACATAACAGTAACGTCGTCAGCTAGCGTTAGGTAACGTTACAACAACAACGCTAGCTGGCTAGCCGCTAGTGCCCAAATGAAACGGCTAACTTTTCGTTATGATTGTGTTGGGTTAGCAAACCACAGTATGGCAAACAAAGCATGAATTTGCAAACTCAAGCCATATTCAAAACGGCGCATGGGACAATAATTCTCCAACATCGCATATGACCACTCAGTCACTGGTCATCGAAATAACTGGCCATGCTGGTGATGCTAAATTACCTAGCTAACATGGCCTCTTAAGCACCGGTCTGAACTGAACAACAGCAGTGCTCACACTACAGGCAGGAGCAGCAGCATGCTAATAAACGCGTTAGCTGGTAAGCTAGCTGCTGTGAGCGAAATGTAAATATACGCAGCAACCACTGCAGCCAACAACAAAAGCAGGTCCCGGGCGTAAAGCAAAATCAAACTAATACACGCTCTTTTTAACAAGTATTTTGCCCCCCACAGCAATGAAATTGATGTTAAGAGAAGAAAGTGAAAATGGCGGTGAACAGGAGGCCGCCATTCCTTACCGGAGGTTTCGTCCGCTCCGTCATGGTTTGAGTTCAGCTCCTTTTTACTCACTTTTGCCGCCGAAGCCGACATGTTTTCGCAAGCTGGGAGAATTTACAGACGTCTGAGAGAATATCTGGTAGCTTTGAATCTTGTTTCTCCTTGAACAGGAGAACGTTAATTCGGCGTAAAGTTCAGCGTGCAGAAGCCAACAACGTGCTGCTTTCCACACAATGTAGCTGCTGAGGAGCGAGGAAGTCACAGCAAGCGCCGCTCACGCGCTCCTTTCATTACGAACGCGCCTCGCCGAAAGGAGCAGAGACGAGCTCCGCCTCTCAAAATAGGTCTCCCTGCACGGCACCAAATTGCTGTTTTACGAGAATCCCCCTTTTCTATAAATTACACCAAAAATGAAATAAACGTCAAATTATTTTACGGATCCACCCAGCCGGTGATTTCCGATGTATTTGCGGCCAAATATTGAGTTCATTCAGGCCAGGCCAAACCTTCAGCGGGACCGACTCGCACTTGCGCACTTTAAAAAGATGCTGAATGTCAGTTGAGGTAGGAGCCTGTAGTCAGTGCAAATTAGCTCATAAGTCACAGTTTGGCCCGAGCTAATTGTTTGTTCTAGACAAGAAAAGATTGAATAAACACTGACATTTAGTTCAAGCCGCCTCTAATAGCAGGCGCACTCCTTAAACCATTCAACTAAGAAAGCTATGTCTAATTAACTGCTGTACATTAGCCCGTGAGAAATTAGCCTATGAGGAATAACAATAGGCTAGCGCACGTCTGTAGCTCTAATTAAGACAAGTGCATGGTTAGAGAGTGAAGTATAGTGTATTGTAGTGTGTCCCCGCAGTGTCCTTTTATGTCTCCTTCCTCCTTGCTCCATGTACCCTTACATTGTTATTTATAATGGCTTTCACTCAGCCGCCTGTCACCTTGAGCTCATCCAGCTCCACTATGAATTAACAGGGCAACACACGTGACAGAAGAAGAAAAAAAAACGCATGCATGTTTGCTTTTACATGCAAGTTTGGGGGTTTTATTAACTGGAGATGCTCAGTGCTGCTGTCAGTACACCTATATATCCTGGATCATGTTTTCTACCCCCACCCTCCCTCTTCTCCTCCCCTCCTCTCCTCCCTCTCTTCCCTGCAGCTGACTACCTCCAGTATATGATTAATATCCCTGACACCCCCTCCATGCCGGAGCAGGTTAAGCAAAAGCTCTTAAAAAGCTGCGGGGTGGTTTTCTGCCTCGTCCCGTGGAGAAGCGAGCAGCAGCAGCAGCAGCCCCTCTGTGTGTTTGTCTTTGGTTGGTGACAGCGGAGGAGCATGTGGTCCTGCGCTGGCCAATGCTGGCTGAGCCCAGAGCAAAAGGCGATCAGCGCTGTCAGACTGTAAGCAGCAGCAGCAGTGTTGGCACCGAGAGGAACTCTGCCATCCCTGCAGAAAGCCCCCCAAAAGAGAAAAGCAGAGGCGGAGAGAGAGAGAGAGAGAGAGAGAGAGAGAGAGAGAGGGGGAGATTTGGTTTCAGAGAGGAGGATGAGCAGGATGCAGCGGCAGAGGGATGCTGCAGAGCCGGGGAGGAAAACACAAACAGCAGGACAGCCTGAGTGATCCGGCTCACAAGATGTAGGAGCCGCATAAGGAGAGCCCTCAGTCAGTGTGTGTGTGTGTGTGTGTGTTTATGTGTGTGTGTGTGTGTGGAGCGTAACATCAGGGGGGACTTGTTGTCTTTCAAGGATAGTGAAGGTGGAGAGGCGCAACCTGAGAAGAAGAAGTCCCCCCCGCCCCCCCTCCTCCTCCTCCGCCTCTCCTGAGGATGACAAATTAGTCCTTATTCAGCAAGGAGAGACAGGATCACCCTGAGGTTAGTGAAGTGCACAGTCATACTATTTCCCACTGGCTTTGAACGTGCCGTTTCTACTTGTTCCATCTTTTCTTGGGCACTTGCACTTGTGTTTTTTTTTGTTTACCTCCAGTATGGAAATGAGCACATGAACCAGCACTCATGATTTCCTCATATTCTGCTGCTTGTCATAAACAGACTCGTATCCCTCAGTGTTGTTTTGGATGTTGCTTCCCAATCCCAGTTGACCTGAGCAGGGAAAACCCCGGTGTTGAGGTGCAGCTTGTTGCCCTGTGATGTGATGATGTGATGCGATGTGCTGTCGTTATCCAGGATCAGATGTTGTCCACAGCTCAGCAGATGCTGCAGGATAGCCGCTCCAAGATCGAGCTGATCCGACTGCAGATTATCAAAGTCACCCAGGCTGGAGGCGGCGGCGGGGACGGAGGCGGCGGCCGGAGCGGCTCCGCTCCCGGAGGTCAGAGCCCTTATTATAGCAGGGTTCCCAACCTGGGGGCCGTGACCCCCCAGAGGGTCACAGGGTGATTCATTGGATGTGAAAAAAATGTGTTTAGAAAATACATTTATGGTCAGGTTTTTCTTTTTATCTTTGGGATATATGCCCTTTTCTTGTAAAATAATGCATATTTGCAGGCTCTGGTCTTCTTTCAATAATGTGTCATGTAAATTAACCTGAAATGGGGAAAGTTAAAGGAGCATTAAGTAATCTGTTACTTTTATCTACCTCTACTCATGACCAGTAGGAATTACAACAACACTGACCCGTCTCTGGCACGGTTTATGGTGACCTGTTACTGAAATAAACACTAAAGTCACATTAGAGAGGAGTAAACTAGCTAATCAGAGCAGAGATCCAACAGAAACGTCTAGTGAAGAGGTGATCTGTCACTGAAATAATAAAACTGCTTTGTCATTTGCTCTTTTGGCTTGGGAATGAGGCTTTTTAGTGTTTGTAGATGAAATGCTTTGCGACGCCGCTCGCTCGCTCGCTGCACCGTCCTCCATCGATGAGCCGTTAAAAATGTGATGGGTTTTTATATATGCTGGAAAGTGAGTTTTGAAAGCCAGAAATCTCAGCTGCTGGCTGGCTATCAACCCCCCAAACATATCATGGTCATCTTGTGTCTATTGGGGCAGAAAAATTGTAGTTATTGTAGTGATCTGTGTTTATACCTGCAACAGGAGGTCACAAGTAGTTTTTGGGGTGTCACTTCATGTAATTGTGACTGATACCTTCTTCAATTTGTTCCCCTTGAAGTATCTCAGGCAGTTTGTCCTGACAACACCTTTACCTTTATCTGTCTCTTTATCTTGTTTCCTTCCTGCTGGGGTTAGACCGATATATTTTGTTTACATGTTTTATTAATTTATTTATTTATTTATTTAATGGTTCAGTTATGTTTTTGTAAAGTAATTCTTCATTTAAAGGCAGTAATGTCTCCCAGAGTTTCTCTACCACTGAACAGGTGCTGTGGGTCACTCTGCCTTAAAGAGCTGCTGACACTAAAAGAATATCATCAGTCTGGGTTTCAGTGGAGAGTTTTAGTGTCCCATGATGCTCTGAATGATGTTTCAGAGGCTTTTCCACCTTGAGAAGAAGAAAATTCTGAATACTTGAAAATGTAAAAAAAAGATCAAATTCAAAGATATTGAACATCGGCACGAAATATCGGCTATCGGCGGCTTTAATACAAAAACATCTGCATCTGTATCAGTGTCAGCGATCAGAAAACCCTATTGGTCGAGACAGACTTCCTGCCAACCGCCAACTTGGTATTCAACTAGAAAGTGAAACTAATGTGACAGCAGCATGTCTGAGAGTAAATGCAGCAGATACTTCAAAAACAGAGACATCTGCTGTTTGAAAAATATGAAACCAACACTTAAAAATGATTGCTGGCTTGAAAGTAAAACTTCTGTGGAATAGGATTGAAGTCATTAGTTCATCTTAAAGTATTTTTAAGTAAAAGAAAATCCCCTCTACCTCCTTTCCTAGCTCCTATTTCCTTTCCTTGCACTTCTCTCTCAAACATGATCATTTAGGTTTTACAGGGACTTTTGTCTGTTTTCAGGCCACTTGACCTCTGACCTTTGACCTCCTTATTGTTGGTTGCTTGTGAAGTTTGTGATCTGGGGATTAAAGTTTTCTCTACTGCTGCAGTAATTCACTGTAGATGGGACTGTCAGCTGAATGAAAAATGTAAATGTAATGCTTTATAGTGGATTTAAGCCATTACATTCATCTAATGCAAGAATCATGCAGACGATCGTTTATAAAATAATGATGCAAAACGATCACAATTTAAAAACTAGGCGTTCATAAGTCATCATGAATTAGAGTGTCAACTAAATGCCAGAAACCTAAAAAATGTGATGTTAAGACCTTTGGCCGAAAGCATAGTGGCATTTTCCAGAATGGGACCGGCTGAGCTTTATAAATATTGATTGGAGGAATGAAAAGACTCTCAGTCTGGATCTGCTGCACTTCAGAAACAAACTCCTCATATTGAAAAGGATGAAAGAGCTTTTTCTAGGGGTTTGTTCAAATTGTCTCTCTCTCTCTCTGTCTCCCTCTCTCTCTCTCTCTCTCTCTCTGTGTCTCTCTCTCTGTCTCCCTCTCTCTGTCTCTCTCTCTCTCTCTCCCTCTCTGTCTCTCTGTGTGTGTGTCTCTCTCTCTGTCTCCCTCTTTCTCCTTGTCTCTTTCTCTCTGTCTTTCTCTCTCCTTCTCTATTTCTATCTCTTTCTCTCTCTGTCTCCCTCTCTCTCTCTCTCTCTCTGTCTCTCTCTCTGTCTCTCTGTGTCTCTCTCTCTCTCTGTCTCCCTCTCTGTCTCCCTCTCTCTCTCTCTCTCTCTCTCTCTCTGTCTCTCTGTGTCTCTCTCTCTCTCTCTCTCTCTGTCTCTCTGTGTGTGTCTCTCTGTCTCCCTCTCTCTCTCTCTCTCTCTCTCTGTCTCCCTCTCTCTCTCTCTGTCTCTCTCTCTGTCTCTCTGTGTCTCCCTCTCTCTCTCTCTCTCTCTCTCTCTGTCTCCCTCTCTCTCTCTCTCTCTCTCTGTCTCTCTGTGTCTCTCTCTCTCTCTCTCTCTCTGTCTCTCTGTGTGTGTGTCTCTCTCTCTGTCTCTGTCTCTCTGTCTCTCCCTCTTTCTCCTTGTCTCTTTCTCTCTGTCTCTCTCTCTCCTCTATTTCTATCTCTTTCTCTCTCTGTCTCCCTCTCTCTCTCTCTCTGTCTCTCTCTCTGTCTCTCTGTGTCTCTCTCTCTCTCCCTCTCTCTCCTTGTCTCTTTCTCTCCTCTATTTCTATTTCTTTCTCTCTCTCTCTCTCTCTCTCTCTCTCTCTCTCTCTCTCTCTCTCTCTCTCTCTCTCTCCAGTGAACTCTCCAGTCTCTGCCAGTCCGCTGGACGTGCGAGTGGCGGAGTTGCAGCACTACGTCCAGAGAGAGACAGATGTGTTGGCGCTGGCCAAAGATGTGGTGAAGCAGCTGGAGGGACTCTCCTCACTGGACCAGAAAGCTCTGGCTGAGGTACAGTAGGCCAGGGTTTTTATCAATCCAGGCTTTTATTTTGAAATGTCATTCTATTTCAGGGAAGCCAGAATGCTGGTAATATGTAATCTATACATGGAAATTGTTTGGAAAGGTTTCTAAAGTCTTGACTTGAGATCTTGTGTTTGTGTAAATGACTTAGATTGAAAGTGATGAGATTTGTTCCAGCAGACGACTGAATTTAAATTCTGTTTTCTGAATTTGTATGGAATGATTGAATTTATTGAAGTTGAAACTGATTATAGAAATCAAACTCATGATGCTCTTACCAAGTTTTTATCCTATTAAAACCATATTGCATTGAAAAGTCCTAGATATTTAGTTTTCTTTAAGATATTAAATTGATACTGGACTCTTTATTTGTTCTGACTTGACTTGCTGTTCTACATTTAGACTTGAGACTTGGCATTAATGACATGGACTTGACTTGAGACTTGTGCCTCAAGACTTGAGACTGACTTGGGACTCGAGCAAAGTTGACTTGGTCACAGCTCTGGGTTTTGGACGTTTGGGAATTGTATAGAAAATTTGGAAAATATGGAAAATATTGCTGTGGTCAGGAGGAGCCTCCATCATATCAGAGGTGGACAACTTGACTAATCGATATCCGATATTTAATAAAAGCCCAATATCACCCCAGTATATCGCTCTAACCTTATTGAACACCAACCAACATCTTCAAGACATTATGGTCTGGAAAAAAGTCTGGAGGTTTGACATGAGGAACCTGATCCTGCAGGACAGAAAGCAGCGCTGTGTTGTAACAGAGTCTGTCTCTGCAGGCTCAGTCCCGGGTGCAGGAGTCGTCCCAGAAGCTGGATCTGCTGCGGCTGTCGCAGGAGAAATGCCTGCAGGAAAACACCCAGGACCCTCCGCAGTCACCGGGACGCCCCCCTCCTCCTCCTCCTCCTCCTGAAACCCCCCCCTCCCCCTCCCCCTCCGTCTTCTCCACCAGGCCCGCCTCCTTAACTGGTACCATCATAACCACAGTGATATTGATATGAATGAGACTGATATGAATTTAATGATATTGGGATTCTTTTTTTTGCCAGATATTGCAGCTGTGTGGAAGAGGATTAGGGCCACATGTGAAAAATGTATTTGAGTGCTGAGATTAATCTCAGAATTCTAAAAATAAAATCAGAATTATGAGATTAAAGTCAGAATTATTACATTTTTCACATTTTTCATGTGGCCTCTTCCGCACTACAGAAGACAGCTGCAATATGAATGGTGATCTTTTTGTTCTTATTTTTTTTCTCTGCGTAATTTATTTTTAAGCACTTGAAATGTTTTTAAAAAGTGTGTGTGTGTGTGACAGTGGGGGGTGCTAACTCTTAAAATTTGCTCAGTTTGAATAAGATTTTCTGCTATATTCAAAGGTCAGGGATTTGGCACAGCAGCAGCTTTCTAAACCACTTTTCCCTTTCAGAAGAAAAAATTGCAAGTTGAAAATTGTAGTCTGCTATTTCAGTGTTTTTTCAGTTAATTGTGCAGCTCTTCTCTGTCGTGTCACGGATGCCCAGTCGTAGCTACTAAAACCTGATTTACCATACACAGACTCCTGGCAGGGCAGAATCAGCTCGTGTAATCTCTTGGTTTTGGACAGTTCAGTTTAGATTTACCAACATAAGCCCGTCTCTGCCTGTATGAGGAGAAAAAGAGACAGAAGACTGCTGATGATGTAACCAGGAGACAAATCCTGGAGTCGCCCTGCCGACAGTAAATGATGGACAGAGTGAGGACCGGTGACTTAACACACATACAGACACATTTTCTAGCTGTTGTTAGCTGAAGCTTCCATGGATGTGAGATGCAGAGGCCACATCCACACTAATACGTTTTTCAGTGTGAGCGGAGCGGCTCCGGGTGACGTCAGATCTGAGGCTCGGCTCTCTGCTCCTGCCTCCGGGAGATTTAATCATGCTGACGAATGAAAGGTTTCATGCTGTAAAGATACATATGCTTTCTACTCAACAAATGCTAGCTGATGGAAAAAAAGGAAATGACTGGTTGCTCTATATTGTCGAGCTGGGATCAAAAATGTATCGGGTGCTCTTGGAAAACGGGGGGAAAAAGTGTGCTGCAAACAGAAGGACAATCCAGGCACTCCACATATAGAAATATAATCACGAGGAAGCAAAAATTCTTAAAAAGCCTTTATTGTAGTGGCTAAATCATTAAAAAAGCCAACATGTTTCGACCACTGCAGGTCTTCTTCAGGGCTTTAAACATAGACAACGCGGGTGTGGCCTCACCTATATAATAGCAACAGCCAATGGGAGGCAAGCACATGACCCGGATAATCACATAACAGGTGAAACAAATTGAAAATAATGAAAAAAAAAAATATATAATTAAACCGAATAACATGAGAATAGATTACACAGAAATATAACATGTACATCATACACAGGGAATAGATACCCATATATAAGTTTTTATAGGCTGTGAGAGAAAAGGAGAGCCTACACAGAGAAAAATTACAGAAAACATGTGAAGTCTATATCCTCATTGAGACCAGGATACTGTCATTATAAATCAAACATTATGAATCAAATAAAAGACAGTTCAACAAATCAAAAACATTCAGTCATAATGTATGGATTACCATTACATGTTCTGCATCAAATACCAGCTGAAAGGTTCCTTTAACATTTTATGATATTCAGTATTGATAATCTATAACACTATGTGTAATCTCAGATATGTGGTAAGAAGAGGCAAAAAAAAACATGGAATTTCATAGAATTTCATTGAGCTAAATTGAACTTCCTGAAATTCCAATTCAATTCCAATTCTGTTTCCTGTAGGTTTTATCAAATTCCAATTCCAATTCCTTCATTGAATTGGATTTGATGAGTTTGATCATGATTTGATCCCAACCCTTCTCTACACAGTTACATCCTCTTGAATGTGACTGTTTAGTAAGAAAAGTGCTCAAGATAACTTACAACTTGAGTAATATTCACTAGTGAGTTTAACTTTCATCACTGTGTCAGAGAAGCTGTAGAGCAGATTCCTCCTTTTGGAATGAACATTTTATCATGTTTTTTTTTGCTTTAAATCAAATGTTTTTCATTGTCTCCAGTGTTTAGAGATGCAATATTTTTTCCCAGGCAAACTTGAAGTGCGGCTCCTCGGCTGTGAGGATCTACTGAGACCTGAGGCAGACCCGGACCCGGACCCAGACCCAGACCCGGACCCGGACCCAGGCAGCCGGACTGAGGCTTCAGCTGCTCACACAGACAGGACTCACCGCTCTGCTGGTCAGTCAGCTGTTCACACACTTCACACTGTAGCAGTTTACCTTCACACTTTAATCAATATCTCCTTTCCAATAAGATGAAACTTTATTGATCCCTGTAGGGAAATTGGTTTGTTGCAGCGGCAAATAGTAACAGGATTCAGTTGGGAAAAAAGACAAATAGAATAAAAAAAAATAAGCAATAGAAACAGTCAAAATAATAATAATGTTAATTAAAAAAAACAAACAAGAGAGACTCTACTGAGAGACTGTACTGAGAGACTCTACTGAGACTCTACTGAGAGACTACTGACAGACTCTACTGAGAGACTCTACTGAGAGACTGTACTGAGAGACTCTACTGAGACTCTACTGAGAGACTACTGACAGACTCTACTGAGACTCTACTGAGAGACTGTACTGAGAGACTCTACTGAGACTCTACTGAGAGACTACTGACAGACTCTACTGAGATAATCTACTGACAGACTCTACTGAGACTCTACTGAGAGACTACTGAGAGACTCTACTGAGACTCTACTGATAGACTCTGCTGGGAGACTCTGCTGGGAGACTCTACTGACAGACTCTACTGAGAGACTGTACTGAGAGACTCTACTGAGACTCTACTGAGAGACTACTGACAGACTCTACTGAGAGAATCTACTGACAGACTCTACTGAGACTCTACTGAGAGACTACTGAGAGACTGTACTGAGAGACTCTACTGAGACTCTACTGATAGACTCTGCTGGGAGACTCTACTGACAGACTCTACTGAGAGACTCTACTGAGACTCTGCTGGGAGACTCTACTGACAGACTCTGCTGGGAGACTACTGACAGACTCTGCTGGGAGACTCTACTGACAGACTCTACTGAGACTCTACTGAGGGACTTGTGGTTCTTCAGCAGTCCTGCAGGCTCGCTGGGTGCAGCATGACATTAACACTGCCAAGGTTAGGAGCTTTATTCCCACTGGGGCGAGTCATGCTAAAAATGTATAAAATGGCCTAAATTATATTTAGCTGACGCTTTTATCTGTAGCAACTCAGCAGGAAGAGATTCAGTCTCACACTTTGATAGGACACAAGAAAATATACGAAAAATATACCTCCCAAAATTTTAAAGTGCATTTCCTAATTTCTATTCCCAAACTCACTCAAACTCCCAGCGGCTCCTGGGGAGGAGGAGAAAACAATCATACTTGCTGGCAGATACAGTTTGTTTCATTGTGTTATAATCTCAGGGATTATAATTAGTGAAATTGTCTATGAGTATTGTCCATAGCATGGTTTAGAATCATATTGATCGTATGAACAATTTTTAAAATAGAGTTTTTATAATAAGGAATTCCTATATTTCATTTTGAATTCATATATTGCCTATAATTCCTATATTCATCTATATTGTACCTGTATTATATTTTATCCTATACTATTGTGATATGCATTGGCAACACTCAATACTACTTGATTCCTGCCAGTAAAGCTTTTTCTGAATGTGAATCTGAATGTGAATGTGAATGTGAATGTGAATGTGAATGTGAATCTGAATGTGAATGTGAATGTGAATGTGAATCTGAATGTGAATCTGAATGTGAATCTGAATGTGAATCTGAATCTGAATGTGAATCTGAATGTGAATGTGAATGTGAATGTGAATCTGAATCTGAATGTGAATCTGAATGTGAATGTGAATGTGAATCTGAATCTGAATGTGAATCTGAATGTGAATGTGAATGTGAATGTGAATCTGAATGTGAAACTGAATGTGAATCTGAATGTGACGGGACACCCTGGCTGTAGCCGGGGTGGAGCCTGTCTGTGGTCTTGAGGTTACGGGACGTCTCTCCCAGGCTGACCTGTTGCTCTCTGCTCCACAGCGGAGGTGGGCGCCGTGCTGCGGCTGGACAACAGAGCGGTGGGCCGGACGCGCTGGAGACCCGCCGGCAAACTGGCCTGGGATCAGACTTTCTGCCTCCAGCTGGAGCGGGTCAGTTCACCTCAGAGTGTTGGCTAATTCTCCACATCATAACACATACAGTATATACCCCTATTGAACAATAAATGCCCCCCAAAAATACACACAATTTTTATGTTTTCGTAGTTTTATATCAAAATCCGGTTACTCTGACTTCCTGGAAAATAATAATAATGATAATAATAATAATCTTTATTTGTATAGCGCTTTTCAAAACAAAGTTACAAAGTGCTTTACAAAACATGATAAAAGAGTACAATATACTCAGGAGTCCAACATTGTCATAAATAAGATAAAAATAAATAAAACATGAAGCATAGACACCACATAAAACAAAGTTTATAGTAAAATAAAAGTGATAAAAATGAATGAAAACAGACAGAAATGCTACAAATACTATGAAAAAGCCTTCCTGTAAAAGTTTTTAAAGGTTTTAAGAAGCAATTTTAAAAAAATGCACTGAATTTGCTAGCCTCAGATCCTCAGGGCTTCTGGAACATTCTGGAGAGTCAAACCTGAGGAACGCAGGCAGCGGCTAGGCTCATATGGAGCTAATAAATCTAAACTGTAAGTAGGAGCAAGGCCATGTAGGGCTTTAAACGTAATCAGTAAAATCTTAAAATCACATCTATATAGAGGCGAGGATGGGTGTGATGTGGTCTGGTCTCTGGTGGATTTGAGTGGTTAGTTCATGGCCATCACAGATTTTCCTGTTCTGTTTTTCTTGTTCAGGTTCTGCGGTCACTTACATTCTCCGAGTATGATTAATGTACAGGAATGTGCCTCGGTGACATTGGTGCAGAGACACACAGTATCAGCAGCTTGCAGCCAGTGTGCTGACACACCTGGAGCAGCAGACACACAGCCACACACACACTGTCCCAGGACACAGTGATGCAGGACGGACAGCAGAGTCACTTCACATACAGCATGAAGAGTTTTATTCAGAAATGAGCTCCTACTCTAATTAAATGACTGCTGGCATGAAAGTAAAAGAAACTGAATATTGTTGACGGAAGCCATTCAATTATAAAATAGTAAGATTTTAGATCAGTGTAATTTAGATTGGAACATCAGGTGACATTTTTTCCAAACTGGATAGATAGATCGTGTTTGAGAATGAATCTTTACCATTCAGCGCTCAGACCTGCTGTGTGTTACACAGGTAGGAAGGCAGCAGGAGGAGCCACTGAACAGCAGACTGTGCCCTTCTGCCCAGTTATTTGTTATTATTAGTTATTATTAGTGTTGTTATTATTAGTTATTTGTAGCAGCAATACTGCAATGGTTTGTTATTGTAGTTCTGCCTGTGGCCACTAGGTGTTCCCCTCTACCTGCAGATATTCATTTAGCACAGAGTCAGAATCACTTTATGCAGTAAATGTAAAAGAGTTTGTGTTGGTGACACTGGTGCAGGAGCCTGTCTGCACCTCACACAGTGACATTACATACTGACTCACAGTACAGCAACAACAGGACCGCATATTCAATGCAAGTGTTCCAAAAAGTTGAGTTTGTAGATTTGAGAAAAATAAAACGAGGCCTTCAAAGTTTCTGAAAATGAATGGATGGCCTTGAAAGTAGTACTTAATTTTTGATTATCAAAATTGATATATAAAATCCGAATCCAGAAATATGTGGCTCTCTGGACTGCTCTCCGTCCGAGGATCAATACAAGAAAACCCTGTTATGGATATTTGTGTTTATATAGCAGCAGTTTTAAAAAATTCAGGGACTCAAAACTGGTATGTTTTGGGGTAAGACAAGCCACACGCCAAAATTAAACATCATAGAGGCCTCATTTTATACTCAAGTCAAGTCAAGAAATCATGGTGAATTGATGGTGATCCACTTCAAATAACAAGACATTGGAAGTCATTGAAAAGACTTTGAGTTGTGAGTGTGGGAACCCTGCAGACACTACAGATCACTCTGCATAGAGAGTTCTTACACAGATCTGGAAAGTCTGGAAACATATGTATGTTTGTTTTCTTTTGTTTTTTTGTATTTTTGTATTTGTTAGATAGCTGAAAGTAGAGAGAGGCAGGAAAGATTAGGGGAGAGAGAGGGGACATTTGAACCAGGACTTCAGAGATACTACAACTGAGCCAGAGTTTGGAAATTGCACAAAAAAGTTTGGAAAAGTATGGACAATTTACTGTCCCGACTACACATTTTGTTTCCGTGACTCTCCATGTTCACATGTTGCTCTGTTGCTGTTTGTGTTGATCGTCTCGCCTGTTCGGTCCGCTGGGGGACTGCCGAAAGTCTCGAGAGCTGGAGGTCGGGGTCTTCTGGAGAGAGCGGAGGGCGATGTGTGCGGTCAAGTTCCTGCGGCTGGAGGAGATCATGGAGAACCCGAACCACGCCCGGTGTTTATGTCTGGAGCCGCAGGGCCTCCTCTACGCCAAGGTACCACCCCCACCTCCCCCACCTCCCCCATGTCCCAGACTGGCTTCCTACGCAGGTCTGGACAGTCTTGAAAGTGCAAGGGACAGATGAAGATACAGATAGTTTCTTTACAGTTTATAATTGGCTTGGTAGGCTTTTATTTTGAAAAGTGGTTCTGTTTCAGTGGAACTAAAGCTCTGATAGTGAAATGAGTTTGTGTGTATAATCCTAACAGAGAAATTGTTTGAATGGATAAACATGTGTGGGCTGGCACCAGTTTCAATCTGGAAAGTGAAGAAAAGTATGGAAAGTTAATTAAATATCAGTTCTTGAAAAGTTTGGGGATTATTCAAATTATCTGGAAAATAGTGGGAAAAACTGTTGGTAAGTCCTGATACACAAACCCAGTGCCATTTCCCATACTGTGATATTTGTTGCTGGGAGGAATAATGGTCAGCTGTAGTGTTATATCACCTAGTTTGAGTCAATATTTTGAGACAATATATTGACCAGAATATGATGAAAATCTTCAAATCCAGTCAAAAAATTAAATAGTAGAAAAAGTGTGGATTTTTGAGCACAGATGATAGCTCTTCACTTTAAATTTTTTGCACCATGTCAAATTAAAAGAACCTTTATTTTATCTCACTATCTCAGCTTTTTAATGCGTGTTAATGCCCTTTTTGAGGCTTTATGCCCCAGCTGGCCTTTTCCCTTTTGATGGTGTTTTTCAACTCCAACAATCTAATCATTAGTGACTCAGTCAACACAGACGCAATATCGAGAGCTTTTATTCAGAATTTGAATAATGTAAAATTTGCAGGAACACTGAAAGAAGGCCAATAATACAAATGTGAATGTCCAAGAAACACAACAATAAATCCATTTCCCCTGGTCTGGACTTCACAGATTAACTTCATCGACACCGTCGTGGAGCGGCAGCCGAAACTGAGACGTCAGCGATGCATCTTCACGAAAGAGAAAGGTAGAGAAGAAGATCCCGTAGGACCGAGAGGTTCCACTTGTGTTTGTGTTTCTGCCATAAAAAGAGATGTGAATTCAGTGTGTGAATTTGTCGGTTTCTGTCTGTCTACCGGTGGTGGATCGGTGTGTTGTGTTCTTGCTCCTCAGGGAAGAACTTCCTCAGAGCGGCTCAGATGAACATGAATTTCTCCACCTGGGGTCACCTGATGATGAGCGTCCTGCCTCACTACAGCTCCTTCACCTCCTTCAGCTCGTCTCTCTCTACGCCTCCTGACCCGCCGGCCAGCACCCCCCCTCCCACCGAGAAGGAGCCTCACACCACTCCACTGCCAAGGTAGTGACATGACATGACATGACATGACATAACATAACATAACATAACATAACATGACATGACATGACATAACATGACATAACACAGCATAACATAACATAACATAACACAACACAGCATAACACAACACAGCACTAGAAGGCACTTGGTAGAGCACAAACCTCTGCTGCCAAAACTGAACAATCCTCCAACGTACAAAGCTGCAGCCTGCTTTTTAGCAGCCGATGGAAGTCCCAGATGTTGGACCTTCCTAGCAGTACATGATCACAGTGTGATAGTTATGGCTACCATAAGAAAATTGTCATGAAATCTCAAATCCCAGATCTGGATCACCACTAAATTTTAATCAACTGATCCTTGGCCCAAGAGCTATCTGTCCACCAAATTTCAGCCAAATCCATTTGCAACTTTCTGAGAGATCTTGGGGGGCAGGAAGCAACGGGGCTTATGGGAAATGTAGTCTTAATGTGGAGAAACACTAGAACTAACAATACTATTGGTGTGAGATAGAAGTGACCAATCGTCTCCACCATGAGCTCATTTGTTTATAGTCATATCAAGGTAGCACTATTAATCTGACAATGATATATTGATTTTTACCCGTTTTACACCCGTAGCACCTTTAAGAAATGTGGATGCATATATTTGTGTGTCTGCAGTGATGTTCCAGTTATCAGACTCAACATTAGTGAGGAGCAGACCAGCCTGGACCAGGGAAACAGCGTTCGCAGCTCCATCTCTACAGCACATAAAACACCGCCTATGCCTACACTGCAAGAAAAACAGGTAAACGCCTCTAATGCAGCCGCCATGATGATGATGAGCCTGTAATTACATTTTACACTTTAGGCATTCAATACTTTTATCCAAAGTGACTTCCAGTGAGTGCAACAGTAGAATAAGATTAAATTCCTTGGTCTCCAACATTACAAGCAACCGACAGTAAAGAGTCTGAGAGTCACGGCGGTCTGACAATAAATGGAACAAAATATTCTTCTGACCATAAAAAGATAAAATGTGTGATGAAGACATGAAATAAGAGCTGAGAATAAAAGGTAGAAAGGATTTCTTTTTTCAAAAATGGAGCATATTGTTGCGAAAATGTCTGAAGTGTCAAGTCAAATTTGGGTGATTTTCATGTTTTAACTTCAATTTCAGGATCATATGGTTTTATTATTTCCTGAAAAAATGACATTTGGGAGACACGAGGGCTTCCTCTGACAGTGACAGTATTATATATCGAAGCAAATTAGAAAAGGAAGATATGGAGAGATGTTGCAGTGTGGGATGTGATAAATCAATCCTAATTGTAATCAAATGGTAATCTGTTTGAAACTGTGTCTCTCTTTACAGTCATCTATCAACACCACTACAGAAGGAAGTGGAGATCAACCTGTATCTGCTCTGAAGTACACACACACACACACACACACACACACACACACACACATGCACACTTACACGCATGCATGAGCACACACAGACACCATGTCATATATTCAGTTATGGCAGTTTCTGTTTTTCTCTCTGTCTCGTCACAAGGATGCAGATGGAAGATTTCAGATACATTTCAGTTCTGGGAAGAGGCCACTTTGGAAAGGTAACAGCTGATCAGATTTAACAAGACGCTCAGTGAAATGTTTTTCTTGCTTCTGTCGTCAGTGTTGGCTGTGAACTGTGTCCAGGTTCTCCTAGCAGAGTTTAAGAAGACAGGAAAGCTCTACGCCATCAAAGCCTTGAAGAAGAGAGACATCGTGACTCGCGACGAAGTGGACAGGTGTGTGGAAGAGCTTCACTCAATCTCAAGAACATATTTTTCTCTGACTTTTCTTAACAAAGTTCCAAAATGCTGTGAAATAAATAGAATAAGTCAAGTTAAGTTAAGTTTATTTTATTTGACATGGACATCACAGTCGCATTAGAATTGTAACATACATTTAGGACCAGATGCACTGTTTAGTGTTTGTAGTGAAACGCTAATTTACAACACCTGTCCACAGGAGGCTTTTTAAAAAAAAAAAAAAGTTAAAATAGACAAAAGAAAAGAAAATAAAGAAGAAAAAAAGACAAAAAAAAAAGAGAGAACATAAAATACACCCACAAATACATACACAAAAATACATCCACAAATACACAAAATACAAAATACAGGTGTGTCTACAGGAGTATTAGGTGTGAGAACAATGTTGTTTCTCTTTTAGCCATGATTTAATACCTCTATTAAAAACATTAAAATTGTGTTGCATTTTCAGCTCAGTGGGCAGACAGTTCCATAGTTTTACTCCTTTAACAGAGAAGACTGATTGTCCAAATGAGGTTTTGCGTATTGCAATGCGACAACCATATCAGCTATAAAACAACCATATGAGCTATAAGAACAGGAAGGTTTGCTCTGCCAACTCCATTAATGCACTTAGTTCATTATAGCCTACTCAGCAGAATTCAGAAACAACAGTGGACTTCCCACAATTAATTAATATACGACAATAGCATAAGAAGTGCAAAATGAATACAAAAATATATTCTGAAATTTAGATTTGAGTTGTAACTTTGCTAATCATAAGTTTGCTAATCATATTTCCTTATCCAGTTTAGTTTAAGGGCCCTGATCTGATCGCAAATGTTTTGATCATCTTCTGTCTTTAATGTAGACTTTGAAACAGTCAAAAGAGGTTTACCTGTTAGCTCTGAGACCATGCCTGAGTACATATGGAGGGGAAAAGTTCCTCAATATGAATTAAAAACTTACCAGAAACCAGCCTAGTAACAAGCCTATAGACATTCAACAAAGCCTTGAAGATATCACTGAACATGCACAGTATTTGGTGTGTTGATGAAGGTGTTTCCCTCCTCAGCCTCATGAGCGAGAAGCGGATCTTCCAGATGATCAACGCGTCCCGGCATCCCTTCCTGGTGAACCTGCACGGCTGCTTCCAGACCGGAGACCACGTCTGCTTCGTCATGGAGTATTCCCCCGGGGGCGACCTGATGATCCACATCCACAACAACGTCTTCACCGAGGCCCAGACCAGGTTCACATCGCCTCTGTCGGTTAAACCTGCAATAAGCAATATCAGACCTTCTTTTTTTTTTTCATAAATGTATTTATTCATTTAACAGGTACAATGAAATACAATGTACATTAAGGACTCTTTTTTTTTTTAACATTTTTTCCCCTCACCCCTGGTCCCACATAGAATTTCTACGGATACAATAAAAAAGAATAAATAATAATAAAATTAAATTTAAAAAAAACAACCGAAAACCAACCCTTCCTTCTTAACATAGTGGTTAAGTCAATGATAAAACAAAAGAACATGCAAAACGACAACACTGTAATTGATTTGAAATGTATTGACATGTATTGATCAATGGTGAGTGCTTCACTTGTCCTGTAGTGTCTTTAATTTAACTATGTAATTAATCATAGGGCCCCAAACAGAGTCAAATTTTCCAGATGACCCCTTCAGGTTGTACTTAACCTTCTCCAGGTTTAAGAACATCATGAGGTCTTTGAGCCATAGAGATGCTTTGGGGGCAAATGGTGACTTCCACTCCAACAATATTCTTCTACGTGCTAATAAGGATGCAAATGCAATACTGTCCTTTGTTTTCCTCCTAATTATTTGATGACCTGGTAATACTCCAAAAAATGAATCTGAAGCTAATGTGTGCTATGTGGAGATTTCATTGAGACATGATGATATAAACCAATATCCACACAGCAACATGAATGAAAAATAGTAGGTACAGAAACTCATTGGATTCAAAAGATGCTTAATGAAGCATTCTATGCATTGTTTAGTAAATACACATAAGACATAAATTCATAATTAAAACAATACTTTATGAATAGTGTCGTAGTTAAATATTATTTCCACGGTTGTAGATGTAATTTATTTAGCAGCAAGAAGCTGTTTCCCTCCTCTCCAAGCACCCATGGGAGTTTAGAGGAATTTGGGGAGGTTGGAGAAATTTTGAATTGCATTTTTTTCAAATTTTTGATAGGATATTTCCTCATATCTATCAATTAAGGCACAGTGAGCGACATCTTACTCAGTATTTTAATCCAAATCTATTGTCGTTGTGTGCAGGTTCTATTCAGCGTGTGTCCTGCTGGGTTTAGAGTTCCTGCATCTGAATAAAATCATTTATCGGTAAGTTGTGCCTGCATGTGACCTCATGTGTCCGGTGACCTCATGTGTCCGGTGACCTCATGTGTCCGGTGACCTCATGTGTCCGGTGACCTCATGTGTCCGGTGACCTCATGTGTCCGGTGACCTCACGCTGCTGCAAACGGTCCCAAATACTAACTACATGTCAATCATGCGTGTGTCTTATACAGAGATTTGAAGTTGGACAACCTGCTGATGGATGCAGACGGATTTGTGAAAATCACAGACTTTGGACTTTGTAAAGAAGGTAAAATAATGCAGCAGATCAGAATCACAATCAGAATCAGGTTTATTGCCAAGTAAGTTTTCACAATACAAGGAATTTGCCTTGGTATGTAGGTGCATACAATAAACATGGAGAAAAATAAGAAAGTAGAAGTAAAAAACACAAGTACTGCAAGTCAAAAAGTCAAGAACATAAATATAAAAAACAAAAATAGAGATATTTACAATACAGAATATGAAAACATATAATACAAAATGTGCAATATATCTGTTTTTAAAGTGAAATGAAAAAGCTGTACAGATAATACTGGAGAGGGGGTTCTTTTCAAAATACACATAATCACAGTAAAACAATGCTTTCTCACTACAGTTAATAAGGCGTTTGTACTGTCTTAAAAGTCTTAAAACAGGAGTGGAGAAGTAAATAATGGTTGGAATAGCAACCAATAAATGGGAATTATCAGCACAACTGGAACACTTTTTGACCTGACAATTTTTTTGTCTGAGGCTATTACGATTCTTGATATATAAACTCTATTGAACTCTACTCTCATGTTGATCTGTGCTGAAGAAACATCAGGTGAATGAACGTGTAATGTCAGTGAACGTGCAGCAGAGGTTTCGTCTCCTTCACCTCGGCAGGGATGGGGCACGGAGACCGGACCTCCACTTTCTGCGGCACTCCGGAGTTTCTGGCTCCTGAAGTCCTGACGGATGATAATTACACCCGGGCCGTGGACTGGTGGGGGATGGGCGTCCTCATCTTCGAGATGCTCGTGGGAGAGGTTAGACACTCGTTAATACACACTAACTAATACACCTGATTGAATGTTCTATGTTTTTCATTCTCTTAAAGCCATTTTGATCTAAAGGCTTCTGCTTAAATGCTTGAAATTAGTTTCTTAGACAAATATAAATAGTGAAGTTGATCCTATGTATGAATTTCTTTCCAAAGCCTTTGCCTTTCCATCAAGGCAAAAGGGCGATGATTTTGGTGTCAGTCCTCTCGTCACATATTGGGTAAAGAGACCAATGAGCCAAACTCCCAAACAGTCGGTGTCGTCCTTTAACCAGCCACAGTCAGAGTGTCCCAGGCTGCTGGACACTGTGTTAGTTTTCCAGAATAAAGAATAAAGAACTTGCCCGCTCATCTCAAAACTCTTCTTGATGCCCTCAGAGTGCAGACTTTTGTGCACACAGATTCAAAGAAAAGAGGGAAGTCCACACTACCAAATTAATTACAAATGTTTATTATAATATTATAGAAGCATTTCAGCACTAGACCTTCATTGAAAAATGCTGATGAAGGCCTACTGCTAAAATGCGTTTGTTTCTGTCTGCTGCTGTGCGTTATAATAAACATTTGTAACTTATACAATTTTTTCCACCCTGGCTTTAACGTTCCCAAAAAGTGTTTTTACCACATTGATCAGCATTCATTAGATTTCCTGAGTCAATCATCAGTGCAAAACTCCAAAATGTACCAGCATTCGACTGATGGCTGATGTTGATTTCCACCTGCACCTCCCTCCACTACATAACTAACACTGCGTCCTTCCTCCTGCTGGCTAGTCCCCGTTCCCCGGTGAGGATGAGGAGGAAGTGTTCGACAGCATCGTGAACGACGACGTGCAGTATCCAGGCTCTCTTCCTCCAGACGCCACCGCCATCATCCAGAAGGTAAAGTGCATTGTGAAGAATAGATTGCATGTTATATATACACTGAATGTACAAAATATTAGGGACACTCACGCTTTTCATGAAGTCCACTGATGAGGTGAATCCAGGTAAAAGCCATTATCCCTTATTGATTTCCCTTATTAAATCTGTACCAATCACGAAGGAGGAAATGTAGATAAAGAGAAGCAGACGAGTTGGAGAAGGATTTTTAAGCTTTGAGACAGTTGAGATGTGGATTGTGCAGAAGAAGCTGCAACTCGATATTAGGAATATTTCTCTAATGTTTTGTACATTCATGCCCTGACTTACTGAAGCCTTTCATGGGTGACAAAACCTTTAGCACGTGCAAAACCAGTGACAGAACCCCTGATTGGTCGAGCAAATTGTCTTGCACCTATCACAAGTCTGGGTGCTGAACATCGCAAAGGTTTTCATACCAACTAAAGGTTTTAGTAAATCTGTATATTACGCTCTATTCTTACATGATAGTCACATCATTAACATGCATTGTAGCACCATATGGAACTATTATAACTGGTATTATTAGGGGTCCAAGCACGTAGTACTGGAACCCTAATGTTTTTGCTGGAATTATTCTGCTTCTTTCTTTCTTTCTTTCTTTCTTTCTTTCTTTTTCTCTACTAAAAGTATCTGCAGCTCAGAAACCGTAAGTCCTACAGCAGCCATATTTGGCAGGTGGGCTCCTACGGCACACCGCTACTCAGGCAAGGCAGCCCACTAAACCTATAACAGGCGTTTGGCTGTTGGTGGGTTCAAATCCAGACTTGTCCTTTCCAAAGTCATTAGTCATCAAGGACAAATAATTGAAAGTTTGGCCGTTGTGAACAACTCCAGCAATGTGGTTGCAATGAAAAGATTAACTTGACAGAAGTCACGGGCCAACACAAAAGCCGGTGTTAGACTGCATGTTTGATCTTCACAACATGTCAGTTTTTTTGTGTCTTTCTACTTTCTGTAATGTTTTGTCTATCTGTCTGTCTTATCAAATTGTGCTTGGACCCCGCAATCGCCGCTTGCGGCTATATTATATATTTACTTTTTATTTAGTTCCAGATTGGTTCCATTAAGTATAACCCCTTGTGTTTTTGCATTGTGTGTATTGATGCAGCGATAACACTCGAGAAGGCATTTTTTATTGTGATTATGGGTACAACGGTGATGCAACAGATATGAGGATAAACTAAATACCATTGGCATCTTGGGTGTCAAAGGAAAGGAAATGAAAGGAAAGGAAAGGAAGGGAATCTGATGAATTTTATGGGGAAGTAAGGGAATATCAGGGAATTTTACATGGGAATTTTACTTGGGAATTTTACTTGAATTACTTGACATTTTACTGGAATTTCACTTGCATTAGATGGTTTTCAGCCCAACTGGAGTGGAAACCAGACTGTTCACCCCTTTAGAACTCCTCTGAGCTGAAAAACAACATTAACAAACCAGGAAGGAAGAGCATTTTTTAGGTGGGGAACCCTGCGGTAAAGAGTCACTGTTTTCTCATGCAGTTCAGCTCTTGAATGCTCAGTATAAACGTCTTTTGATCGTCGCTCTGCAGCTGCTGAAGAAGAACCCGGTGAAAAGGCTCGGCGCCGGAGAGAGGGACGCAAACGAGGTCAAAGGAGAGAAATTCTTCGAGGTAGATCAGTTCCCTCGCTTTCTGGAACATCTTATACACTCATCTTGATCCAAACGTAACTTTAAGCCCCAGCAGAGAAAGCTAAAATCAGGGCAATGGTTCAAAAATGACAAAATGCATTGATAACAGCTAAGGGCAATAAGTTCAAATAGTCCTGATGCAGATAATGTTAATGATATCACTGGTAAAGTGAAATGATGGTAGTGAGTGGGAGAGTGGCTTTTGTATGTGTGTGTGTGTGTGTGTGTGTGTGTGTGTGTGTGTGTGTGTGTGTGTGTGTGTGTGTGTGTATTCAAACAGAGAAAGAAACAAAGAGGAATCAGCAGAGGTGGAGACTCGAGTCACAGTTTGAATAGCTTGAGACTTGACTTGATGCATGAAGAGAAGACTTGAGACTTGACTTGACTTGGGTTCTGGTGACTTGGGACTTGACTCTGACTTGTACTTTGATGACTTGAAAAGATTTCTAAAGTCTTGACTTGAGATCTTGTGTTTGTGTAAATGACTTAGATTGAAAGTGATGAGATTTGTTCCAGCAGACGACTGAATTTAAATTCTGTTTTCTGAATTTGTATGGAATGATTGAATTTATTGAAGTTGAAACTGATTATAGAAATCAAACTCATGATGCCTGATGCATGAGACTCGGGACTTGACTTGAGACTGACCTGGGACTTGAGAAAAGTCAGTTTCATGTTCTCCCATGTTCATCTCTCTGCTGTATGTTTCTCCTGTAGACGATCGACTGGGAAGCCCTGCTGGCCAAGAAAGTCAAGCCGCCGTTCCTGCCGTCCATCAAGGAGTCGGCGGACGTCAGCAACTTCGACAGCGAGTTCACTCGTCTGCAGCCGGTCCTGTCGCCGCCCTCCAAGCCCTTCAGCCTCTCCCCCGAGCAGCAGCTAGCCTTCGCCGACTTCGACTTCTCCGCCTTGCACGGATGAGACGGACTGAAAACACTGAACAGACCAGGGTGGGAAAATACAAAACCACCAACCGAATGCTGGTGAAGTTGTTCTGTGGCCGGGAGGTTTGTCCGCTCCATCAGACACTTTGGCAGGAAACCAGCCAACATCTGGAGATGCTATTCTGTTCCAAACCTCCTATTGGCTGAAATAGTGAAAGTGTTTTTAATTTTTTTTTATTTACCAGCCACTATGGCCGGTGGCTAAAGAAGTTAAAGGGGCATTAAGTAATCTATGAGTCGTATTGATCTCTATCAGTGACCAGCAGGAATTGACAAGTGTCTAGCACAGTGGTTCTCAACCTGAGGGTCGGGACCCCCCAGGGGGTCACAAGATAATTTTGGGGGGTCGCAATATGATTTATGGAGTAGGAAAAAACATTTCTACTATACAAATGTATTATCATGTCTATTTTTATCACATTTTTCTCTAATTTTTGCTTTTTTTTCTTGTGAAATACTGACCAGTTTTCAGATTAATCAAATGAGATCATCGTAGAAAAGGAAAAAATCAGTCTTTGGTTGAACAGTTGAATTGTTTGGTTGAACCACTCTGCATATGCAGCCGGTGATGGGGCTCATGAGTAGACATCACTTTGTTTTAAGGGGTCACAAGCCTAAAAGGTTGAGAACCGCTGATCTAGCACAGCGAGGGTCTGGAAACTCTGGTGGGTCGGGGGGGGTTTTAGTCCAAAATAGTACGGTTTTCCAGGCCTGGAGAAGATATGAAAAATTATAAAAGGGAGAAAAGTTTTGGAAAAGTAATGAAAACGGCCCCAAAACAGTCCAGTCCGTCCTATTGGAGGAAAAGGTTGTTGGTTGCTGACTGTTTTTTGTTGACAGAGATAAAATAATATAATCCTTGATTTTAATGTGAAAAACAAACTAGTACTTAAAGTTAGTTTAGTTGACCGATACTTTTTAATTCAGTCTGTAATTTGGTCATGGAAATTTGAAAAGGGGTCCTGGAAAAGTCATGAAAAAGTCATCAGTGAAAAAGTGTGTGAACCCTGCAGTCAGGTCACTGGTCCTGATCAACAACCTGATCAACCCTCACACATATATTATGGTCATGTTGTGCTAGAGGGCCGTATCTTACTTGACCGCCCCTTTAAGTTTCCTGCCCTGGTCTCCACCTGCAGGACCAGGACCAGGACCAGGACCAGGACCAGACAGCTTCCCTGGACGGCTCTGTCGCTCCACCATGTCCCAAACAGACACTGCATATCAATCCATGGCTGATTAACGCTGACTGTTCTCACCGTCATCCTGAAGCCAGTCGTCCAACCACTAACCAGGCAGCGTCTTTTTTCAAGAAGCAGAGAAAAGTGATTGTAGCCCTTTATATTCTCTGTGGAGAGTGGAGCCTTGTTCCAGTATACTGTCCATCCACAGCCACATACAACACTACCTGCTCCTGCAAATACATTTTATTTATCAAACTTGGTCGGGTGCCATAATGTATAATGATGTGACAGAGCTGATGGAGGCCTGCTGCAGAATGCTTGGAGAGTTTGTAACGTCATCACCTCTTCCTCCCTGATCTTTATCCCTTTTTTGTTGTATAATTTGAATAACTTTACCAATGTAAAGGCTTTGCAGTCGTATCACAAATCTCCTGGCAACCACATCTGGAGCCATCATGGAGGTCCGAGAGACACCGGAAACATGTGGTGTGGTGTGGGTGGAGATAAATCTGATAACGTTCTCAGTAAAAGTGAATAGTGTGATAAGGTGGATTTGGTTACT
Source organism: Centroberyx gerrardi (assembly GCF_048128805.1). Taxonomy (NCBI): domain Eukaryota; kingdom Metazoa; phylum Chordata; class Actinopteri; order Beryciformes; family Berycidae; genus Centroberyx; species Centroberyx gerrardi. Next base: position 31,327,313 of record NC_136004.1, on the reverse strand, counting down.
GTGACACAGTAAACTGTCTTGTCTTTAGCCCTAGTCTCTACTCCAAAACACTCTGAGTTGTAGCTTGAGAAGAGTCAGCTCAGTTAACCTGAACAAACTGTTAGCTAGCTAACTAGCCAGCAAACACACTGATGTTAATGTGAACATGCTAACGCTAGCTGCTACTAGCTACGTTAGCTAGTGTGCTAATCAGATGTGTTAACAACAAGACAGTGATGTTAGCTGACCAGATACTATGGTTAGCTAGCTAACAAGCTGACATTATCTAAACACTAAATAAGTGATGAAATTATCAGTTCAGTCAAAAACAGACAGAAATTAACAATGTTTATTGAATTCTGTTGAAACTGCCAGTTCGTACATATAGAAAAAATAATCAGCTGTTCACAGCCAGTTGCCCACGAGCCGAGGACCTCCAACATGGCCGCCAGAGGGTTCTTACATCACGTGAAAGCCCTCCATATGAAAATTTGCCGTTTTCAGGGAAGAAGAGGCGATAACGTTACAATCTTTTATTTTGTTGTCACTCTTCCAACATGGCGGAGAGTCTCTCCTCACGCTGTGTGACCGGCCTGTGCTGGAGAGTGTGAGCATGCTTTGTGGCCTTTGCTTATTATGTTGAGGCGTTTATCCTTCAGTACAGTATGTGCTGCCGTTTCTATGCATCACTGTGAGAGGCTTTGCCCACTGCCTTGACCAAACAAACGAAACAAGCTAACCCTATTTCTGACAAGCCTTTTTTAAAAGATGTTAAGTCAACATGAAAATGTTAAATGTATTTGTCAAGTCATTCCCTTGTTGCAAAGATGTGCGCATTCACATATCAGTCTCCTGACCACCTGTTTTCTGTTCCGACAGTAGAAGTGCATGGCACTGTGGTGAACTTGTGCACTAGGAACCATGTAATCGCTAGCAGTATAAAAAAAAAGCCATAAAGAATCCAATATAGCCATAATAGTGAAAAATGTCTGTACTTTGAATTTAGCAAATTGTAACCTGTGGGACTGAGCTCTAACGATGTCAGTGCAATAAGAGAAGTAGTGTGAAAGCGGAGTGGCAGGTGGAGTAGCGGATAGAAACACCGTCCTGTAACCGGAAGGTCACAGGGTTCACCCGTGTGTCCCGTCAAACACACTGACCCCCGACCTGCTCACTCACTGTGCGTCGCTCTGCAGAAGAGTGCCAGCTAAATTAGTCAAATATAAATGTAATAGGAAAACTAACAGGCGTTGATTTAGCTACTGTAGCACTTTAAGTTTATGCTGCTGAATATTACATGTTACTAATGTGTGAATGTGTATGTGGAGCATCCTGACCAGGAATGTCACCTGTACTTATGTACTGTATATTCATGAATATCATTAGTGTTTTAATGTTGTCAATAAATACAAAAAGAAAAGACACAGTACAAAATGTTACTTTTGTAAAATAAGTGGCTCTGAAAGTGAATAGAAAATCTAATAACACATACAAAGCAACTAATTCATTTTAGAGTTAACTCACTCTTCAACCATAAAAAACAACGACTGACATCAAAATGTAATCAACTGTATCAAAACAAAAACACAGTGCATTAATTGCAGCAGATATAAAGGCCACTGGTGTTGTAGTTTAGTGTCTCCACTCTCCCACTAGGCAACAACAAACAGATTTACAGATGATGGGGAGTGCTGACCAGACCTGGCTGCAAATTATTATTGGTGTTTGTTTAAATTAGGGATGGAGACTCGACTCAAAAAGAATCAAAAGTCACATTTTTTTTTGGAATCAGAGTCGATTTAGAGACGATTCCATCAATTCCATTACAAGGAATCGACTCCAAAAAATGTGGAATCGTCCTTCCTTAGTTTAAATCGGATGGATGGGGTTTTCTCACTTTAGTCAAAACAAGGAGAACTAGAAAATTTAGACCATCACAAGGAAACATTTGAATCAGATTTTTTATGCATTTCTGTGATTGGAAAAACCCCCCAAAAAACTAAATAGACCCTTTTCATAAACATGGCAGACGTGCTTCCTCTTCGTCTTAGCAGGTTATAGATCTATAGAACTTCCTGTCTCCTCCAACTCGGATATGGCTATGTTGAGACACACACTGTGTGTTGTCACTGACAGATCTTTCTGTTTCTGTTGTCAGACAACTGCACCACTATAAAAAAAATGATTTGATCGAGGGTCACAAAATGACAGGAAGTTGTCTTTTTAACATTGGTGCCAATGGTGAGCACCGATCTATACCCTGTGGAAGTACATCTGCCATGTTTGTGAAAAATAGTGAATAGTGTTGATGGAGTGACCCCAGCAGGTCCAAGCAGGGTAAAATAAATAATAAATAGGAATCATCTGCAAATACTCGGAGTGGGAAATCACCACCATCACTACACCTCATGGTCTGTTGGTGTCAGCAGTCAAGAGGAGTCCTGAGTTTGTATGAACCCGGTCTAGAGGCCGCCACGCCGTCTGGTCGGAGGTTAGACGTGGTTGTGGTTGTTTCTGTGGTACGCCTGTTCCCACACCACCGTCCGGCAGAGGCAGAAGAACTCCCGCAGGTTGCAGACGACTCCGCGGTCGAACGGGTTCTCCTCGTCTCCGCAGTTCTTCAGGTACGAGATCCTGTGACGCGACATGAACTCCCAGGTGGTGCAGTTGATGGAGACCAGGTAGAGGTGGCAGCCCAGCAGCAGCAGCACCACCACGGAGAACACGCCGACCACGCCCAGCGCCGCCAGCAGGAACCCGTTCGCTCTGAACCACAGCTGCCACGTGCCGCCGGACGAAACGCCCGACCTGGAAGACACGGAGACACCAGTTCAAACTCAGTGCGGCGGAGCCAAAGAACCACAGAGTAACATTAAACTGAAGCTCAGTGAAAAAGGCAAGAGGTAAGAGAGGAGGAAGCTAATATTCTGAAGCCTGTGGGTTCATTGGCTCCGCCCATTGAGATTATTTCTACCTCCAAAAGTTTGCAGGTTTGATCCCTGAAATGTGGCTCCATCAGTGGTCATGTGTACCGTCAAGGTGTAGTGGAACAAGACATGACACTCCTATCAGCGTCAACAAAATATCTAAAATATAAAAATGTAAACAGCAGTAGCTCTCAACTGATTCAACTGATTCAGAGCTGCCTACTTGCAACCTCATATTCAAGAATAGTGAACTTTGTTTCCCTTTTCAGGCTGCTTTACTGATTTATTGGAAGACATCTTGAGGCTGCAAAAGAGTATAGACATGATAATTCATTTGTATGTCATTGTAAATCATGTCAGGACCATCCAAATTCATCATTCATCATGTTGAGAAGAGGATTCAGCAGACGTACAGAGCGATCTGAAGGGCCCAGAGCAGAGCGACCAGCTGGACCACCAGGTAGACGATGAACCAGCGGTGGTTTCTCTCTCCCACACAGTTCTCTATCCAGGGACAGTGATGGTCGAAGCGACGTACGCAGCGTTTACACGTCTGGCAGTGCTTCGCTCTCATTGGCTGCTGCTTGACAGAGAGAGGAGAGAGGAGAGAGGAGACAGAGACACAATGTTTGGTTTAACTGGGGAAAAGTTCAACTGTTAACGCTGTTGTCCCCAGGTCTGGTCTGGTGGAGACAGGAGTCCACAGTGACGACGACAGTGATGAGGACAGTGACGACGACGGTCACCGAGCTGCTTGTTTATCTTCCTTTTCTTATCAACATTCAGTCTTTGTTTGCTTTGCATTGCAACGTGTCCGACCGTCCTGGAAGAGGGCTTCCTCTCTGTGACGCGTGAGGAGGTTTTGTGAATTCATGTGCTATCAAATATATTAAAAAAAACGAATTTCCTACGTGGAAATTTAACATGAACGCCCTCCAAAGTCGGAAACTCTGAAAATGAGTTTATGAGTTATGCTACAATGGTGACCTTTAATCTTCTCAACAAGGCAAAAAAATAAAGTTTTGTGTCACTCAATTGTAAGAAAACACACATATGAACCTTTGTTGGAGGTTTCTAATTAGCCAGACTAACCTAACATTTGTTTGAATGAAGTTGGTCTAATCAGCTTGTTAAGCTGCAGGACGTCTGTGCTTGTTTATCGTTTGTCTTCCAGGTTTGATTTTCTGACAAAATATCACATGAATGCAACGCTTGGAAGTCCCGGATGTCGGACTTTCCCATCAGCACCTGAACGCACACTGAGTCCTTGTTCTTACTGAGGTTGGGATGAATCGTTTTCACATATTGCTTCATAATGTTGGCAGTATGAAACCTTGTGAGACTGTAACTGTGATTAATGGATAAACAAATAAACCTGACTTGACTAGGAGTCTGTTACGCACTAAAACAGGCAGAGTGCAGTTGGGACAACAACAGCGTGTCGGTCAGTCTGGGTCATTTAGTATTTGCAAATGATTTTTTTTGGTTGAATGCCCGAAAGTTTCAACAATCACAGACTACGTTTACATGCACAGAGTCACCCGGCTATCGGTCATTTTTCAGTTAAGATCTTATTCAGGTAAAGCTGTTCACATGAACCTTTGATATCCTGCGATTGAGTTTCCCTGTTGTCATGACTAAAGCTAAATTTTCCTCAACATAGTATAAAAAGATGCTACTGCCAGCTAGCGCCTCCCTATCTGGCTGAGCTGTAGCAGGTTACCTCCAATACAGGGAAAGACAGAAATAATGGTCCCAATAGTAATATACTGTAAGTGCCACGTGCCGCCATGTTTTTTTATTGATATCGAATCGTACCCTTGATGCCGTCTCAGTTTGCAACCAAAACACAAAGTGAAAACCAAAGTGAAAGTCCGATGTTTCCATGCTACAGTAAAAAGTTTAATATGGGAGTGAGCCAGGCATCCTAACCGGAGTATGTGCTTGGCATTATTATGATGTTTACGTGCACTGACCCAAAACTGGGTTACTTAGTAAAGGTAGCCGCAGTTAGGTTTACCGGTACGAACTGTCCTGATGCGATAAACCCCACCCATCTGGCACTCCAGGCAGGTTAAAACAAACGTTAAAAGTCATTATCAGCTACTGTTTGACGCAGGTCTGGGTTATGTGGCTCAATCTCCTACCAACAGTATTCAGGGTTTGCACACATCAAACTCAAAGATTTTCAAAGTCTTATTTGGTGACATTCAAGGACTTAAAGTTGGTGTTTTGGGGTAAGACATGACATTGGTCAGAATTAAATATCATAGAGGTTTCATGTTTTACTCATGATCTTAAAGAGTCTATATGGAGTAGTAGTTAGTTCTTTATAAATAGTCCAAAATGCTTCAGGTGCGTAGGTTCCAAAAAGCATATAGGCTGAAAGAGGATGAAAAGAACTCGCACACTGGCTATAAAAGGAATAATCCAAAATAGAGACTTACTGATGCAAAAAAATAGAAAAATATTTATTTACATGATGTAAGCCAAGAAAAAAACAGACTATAAACAGGTATAAATATGTGACTGTACAGCCAGAACAGAGCTGTCAAGAAAGCATGCTGTTCATTTTCAGAGCCACATTTGGTTCTGTATTAATTATTTTTGTATTTACTGACATCAAGGACTTATTGCATTTATTATTTGCATGTATTTGCATCATTTGCACTATCTCTACTGTATCTATTGTTGTATATTATGTTCATTACCTTTATTCTATGTTAGTAGCTATTTCCTTTATTTCTTTATTACCTTGTACTTGACTTGTAGGCTACTTCTTTGGCAGTGTCCATCAATTGCTGATGTGGCACCTGAATTACCCCAAGGGGATCAATAAAGTGCTGTCGATCTTATCTTATCTTATCTTATTAAACACAGATGGTGACGAGCAGCAGCTGGTTACCTGCAGCAGACAGTATCCACAGCGGCGCAGCCGGGGGGTCGAGGACTGAGGGATCATCGACTCCAGCTCCTCACTTGACCCCTGAAGGCCCTGAGTAAAACACACTGATGTGGGTCACACTTGTTTTCCATCGTGGTAAATAAAGTCAAAGTGCATTTTCTCTGAGTGGTAAGACCAGACACCTTGTTTGAAAAGTAATTAATGCCATCTTTAAAGCTTTTAAACAAACGTGTACACAGAATACATGCAGGGGGACTTCAAACTGCATTTTGAAAACCTTATTTGCAGAGGTGTGACCAAGTCAACTTTGCTCGAGTCCCAAGTCTTGAAGCACAAGTCTCAAGTCATGTCCCAAGTGTAAATGTAGATTAAGTCAAGTCCAAGTCATTAAATGTCAAGTCTCAAGTCTAAATGTAGAACAGCAAGTCAAGTCAGAACAAATCAAAAGTCCAGTATCAATTTAATATCTTAAAGAAAACTAAATATCTAGGACTTTTCAATGCAATATGGTTTTAATAGGATAAAAACTTGGTAAGAGCATCATGAGTTTGATTTCTATAATCAGTTTCAACTTCAATAAATTCAATCATTCCATACAAATTCAGAAAACAGAATTTAAATTCAGTCGTCCACTGGAACAAATCTCATCACTTTCAATCTAAGTCATTTACACAAACACAAGATCTCAAGTCAAGACTTTAGAAACCTTTTCAAGTCATCAAAGTCCAAGTCAGAGTCAAGTCCCAAGTCACCAGAACCCAAGTCAAGTCAAGTCTCAAGTCTTCTCTTCATGCATCAAGTCAAGTCTCAAGCATTTAAAACTGTGACTCGAGTCCAAGTCATGTGACTCGAGTCCCCACCTCTGCTGTTATCTGACCTTTACCTGGACAGTGTCAGACAGGATGAAGCCCGGGTCCATCAGAGACACGGTGAAGTACAACATGACTGACAGCAGAACCAGCAGGGAGAACAGGACCGGCAGCATCAGCTCTCCTTTCTCCTCACACCTCCGCAAATCTGCACATACACACATTTGTTAAAAAAAACCCAAAGAAGACAGAATACAGGTTATAAAAAAAAAAGACAAATAACAACAAAATACAGAGAAAAAAACAAAATTAATAAAAAAATGACAGAATAGATGAAAAAATATAAAGAACAGAATAGAGGGTAAATTCCAAAAAACGATTGGAAAAAATGACAACATATAGGTAAAGTAAAAACAAAAAAACGACAGAATAGAGGAACAAATATATAAAACATGACAAAATAGAGTAAAAAACTAAAAAAAACGACAGAATACAGGGAAAACAAAAACAACAGAATAGAAGGACGACAAACAACAAAATATTGGGGAAAAATAAATAAAAAAACGACAGAATATAGGAACAAATATGAAAAACAACAGAATAGAGGGGGAAAATAAAAAATATGACAAAATAGTTTAAATGCTTAGCTAGATAGCCTGCTGTTGTTTTGCTTTGCTCCTGAGATGACTAGAGATTACAAACCAGTACTCCCTTAAAATAACCTTACATTTGCATTCATTTACGTTAATTCACCCCTTAATTCATGCAAAATCCCCTTAAAATTAATTAAGGGAGCTATTAATGGAGGAGATCCCATCGAAACCTCCTTAAACACCTCTTAATCTTAATTTCTAGTGTCTCTGTGAATCAACACATGAATAAATCCCTTATAAACCCATGATACTAACTTTACTGTTTTAAAGCTGTCAGAAAGAAATTGAGGACATTTCAGGGATAAAATGAAGGGGTTTGGATCTTAGTGTAACTCTGGTGTCTGTCTGACAGGTTATCATGAGTCTGGAGGACTTACCGGTGTTGTGTAAGAACAGAATGAGAGTTACGACCCAGGTCAGGACGGTGTGGGCGGTTCTGACCAGGAACCCGGAGCGGAACATGTTCTGCAGCATTTTATTCTCCACATTCACTGCTAGCCAGCTAACTCTTTAGCCTCGTTAGCTTTTCTTAAACAACACAGTCATTATGGGCGGCTAACGTAATATAAATGCCAAGAAAATTAATGATAGATGTTTAATATACTGGGAGACAAACGTGTAAACGGTTTTGAATCATGTACAATAGTAAATTTGTCTTATATATTATCGGGTTCATCTCCTTTTCTCTGTACAAACCGTCCTCGTCGCTTCTTCCTTGTTTTGGTACGGAAGCTGCTTGGGACAAACTGTGCGGACTGACGCTTAGAATCAGGAACATGGGGAATACACTAGGCTAACCCAAACGAACTTTGGGTTTGATTAATCTGTACAAGAAGTGTGATGTGAGTTAAGATAAGGTTTGTTAGGTAGTAGTGAGTGTTTGGAAAGAGTATAAAAGTATTTTTAGAGTTTATTTGTAATTAACATTACACCCGTGTAATAGCACCCTACAATTAATGAGGAAATGGGTTTAAGGTGTATTCTGGAGAATAAAGTCAGGTCAGAATAACTGGATTGTTTATGTTTAAAGGTCAATTTGAATATTGAGAATGTATTATGTGATCAGGTTTAGGTAATTGTGTGCGTGGTAGTGAATGTGTAGTAGTCGTGAATGTGTATATGTATTAGCTATTATTTTTTATGGGCTATTAGGTGTAGTAGGCTATAAAAGTTGAAAGGGAAATGTATGGTTATATGTATTTGATACTGAAATAGCCTATATTTTTAATATCTGAGGTTGAACGCAAAGATGCTTTTTGAAAGAAAGTTGACTGTAGAGAAAGTGGCAGAATGAACATTGTGCTTGACCTGTTCTCACTAATCACTTCAGTGTTGGTTTCCTTATCTTATCTTATCTTATCTTTTGGAGGAGAATATGGCAAAAAGTAGAAGAGAGTTGTTTCAACTGATTGTTTGCGTTATTACCTCCACCACTTGGACGGGGTTATGTTTTCACATTATTCTGTCTGTCTGTCTGTTAGCAGGATACCTCAAAAAGACAAAACATGGGGCAACAAAGAACTGCTTAACTTGTCATAATTGGTTGACATAACCGCCCTGCTAATTTTTCCAAACCTTGGTCCAGTGGTAGACTGGCAGCTCTAATGGAAACTGAACAGATAGAGAGCTGATTGGTCATGTGGTGTTGAGATAATAGACTAAAGTGTTGAAAAATGTTTAGAATGTGAACAGGCAGAACTCATGTCCCACTTCAGCTCCAGTCAGGAAACTGTGAAACAAGTTGGTGATGTGGCATGGAAGAAATGACTAACTTTTGTTGAAAATCCGACATGTGGAAGTGGAATATATTGACAGCTGCATAGTGCTGGCAGAGTATGAGCTCTACTGAGGAATATCTAGTTTGTGTGAAGTTGAAGACGGGATGTGTGATGGTGCAGAAACAGACTGCAGCTGAACTCAGGAGGAGGAGAACCTGGGACAGAAACAGAAACAAAATGCACCGTGGCGTATTTTGGTTATATAGACCGGTGGTTCTCAACGTGGGGTCCGGGGACCACCAGGGGTCCTTGAGGGGGGTTCCAGGGGGTCCCCAGCAAATTGATCTATTGTTAAACTTCAGCATTATTTCATTTACAAGAAGTTAACAGAGTGTATTAGAATGACTGTTTTGATCATAGTTTCTCTGTTATCTCTCTACCTACAATACAGATAGTCATAGGATTCTGGACAAAATCATATCTGACAATAAAAATATTCTCAGATTCGGATTCGAGACAAAATCTCACCAAATGGGGGTCTGTAGCTCTAATGTGGACTAAATTAGGGGTCCATGATATGAAAAAGGTTGAGAATCACTGATATAGACTATTGATAAAGACAACTGATCTGCTAAAATGGACACATCAGATTGACAGACACTTAACACTAAATGGACAACTGCAGACTGTTTCTCAGAGTGGAACATACAGTGAAACCCTCAGGATATTTATGTTTGTATTTTGTATTAATATACTGTTGTGGGTAAGGACCTCTCCGTCCCCACAGAACTTCAAACGACTCGTTTTCGACTTGTGTCACGAGTGTCACCTATAAAACAAACATGCATGTGCCAACATGCAACGACCTACAACAGCTAGTCTGGTTCATCCTATTTATTATTACCCAGAGTTGTTTGCAGAACCTTGCAGTACTTATAATGTCTGCAGTCTGTGTACATTGCAGTAGTTTGGCCTCAGGATACAGGCTACACAGCAGTATTTCATGTGATGTTTTTCCACAGCAGTATTTCATGTGATGTTTTTCCACAGCAGTATTTCATGTGATGTTTTTCCAGCGCACTGCTGGACTTTCACAGGCTTCCCACAGTGTCCATTTCAAAATTCCAGACCTTAATTGATTCATTAATTAGTATGTAGATGGGGACAGTACAATGTCCTACTTTTTAAAACTTTTTTATGCAATTTCCAAACCTGGATTCCAGAGGTGGAAAGTAACTAAGTACATTTACTCGAATACTGTACTTAAGTACAATTTTGAGGTACTTGTACTTTACTTGAGTATTACCATTTTATGCTACTTTATACTTCTACTCCACTACATTTCAGAGGGAAATATTGTACTTTTTACTCCACTACCTTTATTTGATAACTTAAGTTACTAGTTACTTTGCAGATTCAGATTATTAATACAAAATATAATCAACTAATAAATTGTGATGTATTATTATAGATTACTGTAAGCTACCCAGCAGTATATAAAGTAGTGGAAATCAGCCCCACCTTTTCCAGCTGTAACATTAAAGTGATGCTTACACAGTAATGCATCAATAGTTATTATAATTCAATAATATAATATATACTGTATTATTCTGAAATGGGCCATTCTGCATAATGAGTACTTGAGTACATTTTGATGCTAATACTTTTGTACTTTTACTTAAGTAACATTTTGAATGCAGGACTTTTACTTGTAACAGAGTATTTTTATACTGTGGTATTTCTACTTTTACTTAAGTAAAAGATCTGAGTACTTCTTCCACCACTGCTGGATTCTGTCCTCTGGCTCAGTTGTAGTATCTGTGAATCTGTGAAGTCCTGGTTCAAATTTCCCCCTCTCTCTCTCCCCTAATCTTCCCTGTCTCTCTCTACTTTCAGCTATAAAGCCAAAATACAAATACAAAATACAAACATGGAAATTACCAAATGTATTTTTTCCATACAGATGTTTCCAGACTTTCCAGATCTGCTGCTCTGTCAACACAAATATCCATCACAGGGTTTTCTTCAGGATGTTGAGTAATGATCCTCAGAAGGAGAGCGGCCCAGAGAGCCACATATTCATGGAGCTGGGTGCTGTATATTAAAAAATATATATATTAAAATCAGCTATCCTACATATTGAAACCAGCTGCTGTGGTGTTTGGTTGGATAATCAAGTCCTACTTGTTTTCTCAAATCTACAAACTTTCAAGATTTTTCAAGGCCGATGGGAACTGTCACCAACACAAATTCTTTATTCTTATTTACTGCATAAAGTGAACATCTGCAGTTATTGGGGAACACCTAGTGGTCACAGGCAGAACTACAATAACAGATCATTGTAGTATCACTGTAGGGTCTACTCCAGTGGTTCTCAACGTGGGGTCCGGGGACCACCAGAGGGTCCTTCAGGGGGTTCCAGGGGGTCGCCAGCAAATTGATCTATTGTTAATCTTCACCATTATTTCATTTACAAGAAGTTAACACAATTAGAGAGTGTATTAGAATGTTTTGATCATAGTTTCTCTGTTATCTCTCTACCTGCAATACAGATAGTCATGGGATTCTGGACAAAATCATATCTGACAATAAAAATATTCTCAGATTCGGATTCGAGACAAAATCTCACCAAATGGGGGTCTGTAGCTCTAATGTGGATTAAATTAGGGGTCCATGATATGAAAAAGGTTGAGAATCACTGGTCTACTCCAGTTTATAAAAGGACGGGGTTTAAAACATTCAGCCCGGGACCCAAATCAGACATCCAGTCAGTCAGCCTGAGACCTGATTACATGCAGACTACATTTAGTTATTTAGGGGAAAAGCTATTTAATAACAATTTCAAAACTCTGACAAAATGAGGTATGAAACATGTTAAGGAATATTATTTTAAATGTTCAGTTTTGTTTGGCGTCACATCTAACATTACCATTTGGTTCAATGGGATGAACATTCATTTGATCATTTAATCTGGAATTTTGTAGACGTGAGGCATATCGATATTAAAAAAATCCTTATGATTATTGTGATGTTGATTTTAACAATATCACCCAGCCCTAAGTACACATCAAGGACTGATTTACACCTGGGACAGCAGGTGAAAATGATTAACTGTAATTAACTAGCTGGAGGGACAGAAACTGCTTCAGTGAACCTAGTGAATAACACAACTGTATATAACTGAATACAAGCAGGGTTCCTACACAGCTTCAATTTAATAATTTAAAGTACCATCCTGTTACCAGACCTTAATTTCCTGATCTGAAGATTTTGGTCTTCAACAGTTTATCTAGATCTCCTTGTCTGCTAACTGCCTCATCACTCCATGGATGATGAAGATTATTCTTCACAGTGACAAATACGAGAATATTTGAGATGACAGCGGTCGAAACCACAGAAAATGTGTAATTGCATGTAAATCAGTACGAATCAGTGCATTGTAACATTTACTTTTTTGTGCAACTTCCACATTTTTCTAGACCTGAAAATATCACATTTTTCCAGACCTGTGTAGGAATCCTGTACAAGTCTGAATGCTAAAATACAAAATCACATGCTAATAACGATCCATCTCATTCATCCCGTTCTCCATTCTGAGTCTATGGAAATGAAGACTTGACACTCAGCTCTACAAGAACTTGCATTTATTTGCATCAAAATGGTCCATTAAAACATTAATACTAAAATCATTCTTTACAAAAGAATTATCACCACACCTGGGTTGATATCTGACATTCAGAGTCTTCCTAACAGTGTTGATTAAAGTGCATTATGTCGCTCATCTTTTCAAGCCCTTGTTTCTCAAAGTGTAAATGTTCTGAAAGAAAAAAACACCACATGTGCTCTTAACTGAATTAACTAGTTCGCCCTTAAACCTGAGAGGTGGACATTCAGACTTTGGAGGGCAAAAACATCTACTTGCATTACTTCGATAGACATAATCTAAAGGTAGTTTGCAACAAAAATACTTTTTAAGTATCTCCAACAGAATATAATGAGGGAAGGAAACTTTGTCCAGCAGCCACAGCGACTCACGGATCCAAAATTCACAAGCCCCCCCTTTCACTGTTTTACCAGCCGACTACATTTAGAAATCCAACAGGACTTCCACATGACGGCTGCTTGGTTGCTAAAGTGTCTGGTGGAGCAGACACACTTCAGCCACAGCCAAATACTGAGCAGATTTGGCTGCTGGCCGGTGTAACTTCCCCCCCTGAATGCAATCACACAACAACTCACTGCATTTACAGCTGAATTCTTGCACATTTGGCTTTTCTAAACTGGAAGCAATGCAACAGGCAACGTGTAGCATGACACCACCACTCCTACACAATAAAAATAATAAATACATGACGGATAGAAATAAATACTCATTCAGAAAAACCTAGCATTCATTCGGGACGGGGTGGAGAGCGATCGTAAACTCGCGTGTGCAAATCCTTCCGTTTAGGAACAAACTAACTTGTGGCAGGCAGAAACATTTAAAGAATAAAAATAACTCGATGCTGCATCTGCCACATGAAGGTATTTTGAACGGGCACAATAGAGTTGCTTTAGTAGAGTGGGGCTTTGGTGCATGTTTGACTGACGCCAACGTGAAAATACAAAAACGAACATTTGCTCAGGCACTAAAACACAAAACGGCAGGAAGAGCAAGACAACATTTGGTCCTCAACTTAACAGTCACTCAGCCAGTCCATGTGATCTGGCTCTCGGCTCTCAAAATAATTTCTCTTTAAAACATAAATAGCAGCGTGTGCGATCCGGACAGAGCGTCCCTTTCCCTCCACTTGAGCTCACGGAGTCGACATCCATCCTCTTCCTCCTCGGCATTTTCATGTTTAGTGTCCTTTCTCCTCTTTCGTCAGCTGACATTCACAGAATGAGATGGCTCCACGAACCTCCAGCGGGCCGCGAGGTCCCTGGGATTCTCCAGCCCGAGCCCTGTGTGTGTGTGTGGGGTGGGTGGGGGTCAGAGAGGGTGAGCGGGGTCAGGGGTCACGTCCCACGACCTTGAAAAGTCAAAACCACTCTGGGGAGAGAGGGGGAGAGAGTCCTTCAGCGCGAGGTCACTCCCAGCGATGCCTTCAGGTGCTCGTAAACCACGTAGCTGATGCTGACGGCCGGAATGACTTTCATGAAGTTGGGAGCGAGGCCCCTGTAGAGCCCCGTCGGGCCCTCCGTCTGCAGGATCTGCCTGAACAGACCCGTCATCGACACCTGCTGGCTGCCCTCCAGTGTCGCTGCAGGGGGAAAAACAAACACGGGTTACGCTTAGGAGACACGGGGCCAAGAGCAGTCATGTGCATTTTAATTATTCATTTAAAAAGGCAGTAATGCATCCCAGAGTTTCCCCTTCTTTAAGAAGCTGCCAGCCCACCTAAGTTAATTTCTGGGTTTCAGTGGAGAGTTTTAGTGTCCCGTGACGGTCTAAATGCCGTTCCAGAGGCTGACAATAATAAAATTCTGGGAAAAACACTGAATACTTGTAATTTTTGGGCATGAAAATGGTCACATTTCAATTTCCTGAATAGAGTTTAAAAATATTGGACTTCAAAACCCCGTATCAGTCGACCCCTATTTCCAGGAAGTGGAAGTTATCAGATCCAAAAAGCGCTGAGATGTTAATAAAAGGTTAGAGGTTTTATTTCAGGAGCGATCGTCTCACCTTGTGCCTGCATGCGGGTTCGGACCAGAGCCAGCGGGTAACTGGCCAGCTGGCCACAGGTGCTGGACACGGTGCCGCAGGCCAGCAGCACGAACACGCCGGGGTCCGTGCTGTTGGTGCCGTACTGCTGCAGCCAGCTGTTCTTCAGAGTCTGAGGAGGGGAGAAAACAAAAACGATGAGAACCAGAGAAATGAAAACACCGGCCACGTGGCGGCGTGTTCTGACCGGCTGGTGAGTTTGCCTACTCCGCCGTTCACTTCTGTGCTTTTGGCTGTTTTCCCATCATATTGCGCCATTTAGATTCTGTTATGTAACTCAGTCTCAGCCCTTTACTTTTTTTATTGGTTCATGTTGAGGTGAGATGTTTCTATAAGCCCCATTGGCTTTTTAAATATCACCTGCACAAATAATCTTTTTCCATTTCCTGTGTTTTATCACTGTGGTTTTAACACTTCTATGTTTTATCACTGTGCAGAGTAAAAACACCGGCAGGTAAAATAGTGTAAACGTGGTGAATTTTGTAATCCGGCCACCGCGGCCCGGAAAAGTCAAACTTTCCTTCTCCGATTAGAAGTGAGAAACACAATAAGCAAAAGTCTGTGTTGAGTTTAAGTTTGTTGGCACAGTGATAAAACATGGAAGCACAGAGATAAAAACGGATAATACCACAAAAAAAAGGGGCAAAAATAAAAGTTAAAGCATCAGAGTTTGCATAGCGCCGACTGCTCACCTCGTACACGGCCAGGTCGATGCCTGCGTAGGGGATGATGCCCAGCATGTTCGGGACGTAGCCTTTGTAAAACGCCCCCAGACCTTCTCGCCTGAAGATCTGCTTCGCACAGTCTGAGATACCAGAGTACTGTCCCGTCTTCCTCAGAGCAAGACGTGTTTTCAGGACCTGGGGGGCAGATTAAACAACAAGAAATTAATGCATTGATATTGGAAATACACGTTGTGATTATAAAACCTTTTTTTTTTTTTTACACCCCGAAAACTAGGAGATAATGTCATTTTCCCTTAATAAATATCCCTAAAAAAACGCCCATTTAAGAGTTTCATGAAAGTCCCGTCAAGGTATTTCAAGGAACTTTTTACTGTTACAATCTGAAGAACCCCTAAAAGGTTCCTCAAAGCCTTTATTTATGTATTTTTTTGTGTGTAGATCTAATCATAAAAGATAATCACCTCCATGGGGTAGATGGAGCTCTGGGCCATGACTCCTGCCATGGAGCCGGCGACGAAACGCTCCAGGATGCTCAGCGTCTCCTTATCGCTGCCAATCAGACGCTTGATCTGGAAAAAATCAGTTGAGAGAAGAGGAGAAAGACGGCCGTTAGCAAAAGTGACATCAGGAGCTGAGAGCACAGCATCAATTATTCTGTGTCCTGTCAGTATCGACTGTAAACATTTCTAATATAGAGATATGTGTGTACTCTATATAGTACTGGTGTCAAAAAGGTAGAGAACCACTGCTCTAATGAACGTTAGCTGCAGGATGAGATACAGTTTGGGGGTGGGGGGGGGGGGGTGTAATAGTACCTGCTCATAAGCCATGAACTTGAGGGCCGATTCGGGGGCGATTTTAATGATGTTGACCCCATTGCCTCGCCACAGCGACCTCGTGCCGCCCTCTTTGACCATCTGCGTCAGTCCGCTCATGATGCACATGTTGTTGCTTCGGGTTCCATGAACCTGAGAAAAACAAGACGATTTATATGAATATGATGATAATATTTAACACAAAAAAAAAAAAAAAAACAGCAAAATGCCGGCTCTGGCTGTGATGTTTGTCTTGGCAGGTAAAACATCATTTGGAAATCCAACTCCCATTTCAAAAATCTAGTTGGCTGGTGAAGTTTAGGACAAACCATCCACCGTGCCAAAAACATCTAGGTTACTACTGTTTGATTAATCATTTTTATTAAGAAAATAGACTCTTTAGCCAAAACATATAATCCAAGATCAATAGGGCACACAGGCCAAAGTCAATGGGGCAGTCTGTGCAACGCGCTAACGTTTCAAAGTCGACTTTCCACACGTCTACTGACGCAAATCGGGGCCATTGACACCGATCCTCAATCAGTACGCGATTAGACCTTCAGTCTATCGATGACTCAGTGGATTCAGCCCAAGATTTCAGATGGTGTGCCGGCCGGTTGCGAGCTGTCATTGGTTAGAAAGGTGAACTAGGTTTGAATGTCCTGGACTCTGGCCCCTCACTCCCACACACTGTCCCGTACACATTAACCCGTTTATGGCCATTAGAAATTGCTCAAGAGCGAGTTACCTAACACGTTCATCTTGAGCCAGGGATTGTGCCACCTGTAGTTATTACAGCAGCCCAGTCATGGCCTACAAGCCACATTCCTTCACATTTTCAAGTTCTGGACGTTCTCCAGATTATTTATTAACTGGACTTGAAGACTTTGGTTATATATTATTGGTTGGTTATTATATTATATGATGTATGCCATCTTGGCTCAGCAAAACAACCGTCAACTTGGCCATATCACTCCGGCTGAAGACTATTCTTCACAAGAGCAAATAATACAAGAATAACAGTGGGCTCATAAATAAAATGGAGAGTTATTTGGGTATTGGACCGCAGCAACAACTTTCTGTCCAATTCCCAAACTCCTGAATGCCTGGAAACTCTCACATTCATTCTCCATACTTTTCCATCTCTGTGTTGCAACCCTGTACAAATCGACTGGCTATTCAAGCTTCAGATTAACGTTGATTTATGGGAGGGGGTTTGTCTCTGAAGACTTCTCTCACCTGCATCATCACTTTGACTCTGTCCAAGGGGGCGGTGCAGGTCCTGGAAACCGCTCCGGCCCCTCCGCCTGCCACCAGATGCCTCCACCACATCCCGGTCAGTTTCTCCTCTGTAGTGAACTCATCAGGCACCATCAGGTTCTCACCCACGTCAAATATCTGCAAGGAGCACAGAGATAACCAAGAGTTAGATGCATGCCAGTTTGGTGACTATCCCTTGTTCGGAAGACCCATTCAACTCTAAAAATATTGGTGTACGATACATTTTTGAACCCTTCAGCCACTGTCTAGTGAAGAAAAAAAGGTTTAATGTCCCAACTAAACACTGAGGACGCTTGACAAAGATGACCGATACCACACATTGAATCAAGTGGACAATTTTGGGATTGAGGGAATTCATTTTTATATCAAGATAAATTGGAAGGGATGGGTTTCATGTGGACAATGCTGATCAATTCTGTCCGTTTGTGGACTTTTGCCCTCACCACCAGCCACTTCAACTGCTAGATGTCCTATTCTGCTCCAAACATCTCTAGTTAGTTGGCAAAATATCAAAAAGGGTGCAGTGCTGCACGTGACCAATGTGCTCCTTGTTCGCGCCATGTGAGAACAGTCTTGATTAGAACAGAGCCTGCGTCAGTGGGTTCCTTTTCCCAAGCAAAGGTCAAGTCACGTGACTATTGTTCAAGTTACATGTCAGTTTGTTTTCTCAGGTCCGGCGGTGTGGCTCGGGATCCAGTTGATCTGATCGGATGAAACCACGGAGGACTGTTACCGCTGTGTAAATCGAGCCATGCAAATTTTATGATGATGTTCCGTGAGCAAAGGCCGAGGGGCGTGACTCCGTAACGAGACATGCCGTACTGTAATAATCTGATCTAGGTCAGGACCAGGGGGGCCCCCCGAGACATGGCTTAACCGGCTCCATCTAGACCTTGTGGAGTGCTTGTGAGTAGGGCTGCACGATATATCGTTTCAGCATCGTCATCGCGATGTGCGCATGCGCAATAGTCAAATCGCAGGACGTGCGATGTCAAGTAAGGCAAATTAACTCAAACACGTCATGCTACAACTTTTTTGCTGCTTGATACAAAAAGGAAAA
Organism: Centroberyx gerrardi; assembly: GCF_048128805.1. Lineage (NCBI taxonomy): Eukaryota > Metazoa > Chordata > Actinopteri > Beryciformes > Berycidae > Centroberyx > Centroberyx gerrardi. The sequence goes on along the minus strand of NC_136004.1, from coordinate 31,308,773 downwards.
CTCGCACGGTTCTCATTTTCCATGACTAATCTACAAGAGAAGTCTGTCTGATATAACATAATTTACTCCGATTTAAGGGTTTGTTATAAGAGTAGCGTATGTTACCTTTCCAGCTTTCGCGGCTCCGAACCGTAGTTGGGAAGCCTCTGGTGTTGTGCTAGCCTACTTTAGCTTAGCCTGGCTCGTAGCTGGTAACAAGCTTTTTACTAAGAGTCCGGACCGACTCTGCAGTGGAGAACTGGCACTTTATTTCGGTACAGCAGCGAACATAGTGCTCTAAGCTCTTTTCCTGCTAACTATGGTAACTTACCTCACTTGGCATCCTACAACTCACTCTGGCTGCGGCTAAAAACCTAAAAACAAAAACACACTCACTTCCTACTACGTCACCCGCGCAGGTTACCCACAAGGCCACCTTCTTAAAAAGGGGCAAGGCTTGATAAATCTATTCAAGTCATTTGGTGAAAATTCCTGTATTTTTTCATATCGCAGAAAAAAAAAAATTATTGCAATGTCCGTTTTTTCCAATATCGTGCAGCCCTACTTGTGAGTCAGTCTGCAGCTCTGTCCCCCCACCCCCCCCATAGTCAGAAAAAGAAAACTTTAACAAGAGCATTTTATATTTCTGGCTTTTAGTTGACACTTAAGCAAGTTGGGTGTCTTGCTCAAGCTCACTGTGGCGGGACAGATCGGCTGTTGTGGGGATTGACCCGGTGACCTTTCCCCTCTTTGCTGCCCTGCTGCAATTTCCTCACACAGAAGGCCTTAAACATTAGATTTCCCCTCAAACCCAAGTGACCCAGCACCGAATGTTTCATGAAATACCATGTGGCATTTTGCTCAGGCTTTGTTTGGCTGTCATTAGTGTGTGAGGGATCCCTAGCCGCTCTATTCTTAGCCTCAGTTCAGCCTGTGAATGCCTTTGGCCATCTAGAGCCAAGGGCGCTCAACTCATTAGACAGCACAGCATTTAAATTATTTTTTTTTTTTACGGCGCCCAAGATCGCGCCGTCCCCCTGTGGGACTTCTGAGATATAATGTTAGTCTCCGCCTGCTTTGACTGCCATTCAGCTTTTACATAAGAGCGAGACAAACTGCTAAATCCTTCCGGCATAATCCTCCCTGACTGAGACCAATACCTTTCATAGCCTAATAGCGCTTAATTGCTGACGCACGACCTGTGCTGATCGAAAGCTTTTCAAGGGGATTTGTATTTCAATCGACCCGTTTATTCCAGACAGAAGAAGGCGTGACACTGAACTTCCACCACTATGAATAGGTCGTTACTGTTAAGTGGTGCAGTGATACCATTATCGGATGCACCGATACGTTATCGGCTCTCAGGCTAAGACGGGGAGAAAATAGGGCATCGGAAAATTTACGTAACACTAATGTCCGATACCAAGAACAGTGTGCAACGTGTCGGAAATCAAAGACACTTGATTTTCTGGCTACTGAGATCAATGTTAGACCTGTTAAATGACGCCAAACTAAAGATTCAAGTCTATGATGTGATTCTGGCGCAGGTTGCAAAGCTAATTACAACCTCTGGGTACTTAGGATTGTGCATTAGTGGGAAATTTGGCCAGATTATAGCCAGCCATTTTAATTTCCTAATTTTGCCTGACAGTGGCCATTACTGAATATATGGAAAAACTGATAAGATTTTGTCGTCGTGTTCCCTTAGCTCACCGTGGAGTGTTTCCAGTAGAGGATGATCTCAGGAATGCTCTCCGTCTTCTCCACCATCGGGTAGTTGCTCCATTCGTTCCAGCTGATCGTCATCGTTCCGTTCTTATCCATGCTTTGTAAAAAAAAACAAAAACAAAAAATAAAGTCCCATAAGCCAACAATCAAGATCGTCATGAATGAATGAAATGTGGTCAACAGAGGCCTGTCACTGAATGTGCGGTTAAAAAGAGATGTGCCACCGTGTTGGAAGAATGACAAAATTGACTCTTCCTCCCTGATAAAGAAAATGAAAATTACCTGTTAAGGACTTTTTCTGCATGCTGCTGGGAAATGTGCACACCAAGGTCCCGAAGAGACTGCATGAACTCCTTAGAATCAATGCGGCCTTAAAGAGAAAACAAACAAAAACAAGAGTCACAAGACAAATAAATTCTGAGCTGAAGAAAGTCAAGACAGCTGACACTGCATCTACATATCTGCAACAACAACAAGTTTCAAACCAAACAGGTTGCAGTGACAGCGGTATCATACCTGCATTCTTCCTGTCGAGGGTCTTAACTACGAGTTTCAGGTCTTTCTCATAATCTTGCAGATAGTGAACAAATTCCTCAATGTCCAGTTGTCCATCTGGGCCTTTCTCTTCCCTTTTCAAAGTTTTCTGCAAGAAACAAAAAAAAGAGGGTTGTGAGACAATGGTATTCTTGCTGTGAAAATTATATTGATGTATATTATTGTGTTCATTGTTTGTTTTCAGGCCAAAATTCAGTATTCAGTGCTTTGCCCAGGATTTTATTGTCAGGGTCTGAAACAGCATTCAGACCATCATGGGACACTAAAACCCAGACTGATGAAATTATTTTAGTGTCAGCAGCTCTTTAAAGCAGAGTGACCCACCACAGCTATTCAGTGGTAGAGAAACTCTGGGAGACATTAGGCCTTCAAAACTAACAATTTCCAAATAACATTTATTTTTTAAACAATTAAAATGGTAATGTGCAAAGAAAATACAATTTCATTGCAGGTTTTACTGATTTTTTATGTAGCTGTGGTCAGGGAGAAATTACCATATCAGCAGTGATATGGTAATTGGCCAATATCCAATATTTTTAAGAACGTAAAAATGACAGAACCTCACAGCCTTGTTTTTGAGCTTTTAGCCTTATGCAAGCAAACAGTGGTATGCAGAGAGGCCAAATTATTAGATGACTTATCGTCTGTACTGCAAACCAATTTAGTACTGTCACTTAGAAAACCAGTACGACCAGTTCTGAAATGAACACTATGTCTGAAATTCAGATCTAAAAGCCAGATGTCTGACCTTGGCTAACCCTTGCTTTGTCGTCTTTCACACAACATTAACTGACATGAACTTATTGGGGGATTTCAAATGAACCGCAAAGCCTTCTGGGCATAAATATAACCAAGATAGTTTACAAATAAGATCCTAGAGTCTTGAATGTGACTCCAGAGATATATCAATGTCCTGGGCTTGCGTTTCTTGACCCCACAGGCCTGCATGACCCACTTGCCAAGCCGCGGTGCTCTTGGCATCCTTTAACATCTGAGATCGATGACGTCTGAGTCTCCAGGACCGGGGGTATTAGCTAGTTAGTAGACACCCGGGTCTATCTTTAACCCCCAGCACTGGCCGACCTGCCAACATCTTTAATCCCGTCTAAGCTCAAACTACCTGCTCTAAATTAGGACGGGGACACTGGCAGTCTGTCAACCTGCTCCGTGATGATACCTGACCCGCCGCCTGCAGGCATGACAGTCACACAGTAACTGTACTCCTCAGGACATTTCCTTCTCTCCTCTGCTGCTCATGCAAACCAACCTGACCAAGTGCATCCCTGCAGCTTAGAGCAAGGTTAAAAGGGGGAATTCCACTCATTTTAAGAATTCACATATGTCATTTCTGTACCGCAGGACAGTTCACTCAGTGTTTGTGAACTTGCACAGTTGTTTCCTAAAGCTAGAGAGACTTTGGCCTTGACTTTGCAATGCCACTGGGATGTAAAACCAGCAGCTGCTCCATTGACAATGAATGGGACAGTGACTTAGATGCTGAATTGAGCCGTCACACCAAAATAAAATATACATTCTAGCATTGCTAACAGGTATGCACCAGAATATAAACCTCATTTGGGTGCAAGAACTCACAAAAAAATAAAAAATCTCATGGGTGATTAAGTCAGTGCACCACTCTTTAAATGGGTGGCATTGCCCTTTAATGCAGCAAAAGACCGCGCCAGTTCATTCAAGTCTATAAAAAGCATTATAATGGTAGTGAATGAATGAAAATCAAGTCTGCAAACAAATCCCCTATAGGAACTCCGGCTTTAAAAACAAGGTGAAGTTAGCATTATGCTCAGTTTAAAGTATTTGTTAGCTATTTGAGCCACCGGCTACCGAGCGGCGTGGAGAAGCAGCCGGTGAAGCGGGACAGCTGCGAGGCCTAGTCGTAAGGCTTTTACTATCCGAAACACACCGGCTCAAGTACAAAGTAACAGGAATCATAAAACAGTTACTTGTAAACACAGAGACACTACACATAAGCAAGTGCAGCGAAAGGCGTTTAAAAGTTGCCGTTGGGTTTATTTTACCTTTCGCCATCTGCGGTAGGTAGAAAACTCCTGGGACGGCAGGAAGACGCTCAGCTTGAAGAGAGACTTCAGCTCCGACGGCAGGCCGTTGGACTCGAAGTACTCGACTTCAATCGGGTCTGAGTTGGGAACGGGCACGTAAAGGCACAATCCGAGCATGTTTAGCTCCCAAATTAATAAAAACGAGAATAAATAAATAAATAGTAAACCGCACTCCCTTCTCTTCGAGAGCTAACACTGAAATGCCGGTAAGGAAGTGAGTCCGGCTAGAAAACTGTGAAGAAACCACTCCCTTCCAGGAACCGGTTTGCGTCATTGGCTCTTGCAGTTTGCTCCCGCATACCACGCTGACGTCAATTTACTACCAGCCAATCGGATAAGTAGCCCATTGATGGGCTCGCCCTAGTCCCGCCTTCTTCTTGCGTAAAGAACAGTGAATAATCAACCAATCCTGTCCTCCCTTTCGTCCAGTCTGTGAATGATTGCCCAATCTTGTTCCTCCTCTCTTTCAGACTGTAGTTTATGAGGTTATGTCTCTGGTTATGTCTCGTTTGGGCAGAGCATGAGCCACGAGATGACCAAAATATCCACCAGACAAAATAAATAAACAAACAAATAAAATAAATAAACTGCAGCCACCTTGAATAATAATAATACTGATGCAAATAATCATACTACCACTACTACTAACCACTACAACCAATAACAATAATGATAGATTAGAATATATGAAACTTTTTTTTTTTTTTTTTTTAGTTTTTAAAAATTTTAGAATATGAAATTTTAATGATGCCAGTGGGGAAATTGTGCATACTAATAAAGTAATACCACTACTGCTATTACTATTACTACTACTACTATAACACTTTCCCTAAAAAAAGTTACAATGATCTGTAAAATAAAATGTAAAATAAGTGACTGCAGAACAGACTTATTCCACAGAGTTGCCTGAAATAAAAATCAGGTCATCAGTGTATTGTCAGAGAATGAGGCCGTTCGTCTGAAACAGGAAATAGTTCTTCTTCTCTTATCTAGTGGCTTTTGAACTGTTTAGCAGCAACAATGTTCACTACTGGAGGAATTAGAGCAGACAGTGACAGTTTCTGTTGCTGATGGAGAGACACAATCTGTTCTGTGATGGATGGGATTTAAAATGGAGTGAAGGACAATACTTCAGTAATGTACTTATCTACAAGTACAATTACTGACTGCAAAAATGACTCAAAGAAGTACAAGTACACAAAAAAGCTACTCAATTACAGCAATGTGAGTAAAAGTAATTTGTTTCTTCCACTGTTTTCAGGTGTGCAGTGTGATGTCTGCCAGCTGAAAGGTACAAAGAGTGAATAATCTGCAGGAACCTTGAAGCTCCACCAATGAACATGAATCAAAAATAACCAAAGGAATTAAAAAAAATTCAGCTACTCTTGCAAAACAACTGACAAAGTTTTAATATTAAAAACCAACAAACAACGTGCACAAACACAACATGCACAAACAACGTGCTACAACATAACACGTTGGTAACAACGTGTGTTTCATTTTGTTGCAGACTGTATTACATCAGTTTGTTATGTGACGGACTGTTGATCAGTTAGATCTGGGCAGTAAGAGGAAGGGCAATAGAAATAAATCTGATCTGACTTGACTTGACCCGTCTTGTTACAGAGAAGGAGATGGAAGCCAAACCACTGAAAGAACGCCAAGAACAGAACCACGTGGAGTTAACACACACACACACACACACACACACACACACCCCTTTTATAGTTTTACGTAATACTGACAGTGTTTACAGTTTACAGTTTAAAGCAGCAAAAGTGACTTTTTGCCCCTCAGAAAAAACATAAATAATAATAATAAACTGTAAAAAAAAAAAAAAAACAGTCTAAGAGAAGCTCTTACTGTTCTATTCAGGTGTTCGACTGTGTGAAACACACACACACACACACACACACACACACACACACACACACACACAATGACTCTGTGACTTGTTGGTATTGATGCAGACTAACATGCAGACATTCACTTTTCTGTATTGGAGTCTAGTCTGGAAGCTTCATTCACCGACTTGATTTACTTTGTTTCACTTTGACATAAATTGTTTTTGTGCTTTTACATTTTCATGTCGTCTCAAAATGATTTCATAGAGAGCAGAATAAATTAAAACAGGACAGGGACTGCTGAGATCTGCTGTTAGAACCAGTGGCAGTTTTTCAGGTTGGTCCAAGTTCGGGTTCCACTGGTTGACATTCAATACCTTTAAAATGTATAATTTTCATGCCAAAAATGCAAGTATTCAGTGTTTCCCCCTGAATTTTATTCTGAAAAAGCATTTATTTTATCATGTAACTCAAAAAACTCTCTGCTGAAACACTAAATAACACTAAATAAGATAAGATAAAATAAGATAAGATATAATTTGCCACAGCAGCAACTGGCAGAACAGTACCAGGGAAAAATAAGTACAGAAGATAATAAAGAGAAGAGGTAATAAGATAAAAAATAAAGGTCATGTACATAATATAAAACTATAGAGACAGTGCAAAAATGCAAATAAATGCAAACAATAATAATAAATGCGTATCCATATTTGTATATGTACTGTATATATACATAATCACTAAATAAGCACTGAAATGAATAAATAAAACGTGCAAAGAAAATCTGATCTGTTTTTCTGTGGCTGTGGTCAGGAGGATCCTCGTTACATCAGAGCTGGACGACTGGACGATATCTGATATTTCATAAAATATCAGACCAGTACATCAATGTAGCGCTCGTCCAAAAACACACGGACATGTGATTCTAAAAGGAGAGAGGACAGAGTTCAAACTAGATTCTGTTAACTGGAAACATTAGAAATTACAAAATAAAGTCATAAATCATAAGTCAGATTCCTCTTCTCACTGTGAATGGATCCACAGTTTGTCAGTTTACGTTGATCCAGTTTCTGTTGCTGATGGAGACACAATCTGTTCTGTGATGGATGGATTTAAAATGGACTGAAGGACAAAACTTCAGGTATTGTATTTAGGTAAAAGTCAAATTATTGACTTTCAGAGGTGTGACCAAGTCAACTTTGCTCAAGTCCCAAGTCAGTCTCAAGGCTTGAGGCTCAAGTCTCAAGTCAAGTCTCAAGTCTAAATGTAGACCAGCAAGTCAAGTCAGAACAAGTCAAGAGTCCAGTATCAATTTAATATCTTAAAGAAAACTAAATATCTAGGACTTTTCAATGCAATATGGTTTTAATAGGATAAAAACTTGGTAAGAGCATCATGAGTTTGATTTCTATAATCAGTTTCAACTTCAATAAATTCAATCATTCCATACAAATTCAGAAAACAGAATTTAAATTCAGTCGTCCGCTGGAACAAATCTCATCACTTTCAATCTAAGTCATTTACACAAACACAAGATCTCAAGTCAAGACTTTAGAAACCTTTTCAAGTCATCAAAGTACAAGTCAGAGTCAAGTCCCAAGTCACCAGAACCCAAGTCAAGTCAAGTCTCAAGTCTTCTCTTCATGCATCAAGTCAAGTCTAAAGCAATTAAAACTATGACTCGAGTCCAAGTCATGTGACTCGAGTCTCCACCACTGCTGACTTTAAAAAATACTCCAAAAACTTACAAGTACACAAAAAAGCTACTCAGTCACAGTAAAGTGAGTAAATGTAATGAGTTCCAGCCTTGTTTACTTCTTGTTTTTCCTTGTGAATCCTGAGAATCACACAGAAACAGATAAGTGTTGCGACAGAGACGCTCAGCTGTGACAAACAGGAAGGAATTACACAGCAGTTTAACCTGCAGGATCAGACAAACAGCTTATATCTAGCGAACAACATATGTGTGTGTGTGTGTGTGTGTGTGTGTGTGCATCTTATCATTAACAGAGGAGTGCTGTACAGGTAGTGTTGTCCAGTCTGGTGATAACACTCTGTTGTTTTGTTCAGAATGAGGTGAAGTTATACAATCATGTTGTGGTGTTATTGTTCTGCTGCTGCTGGGACCGGACAGGTGAACTTCAGGTTACAGGACATTCCTCCTCACCTGTGGGCCGCTCTGCCAGCCAATCAGAACCCGGATACACACTACCAGTCAAAAGTTTGGACACACCTGATTGAATGTTCTGTGTTTTTAATTCTCTTAAAGCCATTTTGATCTAAAGGCTTCTGCTTAAATGCTTGAAATTAGTTTCCTAGACAAATATAAATAGTGAAGTTGATCCTATGTATGAATTTCTTTCCAAAGCCTTTTGCCTTTCCATCAAGGCAAAGGGCGGCTACTTTAAAGAATCTAAAATATAAGATAGTTTTGATTTGTTTAACACTTTTTTGGTCGCTGCATAATTCCATTTGTGTTATTTCATAGTTTTGATGTCTTTACTATTATTCTAAAATGTGGAAAATAGTAAAAATAAAGAAAAATGTGGTGTGTCCAACTTTTTTGTAGATATTCCTGATGAAATACCAAGCCAAATACTGTGTGATCTGTGGAAGTAGGAGTTTCTTTTTCATTTTTACATTTTAGCTGGCAGTCTGATAGAGGCAGCGTTCAGAACGTGTATGTATGTGTGTGTGTGTGTGTGTGTGTGTGTGTGTGTGTGAGAGAGAGAGAGGTGGTCCTGAGGTGTGTACCACATAAAAAACAACCTCCAGGGTTTGAATCCGGCCCAGTCTCATGTCACCCCTCTCTCTCTCTCCTGATCTTTCCTGTCTGTCTCTACTGTCAAACAATCACAATAAAGGCAGAAAGCCCAAAAAAACAATCTTTTAAAAAAAGAAACATTCTACATGTGCAATAGCTGCATGTAGTTTGTATAGTGGGAGTAGTATCCCATTCTGAGCTCGGCCCCACACTCAGATCCATCAGGAACAAAATGCATCATCCCTCCAAATTTCATCAAATCTAATCTGAGAAACCCAGAAGCTCTCGCGAGACAAAGCGAGAGATCAAGGGTCTGAGAGCGAGACTACATCGAATCTGACGGCCTTTCAAATTCTAAAATTCTTTAATCACAGCGCCCCCATCAGGCCAATCAGTGTCATTTATAAGGATAACTGGAGGTGTGTAGTGAGTTTCATGTCAATCAGACTTCACGCTGTGGGAATTTTGACCTTTAATCACAGCGCCCCCATCAGGCCAATCAATGCATTTTTTTCAAACAATAAAATACAGCTGTGACGTTTATCTCATGCAAAATACTGGAATAATACATTTGCTTTGTTATTTGCTGTTTTGGCTTGAGAACGAGGCTTTTAAACGTGTTACATGTAATCTATTTTACCAGTGTTAAATAGCCTGATGGTAAATAATAAGGTCCAGCTGGTGATCATCACGAGACAAACATCCACCAAAATGAATAATAATCACAAAAATCTATTATGTTTTCAGAAAAGTATTAAATAAATGCTTTTTCCACATTAAAAGACACTTTCCTCATACAGCTTCCATCAGTTTGATAAACTTCACATGATGTTTACTCATAAATAGATGTCAGCCTAACAAAGTGGACAAACTCTATTATGCTGATAAAAAAGTGGGTACAAATGGCTTTACCCTCCATTATATTCCTATTATTCTGCAGTGAAACAGACTGTACTCTGCCTGCATGGATCCATTCGTCCTTTAATCCAGACTGCTGCTCTCTGTCGGCAAAACTTCATCTTTCAGTTCACTTCAAATGGGAGAATCTGTTGCATAATTGCACTGGAGATGTAGGCCAAGTATTGCATGTCTTGGATTTATTCTATTTATGTCTTGATTATGCAAAACTAAATAATGTTTTGCTCCGGCTTTTGCGTCCACTTAAGAAAAGGAGTAGTAATCCTATGATACATTTCAGAGGGATACTATAGGATTATCACAGCAAATCGTTAAATATCATACAACTACTAAAGCTGAAAAATGATACCGCAACAAAATCCTATAGCCTACCTATAGGGATACCATAGGAGATACAATACCATAAAGTACTATAAGGTCACTATATCTCTAAAGGAATATTATAGGAGTATTATGGGAATATTATAGGAATATTATAGGGCTTGAAGGCAACATCAATCCATAATGCATTACTGTTGCTAAAACCTGTGAAACCTGCAGAGTTTCATGGAGGAATCCAGTGGATCAAACATATTGAGTTTAAACTGAATATTTGCAAGAAGTTAACACAATTAGAGAATGTAGAAGAATGAGTGTTTTGGTCATAGATTCACTGTTGTCTGCCTACAATACAGACAGTCAAGGAATTCTGGACAAAATCATATCTAACATTAAAAATATTCTCAGATTTGGGTCTGCTAGAAAAAATCAAATGGAGGTCCGTGGCCCTAATGTGGACTAAATTAGGGGTCCTTGACATGAAAAAGGTTGAGAATCACTGATGTTGCCTAGATGCTTAAATAAATGCAGATGATTGAAGTGTTATGGATGCTCATCTCAGCACTAGTTAGTCCTTTGTACAGTTAATTGAAACTATTTATGAATTCTCAGGTTACATGAAACAGACTAACCTGAGATTGTAGTTTGGAATTGAAGTGATTTGTTTCCAGGAGAGTTTTGCCTGCAGCCTCCCTGAGAATAATAAATATTTCAAACTGTCAAATCAGTACTGATAAGAAATCAAGTCAAAATGCAGTTCTCAGCTTTGCTCATGATTGCTGGGATCAGATGCAGTTCAAAAAATAAATTTCACATACTGTATATTTGAGAATATATTTCGAGAAATGCTTGAAAATATGTTGAGATTTGTCAGATATTTATAAGCGTGTAGATGACATTCATTCTAAATGTAATTAGACACTGGAACAAAGTTTTCTTGGGATGTGCTGTTGATAATGTGAGCAGCCTCAGGCCTCGGGGAACCTGGACCAGCAGCCTGATGCTCCACAGTCTGGAACGGGAAACACACACTGAAGTGAAGAGTGTGAACAGCTCAGGCACAATGTTTATTCTGACACTGTCTCTAAATTCATCTTTAAGCATCATCTTGAAGCTGAATAAAATCTAAAACACACAGCATCTTTGACAGTCCAGTCAGTCAAGGGGAACTTGGAATCTCACCAGCCTCATACAGTGTGATATCAAGCTGGTTCTGGGCCTGGACTCTGCTGAGAAGCAGGAACAGACTCCAGGTCCAGGCACAGGTCCATGCCTGTAAACAGGCCCAGGAAAAGGCCCAGATCCAGGTCCAGGAACAGGCCGAGGTCCAGGCCCCTTGTCCAGGCCCAGGAAAAGGCACAGATCCAGGTCCAGGCCGAGGTCCAGGCCGAGGTCCAGACCCAGGTGCAGGCCCAGGTCCAGGTCCAGGTCCATGCCCAGGAAAAGGCCCAGGACCAGGAACAGGCCCAGGAACAGGCCCATGAAAAGGCACAGGTCCAGGTCCAGGTCCAGGTCCAGGCCCAGGTCCAGGCCCAGGTCCATGAACAGGCCCAGGAAAAAGCCCAGGACCAGGAACAGAAACAGGCCCAGGAACAGGACCAAGCCCAGAAACAGGCCCACGAAAAGGCACAGATCCAGGTCTAGGCCCAGCTCCATGCCCATGAACAGGCCCAGGAAAAGGCCCAGGAACAGGCCCAAGTCCAGGCCCAGGAAAAGGCTCAGATTCAGGTCAAGGCCCAGGTCAAGGCCCAGGTCAAGGCTCAGGAACAGGCCCACGAAAAGGCACAGGTCCAGGTCCAGGCCCAGCCCCAGGTCCATGAACAGGACCGGGAAAAGGCCCAGGAACAGGCCCAAGTCCAGGCCCAGCAAAAGGCACAGATCCAGGTCCAGGCCCAGGTCCATGCCCATCAACAGGCCCAGGAAAAGGCCCAGGACCGGGAACAGGAACAGGCCCAGGAACAGGCCCATGAAAAGGCACAGGTCCAGGTCCAGGCCCAGCCCCAGGTCCATGAACAGGACTGGGAAAAGGCCCAGGAACAGGTCCATGCCCTTAAAGAGGCCCAGGAAAAGGCCCAGATCCAGGTCCATGCCCTTAAAGAGGCCCAGGAAAAGGCCCAGGAACAGACCCCAGTCCAGGCCCAGGAAAAGGCACAGATCCACGTCAAGGCCCAGGTCCATGCCCATGAACAAGCCCAGGAAAAGGCCCAGGAACAGGCCCCAGTCAGGCCCATGTTTGAAAATGTGACTCTGACACAGCCCATAATTACAACCAATAGAAAATAATGAGCAAAAACATGGAGTAAACTTAAATTCTTAAATTGTCAAAATTATAAGCCTCTTGGTTTTTATCTTCTGGCGCTGCATTCATGTTTGCCATTCAGTTTGGTCAGACATACTTTTTGTTTGTCACATTAAAAGATCCCAGTTTTCTCTTTGCTTCCTGTTGCTTGAAGGCATGTATCTTGGAACACAGGTTTCATAGCATAGTTTTGAACAAAAATCGACAACAACAACAAAAAAAAACTATGCGCTGGCTTGATAGTCCGACCTCTAACATGCCCGTGTGCAATTTTGGAAGTACAAAATTGGAGATTACCAGGAGACCATGAAGGCAGCATCAGTGTGATCGCAGTAGTGCACATTATGGCCACATGGGGGCGTTTTATCACCATGGGGAGGCAGCAAATCATCTGGGTCCAAAGAGCTGCGTCAAGCTTGCTCGAGATAGCCAGGATGATACCGGAAGTTAATCGACTTTGTCTTCAAAATAAAAGCGTAAAATGTGTTTCAAAATAAGGCAATTCTGTGGTGCCACGTAATTGTACAGCCTTGTACACGTTTTGTGATTGACTATATCTTTGTTTATTTTTGGCATCCCTATATATAATGAATATCAAAAGTTTTCACACCTTTTACAATTTCCTCGTTTTTCTTCCATTGAGACCTGAAGTGAAACCCAATTAATTCAGACTTGTTTGAAGTTTCATTCGGATATAGTAAGTGACAAAATACATTGTCAGAAATTAGTAGCCTTTTGTTATTACCTTCATTTTGCTGGTTACTGTGTCCAAATGAAATTGTAAAAAGTCTGACTTAATGGGGTTTCACATAGAATACAATGTTTGCAGTGACCAGTCAGTCAGCAGAGAAGAGAAAAATAATCTGGTTTTACTTAATTTATACACTTTTATACACTAATTTATACAATGTTTTCCCAGTTAAAAGAATCTGGTATCAACTCTGTCTTTTCATCCTTTTAGAAATGCATAGAAAAGATTACATGTAATTAAATATAACTATAACTCTTTGGTAAAAAAAAAAAAAAAAAAAGTAACTGAGTAACTTTCACTCTATTTTAAATGGGCTACCTTTTTACTTTTACTTAAGTAGATTTTTACACCAGTTATTCTTCTTCTAAAGTTTCAGCAAAAAGGATATTTTAGTACTTTATTGGCGCTGTATGAGTGCGGCTTTTACTCTGAAAAGAATAAACCGGAAGTCGTATTACATATTCCTGGCTTGCTTGACACAGTTGGTCCAAAGTTCCCCTCGGCACCGAAAGAAAAGGAGGTGAAGTCTTGTTCTGTCATTTTATGTTGTCGAACCGCTCCTGCTGAAACCTCCAGGCCCCGAAATGTCTCCAGGTAGGCCTTCTCTTACTTTTTAAATCACACACATTCAACATATTCTGTAGTTTAATCCTCTTACAAACCAAAATACTTCACTTGTTCGCAGATTTCGGTGCTGAATCATCTGTGAAGAGGAGTTCGGATGAAGATACGCAGTAACAACAACAACAACAACAACAACAGCAGCAGCAGCAGCAGGGACGTTTCATTTCCACTTTCCGTTACTGCGGTCCCCCCTGTTACTTTCGGCCGTGTTTTATGCTAGAGAAGAGAGCAAACTATGGCTTTCTTCGTGAAAAAGAAGAAATTCAAGTTCCAGACGCAGCTGACCCTGGAGGAGCTGACCGCGGTGCCTTTTGTCAACGGAGTTTTGTTCTGCAAACTGCGGCTGCTGGATGGGGATTTCGCTGCAACTTCCTCCAGGTAAAACATGAGGAACCACTCCGCTAACATCACTTTATACAATGTGTGACGCCTTTAAGAGACATTTTAAAGGTTTTTTTTTTTTTTTTTTTTTTACATATTAATGTAATCTGGCAATGTTTTATTCTCTAAAAAAGTCACTTAAATATTCCTGTATTATTCCTTTAGGAACTTATAGTGTGTTTGTGTTACTTTATAGTGAATTTAGGTACTTTATAATAGTATATTTCATCTTTTATGGTATCTATAATATTCCTATAGTGACTCTTAGTGTCTGTGGTACTCCATACTAATATTATAGTACTCTATGGTATTTTTACTCCTATGGTATCATTATAATATCCCAATAGGGCCTTAAACTGTGTCTGTGGTACGCAATAGTAAGTTTATAATGACCTTATAGTACTTGATGGTATTTTTTCTAGTCTCCTATAGTGTCACTGTAATAATGCCATTGGGGCTTAGAAGTTTTGCTGTTACATTTGTATATTATCCTTGTAAAATCTGTTATAGGATCACTGTAGTTCATTATCTTTAGGTTTGTAAAGGATTTAAAGCTGTGTTGGTTTACAGTTTTTCAGTTTGGGTGGCATGGCTGTTTAGACATCAAAGTTTCTACAAATGGATACAAACGGTTGCCCATGGTTAATGAAAGACTGAGTCAGATTTAAATGCAGGGTGTTGTTAAACTGCAGCACCAGACGAGACATGACAAAACCTCTCGAGTCATCTCGCAGTGATCAAATTATCTTGTTTATTAGCTCTTGAATCCACTAAAAAGACCTCTTTTTTGATAAGTGCGGTGAAATGCACTGGCTTTAGTGCTGTTTATCTGCAGAGAGGAAACCTGTAGCTTGTGATGAAATGACACTGAGGTGGGATGGAGACAGTGAAGACGGCCTTCAGCTGGTTCCTGTGCTCCTCGTCTCCTGGTTCACGCCACAAAACACCAGTTTCCTCCCAAGCCTCCATAAGGAAACAAACTTCGTCTCTTCTCTGTAGTTCCTCCTTGCAGAGCGAGTCGTCTTCGCTTTACAACATGAGATTATTTCACTCACCTATGAGACACGTCAGATGTCTCCTCTGCTTTTTGCACTAGTGAGTTGGCATCAGGTTTATAGTTCATAAGTATTTTGTTATGTCACCACACAGACGTATTGGACTTATTAAGTCCCAAGTCAGTCTCAAGTCTAGAGGCACAAGTCTCAAGTCAAGTCCCAAATCCAAATGTAGATTACCAAATCGAGTCCATGTCAAGTCCAAGTCATTAGTGTCTAGTCTCAAGTCTAAATGTCAGTCAGACCAAATCAAGAGTCCAGTATCAATTTAATATCTTAAAGAAAACTAAATATCTAGGACTTTTCAATGCAATATGGTTTTAATAGGATAAAAACTTGGTAAGAGCATCATGAGTTTGATTTCTATAATCAGTTTCAACTTCAATAAATTCAATCATTCCATACAAATTCAGAAAACAGAATTTAAATTCAGTCGTCCGCTGGAACAAATCTCATCACTTTCAATCTAAGTCATTTACACAAACACAAGATCTCAAGTCAAGACTTTAGAAACCTTTTCAAGTCATCAAAGTACAAGTCAGAGTCGAGTCCCAAGTCACCAGAACCCAAGTCAAGTCAAGTCTCAAGTAATTAAAACTGGGACTCGAGTCCAAGTCATGTGACTCGAGTCCCCACCTCTGGTTATAATCAAATGACAGCTACAGCCAGTGAGCTGTGTGTATGGTGAAGCCCAGTATTGGTAAGAAATACATGTGACATTATGGGAACACTATGAATAGGACACAGTGGGTGTGATGAGGCACTGTCACGCTTCTAACCCTGGTATGGGAATAAAAAAAACTGCCACAATAAGTTGTACTTGGACTAGAAGAGGCGTGAGGACTTGTAAACCTGTAACACAGATGTACAAAGTGTCCTCCAGTCACAAGTGGCACAAGTTTGCAAGTCATGTTACAACCTCACATGTCTTCTAATACAAATGAAGCGTATTTTGACAGTTTTTTTATTTCCATACGTCAATGCCTCTCCCTTTCTTTTGCCCCTGGCTGACGCACAAAGACTGCCTTGCTACTCTCTCTCTCTCTTTCTCTGTCTCTCTCTCTCCGTCTCTCTCTCTCTCTCTCTCTCTCTCTCTCTCTCACTGACCCACTGCACTAACCTCTCAACTTGTAAAACACAACACAGGCTATTATTTTGTAGGCTGGCTAAGTACTTTATTGTCGGGGAATCACTGCTAACCTTTGCTCAGAGGTTTGTTTAGAGGTTTGGCATTCGATCTGGCCCCCGGGGGAGAAAAGGATGCCCTACTTCTTAGGCCTTTAGTTTTCTCAGGGTGTGTGGCGTTAAACTCCGACCTCAGGAGGGAAAGCGGCTTCAGAACAGGGAGAAGAATCCGTGTTCTGGCTCAAAACCACTAAGTCGGCCTGTTTTTTTCCCTTTTTATCGACACTTCTCCGCACCCCTACGTGTTCAAACGAGCGTGTTGAAGTTCAGACCCCCGAGCTGACGGAGGCCTGCGTGGGAGAGCCCGTTCCTCTGGGTCTTCACCGACTGACAGATCTTGTTCTTTGTAGCTGGCCGACCTCCCTGCCGTCCTGACGGAGCGAATCGGCCTTTGAAAGGGAAAGTAAACAAACTGGCAGATCGTGATAATCCTAACCGCGATGGCTTGTCAGCGGATGTTTCCATTTTAATGCCTGTCATCAGTGAGAAATAGCAGATTGGAGTCTTAGCTGTACAAACATTTCTCAGAGGCAGAGCTGCTCTGGAGGCAGAAATAATCTGATTGGTTCAGTTAAACCTCAGTGGGCGGAGCCTAAGAGACAGTTTTTCAGAGTGCAAGTTAGCTAACTGGCAAACTTAAACAGCAAAGATGGAACTCTGGTGACAGTATAAATAAAGAATATAAATGGCAGTGACTTATGTTTTCATTTCTTCATGACCATGACATTCAGCAGCTAGCTAACTAGCTTACCTAGCTAGCTATAGGCTAGTACGGCTAGTTTGAACTTGAAGGTCAGCTAGCTAACTAGCTAACCTAGATAACTTAGTATGATAGATTGTAGTTTTTTCAGTTAGTAGCAGAGCGCTAGGCTTCATAATATTAGCTTCCTCCTTAGTCTAACATAGGGTGGGGCAATATTGACACAATTACCACGGTAATCCTAAGAAATTATTTCAATATTGATATATACCGATATAGATACATAGGAAAAATCATGTTACATAATCAAATTCATGTTCATCACATTGACTGCATGGGAATAAAAGTACAATGAAACTCTGATTTTGAAATAGTATTCTCTAAGTCGTTTCAGATATCATTTTGTGAGAGATTTCAACAACAGATTTTTAACAACAGAATTGCGAACTCTCTATCATTATTTCATCATGATATGCTTCTATTGATAGACGATAAGAAACAATAATCGAATATTGCCCAGCTCTAGTCTAACATTACTTCTATTTTAACCAGAGTTCCTCTTTTGTCATTACAGTTTGCCAGTTAGCTCTGAAAAACGGTGGTTCTTTGGCTCCGCCCATGTATGTTTAACTCAACCAATGAGATTATTTCTGCCTGCAAAGCAGCTCTTCCTCTGAGAACTATCTGTATATCTAAAGCTCCAATCTGGTGAGGAACAACATGGGAGATTGAAAGGCAGGACAGCGATGTGAAGCTTACATAACGGCTCAGATTCCTCTCTGAGTTATCATCCATATCTCTGCCCGTCCCTGGTAAAAGCGGAACACAAGGGCTTCTCAGAAACGCCGGGACGGACGGGCGCGGGGCGGTCCCTCTGCGGCGGACAGAGGTCAGTGTTATGTCACAGTCCCGGGACGCCGCACAAACCCCGGCTTTGTCCCTGTCTGCCTTGTTGTGGGTCTGGAACAGTCGGGGGAATTAACATGGAGGCTGTCCAGCGGACCGTGCTGCCGAGTCCCACCGGCTCCAAGTCTGCATGTACAGAGGATCACATGCTGCGAATGGGACCGTCCCGACACTTGTTCTGCACTGGTATCGGCCTTCAAAATCCCTTATCACTCAAACCCTGTTCTCCACACCCTGAATAGCTCTCCCTACTAGAGCTCGGTACTGACAAAAATATCATATATATCAGCACCATACTAGTTTTTGGTATCAGCATTGATTTTTAAGGCATCAAAATGTGCAGAAAGGGATTTAATAACCCTAAAAAAATATTGGATTCTTTAAATGAGAAGTCAGGTTGTTTATGGAAACTTGTACTGGGGAAATCAGTAGGAATGCAGACGATGTGTTACACAAAGCATCATATGAGAACTGTTATTGAATTTGAAGTATCAGAAACAGTATCGGCATCGGGGAAAAACATGCACCAGTACCCACAACCCCCTTCAATCCAGCTCTTTATTTTGCAGCCTTCCTTCCAGATTTGCCGATGGATAATGTGTTTTCCCCTGTGCAGCGTTAGGAACCATATGGTCTTTTTAGTGTTTTTGGCAGGGGAAACTGTATTGCACTGCTGCGTGAGTTCAGGCTTTATCAGCCACATCTCTTTTTTGTTGACATTTATGTATTATACTTTAGGCATTTAGCTGACGTTCTTATCCGTACTGTTGCAGTGAGTGGAACAGCCGAATAATCTGAAATTCCTAGATCACCGATATTACAAGCAGCCAGCCAGTGGTAAATGGTGTAAAGAGAGACAGAGCAACCTGACTGTAGATGGAACAAAATATTCCTGTAATCCTAATGTGATCACATGATAGAGAAGTGCCAGGAAAGGAAATAAAAGCTGAGGATTTAAAGGTAGAAAGGGCAAAAAGACAAAAAAGCATATCAGAGGATGATGGGAGAGGAGGGTGCGATTCAGGAGGGGATATTAAATATTTTTTTTGAAAAGATGAGTGTTCGGGTGAAGAGAGAAGACGGAGAGTGAAGTCTGGAGTCGAACGCGAGCGAGCTTTGCGAGCGGAGTTGGCTGTTTGATGTGGCAGCGTGGCCAGATTGTGTTCATTTCCTGTTCGGCATCAGATTTGGCCTCAGAGGTGCAGGAACACACACACACACACACACACACACACACACACTGTATTTCCACGTGTACAGTGAGAGGGTTTACACACACAGATGGCTGTGTCAGAAGTGTAACGGGGTCAAATTTATTTCCAATATGTATTTTGTGGTGCGACCCTGCTGCACCACAATGGAAAACCGCACTCGACTGCTGGTATCTGCACCTGCACCTACTGACATAAAGTCAAGTTCTTATGTCAGTAGGTGGTTAACTGCTTGAGACTTGACTTGATGCATGAAGAGAAGACTTGAGACTTGACTTGACTTGGGTTCTGGTGACTTGGGACTTGACTCTGACTTGTACTTTGATGACTTGAAAAGGTTTCTAAAGTCTTGACTTGAGATCTTGTGTTTGTGTAAATGACTTAGATTGAAAGTGATGAGATTTGTTCCAGCGGACGACTGAATTTAAATTCTGTTTTCTGAATTTGTATGGAATGATTGAATTTATTGAAGTTGAAACTGATTATAGAAATCAAACTCATGATGCTCTTACCAAGTTTTTATCCTATTAAAACCATATTGCATTGAAAAGTCCTAGATATTTAGTTTTCTTTAAGATATTAAATTGATACTGGACTCTTGATTTGTTCTGACTTGACTTGCTGTTCTACATTTAGACTTGAGACTTGACTTGAGACTGACTTGGCCAATAAAACAAATTCTGAAAATCAGTACACATGGTTTATCATTCAGTATCTCTAAAATATAGAGGATCCACTCTGTAAAAGTGTCAACATTTTGTCAACCAAGGCCTGAATCTACCTTGGTTGTCAAAATATACTGCTATTTGTTTTGTGCCGTCAGTCTTTTTGTGAGATGAGTCACTTTTTTGAGCTGGTCGATATACAGTATGTCTCCTTATGGAGCCAAGCTCTTCAAATGTAGGAGCGGCTGAAACTTGGGAGTGTGAATGGAAGAGATGAGTGTAGACGGAGCGAAAAGGAAGGAAGGAGTCCAGAGAGGAATGAGTTTGAGTGTGTGAGGAGAGTGAGAGGTTGACCGGGACGAGCGGCTTCTCAACAGCTGTTTCCTGTTTTCATCGCACTTTTCCAGGCGTTAGCGTGTGTGTGTGTGGGGGGCGGAGGTGTAATTTGGCCATTTCTGCTCTAGTCTTTGGCCAGGTACTCCAAATGAACATCCTCCATACTGAAGAATTCCATTGAAATAGATTTTTGAAGTCGTTTTCTGATGTTTTTATGAGTTTTTGAGCTCCTAAAATTACAGAAAATTCAGTTCTATATCACTGAATTGCACCGCCTGAAATGGATGAAAGTAACGCCATTTTCCTGCACCTAGACTGAGCATTTACAACCATGATGAAACTCTATGCTTCATTTAACAACCTAAAAGTAAATTTTTGGTTGAATTCCAGTTTAAATGGCTCCGTTCCCAGTGTTTTCCTCTCCTCAATCATCTTGCATGTAAAGTGAGCTGCTGATTGCTGGGTGTGCACGGCTTGTGCATGGGAGTGCCGCAGGACGCCTGATAAATGAATAACTTGGATTGCAGCAGTTTGAGATTAGATTAGAGCACAGAGGCCGAGCCGGGCGTCGAGTTTTATGTAACCATGTTGAGGGAGGAAGACATTTAGATTTTGGGCATTTTAGCTTTACTTACAATGAGTTAACAGGTATGGCGTTTTGCTCATGGAGACTTTGACAGCTACCATGACCCACCAGAGTTTAACCTGTCCACTTCTGAATGGATGTGAATTAGTTTTTTGTTAGACCGACATTAGTCCTTCATTTAAAAACCAAATCCGTGGTGAAGCCTAGTACAAAGCAAGGTACTGAACTGGCCATCTGCTATTGGCTGATCTTTGGTGCCAGGTGATGTCACCACCACCTCCATAGAAGGTGACATCACCTGGTACCAAAGACCACAACACAGGGAAACAGGGAAACACTGAATACTTGTTTGGCATGAAAATGGTCACGTTTAAAGACATTACAAAATATCAGCTTCAGTACAAAAATATTGGTGTCGGCGTTTCAAACACCTGTATTGTTCAAACCCTTGTGTTTTTTAGCATCTCTGCATCCTTAGACTTTGAGAGTAGTGCTGCATAAAGATCTTGGTGATGTGGGATTTTAATGGAGAAATTTCAAATTTGATATTTTTGTTCCATTTACTATATTTTAGGGATTTTAGCCGATGATCCTTTCCAGAGAGATTTTCAATGAATGAACAGGTAGTGGATTTCAGAGACGGGGCGTTTCAGTGCCTCGCCCCGGGGCCTCTACACCGTGACACGTGGCTGTTGACGGACACTGCCGGTTGCGTGGGATCGACCCTGCGACCTTTCGGGGTACGGGACGTCCTCTCTAACCGCCAGGGCCGCCCCGCCGCCCGTGGGCCCGGCTTGACGTCACGGCCCCCGGCAGGATGGATCTGGCTGCTTCCTCAGCACTCTGCTCCCAGGCTGTTTATCTGAGCGCTTGCCGCGACCCGGCCCGGGCGGCTGTTTGTGTTTCTGCTGCGGCCGCGGCCCCCAGGAGCCGCTCAGCCAGGATGGGAGATAAGGATCCCATACTGCTGCATTGCTGACATGTTGAGTCATCACATGCTGGGGTGCTTTAGGGGGCAACTCAATGCAGAGACTCAACGCAGAGACTTTACATTTTCATTTCAGACATTTGGCTGACGTTAGGGGGCAATCACACCCTAAAAGTTGGTTTTCTTTGGTCCGAACCACAGTGGAAAAGTTCTTTCTTCTTGCATTTTTGCATTTGGTTCGTTTAGGTTCATACTGTCCAATTACAAGCAAACCAGGGCTTGTAAACAAATGTCACATAACTCACAAGTAGCTTGTTTATTGGACAGAGTTTTGGTAACCTGTCATCCTGCAGGTTAGAGATTTTTTAGCAGAATCTGATTCAAGTCTCTGTAACTTTATCTAAGCATGATCCAGGTTTTGTTATGCTCGGCTTTCCAAGCATGAAGAGCTGCTGGCTATCAGATGTCAACATCCGTCTCTTTCTATACCCATAATCCCTTGCGTCTTGGGGTGGTCCTGTTGTTGGTTTGATTACTCCTAACGAACCGCACCACAGTTCTCTTGTTAGAGGACTAAGACTCTCGGTGCCGTTATTTGAGTTCAGATGGCATTTTTCTCACCTGGACAAAGGAACTGAAATGAAGGAGGAAACGCTTCAGAGTTCAAATGAGCCACTCAGACACGCTCGGTGTGAACGCGCCCTTACTTGGTCTTTCCCTGCGGTAAACCAGGTCAACTCTCCGTCCAGCCTTGTTGACCCTTCTCTCTCCCGGCTCTCCAGTGGTAGAATGATCTTGCTTCATCATTCCCCATCTTTCTTCGTAACCTGAAAAAACTCATCTCTTCAAGGAATATTTCATGTCCTCCCTCTCTCGTCTGAATCATAGCTTCCTCTCCCAAAACTTCCTCCTCTGCACGCTCCGGTATCGGCTTGTCTGATGTATTCTGTGGTATTAAATCCTTTCTACCTCACTCCTCAACTCTTACTCGCTTTCCTACCACTTCTAAATCTGGCATGATTATTATAGGGTCACAGGAATATTTTATTGTACCTCCTGTCAGGGGAAATATGGCTTTGACTCTTGGTCTCCTTACTATTCGGTGCTTGTAATGTCAAATGATGTAGGAATTTAAGCATATTCTACTTTTACGCTCACTGAACATCAGTAAATGTGCATGGATCGCGTTTTCCTTACTCAAGTTGGGTGGAAATCTGTTTCTGCTCTTCTCTCTGTTTGGTTTGTGTTGTTTTATGATGTGATGTGTTTTTGGTTTGCTTCAGTGTTTGGGACTGAGCAGATTTTTGGACACAGAGTACTCCATCTCTTGGGGGAATTGTATTTCAACACTACTTGGACTGCCTCTCTCCTGATGTTGTTGTTGTTGTTGGTGAAAGGTTTTAACAGCATCGACGGGGAATTAGGGGCCTGGTGCTCTGTGGTGCACGTGCATGACGAAGGTAGTGGTACCAATGCTGCCAGTCCCACTTTGTACCAGTCGTGGAAAAAGTACTCAAATCCTTTACTTAAGGAAAAGTTGCAACACTATAATGGAGAACCATTAAAAGTAAAAGTCCTGCATTCTAAATTATACTTAAGTAAAAGTATAGAAGTATTATCAGTAAAATGAACTTAAGTATCAAAAGTAAAAGTCCTCATTCTGTCAGAGAGTTAAATTATTGAAGCATGAACCTGTCAGAAGTATTTTAATGTTGTCGGTCTAACTGCTCCATATACTGTTGGGGAGTTTAAACTCTAACAATGCAACATATTTTATGAGCTTATCGTATGTTTTGCGTGTAAAACCTTATTCTGCAAAGTAACTAGTAACTCCAGCCGGCAGATAAATGTAGAGGAGGAAAAAGTAGAAGAAAGATGGAAATATGTAAAGTGCCAGTACCTCAAAATTGTACTTAAGTGCAGTACTTGAGTAAATGTACTTCATTACTTCCCACTTCTGCTTTTCACTGCATGTTTTCTGAACTCCTGCTGCACTTTGGCTCCATCCTGAAGAGGATTTGTTTGGGGAAACGTCAGGTTTTGTTGTTCTGTTGCTGTCTTTTCAGCTGTTGGAAGTTATAAGGAACGATCTGTTGGTTGAGAGACACTGTACTAATTTGGTTCAATTGTACAACGTTCATGAAAGAATTGCCTGGCATGTACTAACGCAGGATAAATGCATGAAACAGAAGTACAATGACTGCCTTTGTGTCCACTTCACTGTTTTCACGCGGGCCTGCAGCAGTCTGTTTATGCGAGCTCTCTGTGTAAAGCCTGAGCTGTGAGTTCGTGCCGCTCCAGCGTCTGTCTTCTGTCACTTCGGCCCGCTGTAACCGAGAATCCGCTGCTGGACGCTAAGGCTGCGTTCACACCGCAGTGCTAAATTGCTGCTCATATTTGGGAGGGGGGGGGACAAGTCAGGTCAAGTTTATTTGGATAGCCAGAACACTGTTACAGCCTCAATCAGCTTCACAACGCCCAAATTATGAAAACAATAAATGAAAATGACACCCCACAACCTCAGACCCTCAACTTAAGATATAATAAAACTTTCAGAAAAACCTCATTAGGAAAAAAAATGGAAGTTATGTTGGTTAGGGCCTCACAGAGAGGGATTCCCCTAGCAGGATGGTCAGGCTTGGAATGAGTGCCGAGAGTTTTCACTCCCCAAATACCAATCAAGTTACTATTTGTCTATCTTTCCATCGTTGTGTCTTGTCGTCCTCCATGCTAACTTTGCCAAAATTAAGTTATCTTTATTTATTTATTTAGTGGTTTATTTTTTCAGGGACAATGCACATCAATCAACAGTCAAACTGTAAATGAGCCAGAGTTAGCCAGAAAGGCTAACTCAGAAAGGCTCTCAGGTGAATGATGTAGGAGGTTTACTTATTGTCATGGCAACGCGTGTTGAAATACAAGTCGCATGTAGGTCGCATGCCTCAGGATCTGATTTTATACCACACATCCATGTGGTCCAGATGGGAATTGAATAAACGCGACTCCATGCAGCTTTTTGCTGTTCACACTGATTAGAAAACCTCAGATCTGAGTCACTTGTGAGGGGGGAAAAGTCTTTCAGCTGCAGTGCGAACGGAGCCAAACCGTTTTCTTCTGATGCCTCTACAAAGGGATTGCTGTTAAATGTTGCACCCCGGCCTCCTGCCCAAATGAGTTGGCACAAAGATGAAAACACTACAAGGAAAAAAAAAGGGAGAGAAGGAATACTAACTTTGCAGGTGAGATAAAAAAAAAACGACAGAGGGCTTATAAAAACGTCTCACCCTGAAAGAGAGAGCGGCGGTCTGACCCGTCTCCTCCTCCTCCTCCTCCTCCTCCTCCTCCTCCTCCTCCGCTGCTGGCAGAGTGTGTGTGTGGATTTGAGGAGTGTGAGGTTTCCATGGAGCCTGAACAAAGCCATCTGGACTGAGGAATGTGGCTGGGGAACGCTGCCTGCTGCACACTGCAGGGCCAATAGCATGGGAGTCCTGATAAGAACCCTGCGTGTGTGTGTGTGTGTGTGTGTGTGTGTTCTTGTATTTCTATACTTGCTTGCCTACATGTGTACAAGCCAGTCTTCTGCCACACGTGTTGCATTTTGCTGTGTCATCCTCTGCCTTCTGGTAATATAACCAAACCAGATCAGAGCAGACGCGTCTATCTTCCGTCTTTTCAGATTAAGAGCGTAGAAGTCAATGCATTGTGTAAACGGTGTAAAGAGAGACAATAACGATTATTTTCATTGTCGATTAACCTGTCGATTAGTTTCTCGATTCATCGATTAGTTGTTTGGTCTATAAAATGTCAGAAAATGGTGAAAAATGTCGATCAGTGTTTCCCAAAGCCCAAGATGACGTCCTCAAACGTCTTGTTTTGTCCACAACCCAAAGATATTCAGTTTACTGTCATAGAGGAGTAAAGAAACCAGAAAATATTCACATTTAAGAAGATGGAATCAGAGAATTTTGACGTATTTTTCTTAAAAAATTACTCAAACCGATTAATCGATTATCAAAATAGTTGGCGATTAATTTAATAGTGGACAACTAAGCGATTGCAGCTCTACTGAATTTTTCAAAGCCTTTCAATAATAATCGGTGCTGGTAAAATTCGTTCGGTCTCTCTGATGTGCAGAGGATCGATGGCCGTCCCTACTGGTGTGAAACTAAAGCACATTATGGTTTACGATTAAAGTTTAGGAATTATTGTCATCGCTTACATAATTTGTAAGCAGTGCTTTTCAGGATAGAATCATATGTGCATCTTTTCTTGAAATATTGACTGACTGACTCGGTTTCAGGTGGCAAAATGTTCCCAAAATGAATATACAGTTGGGGGTTTTTTTTTGTGTGTAAAATATCTTTATTGTGCTTTTTTATTTTCTGCCCCATGCCACAAACACAACAAAATGGCCACCAAACAAGGTAAACAGGTCACAGTATAAAAGCATTCAGTCCCAAGACAGTTGACAGTTTCACAGCAGCAAACATTCCCAAGAGAAAAAGAAAAAATGAATAAATGCATAAATAATAAATTGAACTTAAGAAAAAAGCATACATTTAAAGAAATAATAACTAAAATAACCCTGCATCACATCAATATTATCCATCGTTTTTCCTGTAACAGTCTAAAACAACACCTGATAAAATAGGACCAATAAAAATCATGAATATATTGGGTTTAATTTGACTGAACATGGTATCTGCAAACATATACAGACATACAGAGCTTTCCCAACCGAGCACAACCCAAGCAAAGAGAATGTGGAAGTAGCTCGGCTTTGACTATTACTCCTTATTAAAGATGTTTGTCTCAGAGTACTGAGGAAAAATAATTAAAATTGGTTTGAGGAAGAGAAAGGAGGAAGGAAATAAAGGTGAAGAAAACATGCAGCACATTGGGGAAAGATAGAAAATGGTGAATAAGAAGAGGGGGAGGGGAGTGTTGGGAGCAGCTGTCGCTAGTTTGCACTATGGTGTGTGTTGTGTGTGTGTGTGTGTGTGTGTGTGTGAAGAGTAAGTGTGTGTTCTTGTGTGTTAAACATGTCGTTCACACCCCACGTCTTCTGTGTTACATGAGAACGTATATTCAAACTGCCTCATGTACACTGACTGAAATAATGACATTGAGATAATACTTAGGAAGATGTAGATAATGCTAATAATGATAATGTACTATTACTACTACTACTACTACTACTACTACTACTACTACTACTACTACTACTACTACTACTACTACTACTACTACTAATAATAATAATAATAATAATAATAATAATAGTATAATGACAATAGCTGGGTGTCTGTAAAAGTATTTTATGTGAGAAATTACGCTCGCTTGAAGTGGAAAAGTGTTTTGTTGTTAAAGAACGCATTCGTCAACTAAATAAAGATGTTGGCTTGGTTCATTTCATTGGTTGAAAACTAGCTTTGGACATTTTGAAATGTTGCCTGCAAAATGTCTGTCCATTATGACTTCCCAGAAATGTTGTACATGTAGTTTGTATAACTGTAAGGCTTTATATATTTGAATATTGTCAAGTGTTTTTCTTTGTTTTCATCTCCAGGCAGCAAGAAGTACAAATAAGAACAGCTCACCCAATACTAATCAATTTTTGAATACTTTTCTGGTGTGTGTGTTTTTTTTTTTACATTCAGGAAGCCGATTTATTCACGTCAGCCTGCTCTACGAACCAGTAATCCCTTAAAATAACCTTACATTTACATTAATTCACCCCTTAATTCATGCAAAATCCCCTTTAAAATGAGTCATGGGAGTTATCAGTGGAGGAGATCCCATCAAAAGCACCTTAAACAACGTGTGCAGCCTCAGTGTGTAGTGATAGATATATTTCTGTTGTTTTTCTTTCTATTTCTTTTCTTAACGAAGTTCCAAAGCAGCTGCATGGAAACAACACGCTCATCGGTTCACATTACCAAAAGTTATCTTTTAATAAAACCTGACGCCTTGTATCTGATACGCTGTCGAGCCCCACCATGCAGCGCTGTGCACGGGACGAGCTCACCATGATATATTTAGTGTAATTAAGAAGCGTCACGCAGTTTAAGTGACTCCAGAGACATTCGGCCGTGCGGATGACCCACCACTCCCCAGCGTGGTATGGGACAGAAACCAATGAAAGAGTTTAGTTCCAAAATGAGCCATCAGCCATTTGGGGGGAAAAACTCGACTCCTACGCTTTCACAACATGACTGATGGCACATGAAAACAAATTATACCGCTCTTTAGAGAATAGCATTTAACTGAAGTCTTTGGTTGACCAAATCAGACTGGATTCCTCAATACTTAGCGATAATGAATGCTATATTTCATGTAATGATTTTGTCATCATTTTTTCCCATAATTGATATGTAGCACTTAGGAATAGAACTTCAAACAAGGTTCCTACCAATTTTCCTTTTCAAAATTGCAGACTTTTCCAGGCCTTCATTTCTTGACTTGACTTGAAATTGTAGTCTGTGTTAAAATTGTTTAAGCTGATTTGACTGTCAACTAGACCATATTTTTACTCTATAGTTGAAGATTATGCTTCACACAAACAAAAATCCCAGTAGGTGAAAAGGCTTTGGGTCAGAGCTACATAAAATGTGTGTTGTTGTTCGATATCGGATTAAAGAACTCATACTTGGCTTTGAAATGTTGAGAAGAAGAATGGAAAAGTTGCACCAGACGTATACACATTATGCTCTGAAATGGAAAAATTAGTGTATGTCTAATTTTATTGATGACACATAGGGCTGCAGAAAAAAAACGTTTATTGTGACGGACATCCTGTCGATGCAACACAACACATGTCGCAATCGCAATATTGAGCAAAATGGCTGTTAACATGCAAACCTTGAGACTCGTTCCTCCTCCTGTTGTTCCTCCAGCTTCTCTGACATTTCTTGGGAATTTGTGTAACTGCCAGTCACAGACGCTTTTGTTTTCAGGAACAAATAGATCAATGACCCAGTCCTGTTTTTACATTCCCACCCAGTTCCCAGGATGTACAGATACTTGACGTTTTCCACGGGCATTTCTGCAACGCAAACTCTTGTTTTCACAGAAGCCGGGAGGCCATTGTACCTCGTTTCCTCGACAGGTTTTCTGTCAGTAAAGCTTGAGGTAAACGTCTGGTTTTGACGTCGGTTTTGTCCTTTCATTAGAGGCTGTGAGAAAGCTCGGCTCAGAGGTTCGAGAGACCGTCCTGTAGGTTTGGGTATCGTTAGGATTTTACCGATTCCGGTGCCGTTTTCTTATCGATTCGATTCTTTATCGATTCCCTTATTGATTTCCACTGTGTAAAAGACATACAGTACATACATACAGCTTTAGTGCAGTTAACTTTGTTTTATTACTCAAGAAAGACATTCCTGTGAAGAGCTACTTTTGTCTCAGAATTACTTCTCAAAACAGCTAAGGCACATTTGGCATAACGCCGTACTTGAGAGAACAGCTACGTTCAAAATGCTTAATGACCAATAAGAGGAATCATTAGTGCGGTGTCTTATCGATTGCGGTGAATTTGGAACTGGGACTAAATTGGAACCGGTGCCTTACCATCCTGTAACCAAAATGTCACCAGTTCAATCCCCACAACAGCCAGTGTGTACCCATGAACAGCTACATACATATCCTGTTGAAGTGTCCTTGAGCAAGACACTGAACTCCTACCTGCTAACTCACTGGACTCTGGATAAGAGCGTCAGCTAAATGCCTAAAATGTAAAATAGTCTTCGGTAACTTGAGCCACAGGAATACTCAAAATCAATTACTTTTGGACAACTTTGCTGATAAAATCTTGTTCTCTCAGCATTGCGCTGATGATTTGGGTCCACACTGGACAAATTGATCATGGGGCTGTGAGACAGCGATGACATAACTGGAAAAAATGTGTTATTCATAAGCCAGGAAGTATGGCGAATGAATTTTATATTTTAAGTCTTAATAACTTTGGGACTCTTGTAAAAAAAAAAGGAAAAGTATGGGAAGAGATATTGTTGTTTAGTCCTGGTACACGTATAAATACACTTTTTATGTTGTTTCTATGTTGTTGTAGACCCGCAGCCATTTCACATATTATGATTGAGAGTGAAGCAACTTCATTGACAGTCTCATTGCCTCAGCCTCCGTCAACATGAATCATAATTATCATTAACCAAAATCTGCACGTCAACAAATGCGTGTGTGGAAACGGTACGGCGTTTCGAAATGTGTCGGAAGCGTTGAGACTACACCAAGCAAGATAGCATACCAAGTATTAAGATTAATGTGTTTCTGCTGTCTTATCTTTTCGTCCTTACAGAGAGGAGGTTCAGGAAAACTGTGTTCGCTGGAGGAAGAGGTTTAACTTTGTGTGTAAGATGAGCGCCAACCCCCACACCGGAGTCCTGGACCCCTCCGTCTGCAGGGTGTCGGTCAGGAAGGTACAAGAGCTTCAGAGATCTCTTCTGTGTGTGTGCTAGATCAAAGTAAACTACTGATTACAAATTACTAATCTAAAAGTAGATTAGTAAAAATCTAATTGAATTTGCTTGGCTGCTGTCTGAACACTGGACATCTGTGTCTGTGAACATCACATCTGTTTCTTGCATGCATCTGCTTGTCTGTATTTCTGCTGATAGCATTAGTCCGTCTCAGCAGAATTGAATAGACATTTCTGTGCTGTTAAACTGGGAAGTGATCATTTCATCACTGATCCATCTCATTGATTTAGTGTTTAGATAATGTCAGCTTGTTTGCTGGCTAGTTAGCTAGCTAACAGTTTGTTCAGGTTAACTGAGCTGACTCTTCTCAAGCTACAACTCAGAGTGTTTTGGAGTAGAGACTAGGGCTAAAGACAAGACAGTTTACTGTGTCACAGTAACCAAATCCACCTTATCACACTATTCACTTTTACTGAGAACGTTACTGAATGGATCTACAGCCACACCACAACAAGCTGCATCAGCTAGCTCTCTGTTTCTAGTCTGGTTCTTATATAATTAGATATTATTTGTGCACAGACAATTCTCCAGGGGGCCTCCATGATGGTGCCAGATGTGGAGATTTGTGATAAAACTGCAAAGCCTCTGTATCTTTCCAAATAATCAATTTTGCAAATGCTTTAATCCAAGTGCCTTACAGTACCATGAGTGCATATACTTTTAAGCTGGCAGTGTTCGGCCTGTTCACACAAAACTGAAAATATCCCCTGTATTTCAATGAGACCTACAGTATGTGTTGATAGGTGACATAGATTGACATGGAGTGCAGTGCGTTAAAATATCACAAACTCAGTCAGTTCAATAAGTTGAGCCTTGTTAAACTTTTGACAGAGCGCAGGTAAACTTCATATGCTAATGGGCTTTATCAGCCAATGAAATTTGTACAAACTGCTTCAAAGTGTTTCTAGACATGTGAACGCCACCTTAGTGCCTCGCTCCACCCGTTGAGCTACACAGGGACCATGAGTTTAGTCGTAGCCCTGTAATTTGAGCTGTAATTTGAGCCCTGTACTTGTAGCCCTGTAATTGGAAGCCTCTTTAATATAACGGTGGATCAGTGGGATCCGCTCTGGATTCATAACTCTCTTCCTGTTTTCCCTGCAGGAACTCAAAGGAGGAAAAGCATATACGAAGGTAAGAGCTCGTCCCCCCCCCTCTCGGTCGCCTCACCCCACACGTTCATAAACACATAGAAACAGTTACTGATGTGCTTATGTCAGTACTTGTAAACATGAATGACATGCCATCTAAATATTAGCGTTTCTCACAGCACTTTGACGAGCGTGTGACCACGCTGGCACGCACATAAATCATAAACCTGTCCGCCTTGCGTTCACTTTTGCCGGGAATCTGCAAAACATCCTGCCAACACTTCTCTTCCCCGAACCCTAAGAGTCTGTGATGGATTCGTCATGCCTCGCGGGTGCGTTTACAAGGCCGGTCGGTCCCCCTCCATGAAGATGAAGTTCTGTTGATCCGCTGAGGTTGTTGCCCGACAGGAACCGTTTCCTCCTGTTTTCTCCCATTCTCCATTTAGATTTCCTTTTAGCTAAATATATCCCCGCTTCCCTCCTTGGAAGTTGGTTTCCTTAAGTACACACCTCCGAAAACGGTAGCTGCTACAGGAAAGGAAACCTGGAGAACAAAGAATGGGAGCGATTTTGTTTTTTGGTCGACAGAGCTGCACAGTTAATCAAAAAAACATCAAAATAGTTACCGTAGACGACTGCACGTTCTACATCGGAAAAGATGTTTCAGACTCCTAGGTCGGTGATTCTCAACCTTTTTCATATCAAGTACCCCTAATTTAGTCCACATTATAGCCACAAACTCCCTTTTGATGAGATTTTGTCTCTCTGACCCAAATCTGAGAATATATTTATAGTCAGATATGATTTTGTCCAGAACTCCATGACTATCTGTACTGTAGGTAGAGAGATGACAGAGAAACTATGATCAAAATAATCATTCTTCTACATTCTCTAATTGTGTTAACTTCTTGTAAATTAAATAATGGTGAGGTTTAGTAATTCATTAATTTGCTGGGGACCCTCTGGAACTCCCTCAAGGACCCCTTGGTGGTCCCCGGACCCCACGTTGAGAACCACTGTCCTAGGTAACAAGGTATTCTGGTGCTGTGCAGAATCCATGAACTGCAAATCAAATTGCACAGGCTTTCCCTTTATTCAAACGAAGCAAATCTTACACACTCACACAATTTAGACATTTTTTAAGCGCTGGAACTGAAATGATGTAGTAAAAACTGTGGTTACATACAGTATATTTCAATTCATATCGTAATAATATTCAGTGAAATATCTCACAGCCCCGCTCTTCAGCCATTCATTGTTACAACAAAAGAAGTATGTGTAATGTGCACAGTTGGTAAATAATACACATTTTCCAGTCTTAGTGGTTGAATGTGAACCGGTGCTAACAAGTTGTAGTACAGGCTTGGAAAATAGAGTTTGAGACCCTATGTGTCCCATCATTTTGAAGTGTCTAAGCCTTTTCATTTTAGCTTAGTAACATTTTAGCTTCTTTGTGAAGTTGTTTTTAAATTGCTGTTGGTGTACATGATGTAAAAGTTTTAGGAGACACAAGTGTCTTAGTTCACGTGGGCCGTCCGGCTTCCTGAGTCTTTTTCCGCCCTTCCTCTCCAGCTTTTAATGAATAGGCATAGCTATCCCTCCAGGATCAAGACCCTCTTAATCTTAAATCAATCATTAAACTAAAATAAATGAAAAGATATCTGGCTGTTATTTGAAGTGGGTTAAAAAAAGGCATGCTGGACTGGTTACAGAGACTCTCTCTTAACCGCAAGATCACAGATTCAGTCCCCACAACATAACATGCATCTACCAACAGCTGTGTGACCTGTCAAAGTGTCCAAGACACTCTGGATAGGGGCATCAGCTAAATGCTTAAAATGTGAAAGTAAAAACCTACCACCAACGACTTTTGGCCGGCACAAAGCCGCCCTGAAAGCCATCAGACCGTCTGCAGACCGCCTGCAGACCGCCTGCAGACCGTCTGCAGACCGCCTGCAGACCGCCTGCAGACCGCCTGCAGACCGCCTGCAGACCGCCTGCAGACCGCCTGCAGACCGCCTGCAGACCGCCTGCAGACCGCCGTCTTCCAGCGGCTCGATTTCTGTCCCGCTGAGGAATGAAACGTGTTTTTTTTGCACTCCTGTCATACAGTAAACATCAGATGCTCGTGACGTGAAAGATGTAATTTCCTTGGTGGGGGTCACAGAAGCTTCGTCCGTCCCAAACAGGTGCCAAAAAAAGGCTTGTGAACCCCTGCATTAGGAAGTCTAGCGTGACTCAAGTCAAACTGCTTGTGTTTTCACCCTCAGCTGGGCTTCACAGACCTCAACATGGCGGAGTTTGCTGGCTCTGGCTCCACTGTGCGCTGCTGTCTGCTGGAGGGATACGACACAAAGAACACACGGCAGGACAACTCCATACTGAAGGCAAGGAGCTGCAGCAGATTACAAAATCAACTCAAAAAACCATAGAAAAAGACAAAAGTGGACGGGGGTAAAGGGCTTGAAAACTCGGGGAGAAAGGCAGAAGAAACTCAGCTGCTCTTAGAGGCCGATGGATGTTCAAAAAAAAACAACTTTATTGGTATTTAGAGTATTTCTCTTGGCTTGGCTTGATGCTAACGCCATTAGGAGAAGGAGAGAGAGGCATTTCTGACCATTTTCATTTTAAAAGTCTGTGCTCTAATGGTATGAATGAGGATTTTAATGTGAATGTTTTTTTTTATAGGTTCTTAAAGATTGATTGTTGACTCCTAGGCATTGACTGTTTACCTGTGACCTATTTACTGATTGGTCTAAGTCCACTAAGGGTGCCGTTTTGACCGTGTGTCCAAAGTGTTCGTTTTGGAAAAGCATTTAAGATCTGTTGTCTCTCTGTCTCTGTCCTGATGAAAACTTTCTGCTAAAACGCTTCATCATTTCTTAGAGCAACTGTCGGCCTCCAGAAGTAGCTGAGCTTGTTTTTCCTTTCTACCTTTTTCTAGTTCAGGCTCCTTGGCTGTAAAACGAGGCAGCAACAGTTTTTTTTTCCTCTTAAACTGGGAGAATAACCAGCTCATAACCAGAAAGAATAAATGAGTTGTGTGTTCGTTCAGCAGTCACAGTCAACATGTTCCTGTTAGACTTGATGCTGATGAATTACAAATCACTCATCAGTTACTGTAAAGGCACAAGATGCTGCATCATTTCACATGCAAATTAAGCAATCTGTTTCCTTTGTGGGTAAAGGAGTTCCTGGT
Organism: Centroberyx gerrardi; assembly: GCF_048128805.1. Classification (NCBI taxonomy): domain Eukaryota; kingdom Metazoa; phylum Chordata; class Actinopteri; order Beryciformes; family Berycidae; genus Centroberyx; species Centroberyx gerrardi. Next base: position 31,274,180 of record NC_136004.1, on the reverse strand, counting down.
TCTTTCACGGTTTAGTTCGGGCGTCCTGCAGCGCCACCCAGAGGCGACAGCTCACACTGCGGCTGAGGGGAGCTGAGCCAAGGCTTTCCTCACTACGTGCCTCTCACAGATTTCACATAGTTTTTCCTGGCTCATGTCAGTAACCTTACTGGCTTTTTCCCACCAGTTGGTTTTTATTGCTTAAGCTGATAAATGGGCTGTTTAGCTGAAACATGTTTCATTTAATTTCATTTCATATAGCACTTATTTAAACATGGCCACAAAGTGTTTCACAAAAATAAAGTAAGAATAAGACATGCCTGACAGAATGCAGATATTAAGAAAAAAGAGAAGCAATAGTAGACAATAATGAACAACAACAAATGTGTATAAAAGAAACAATACAATAAAAAGGCAAAGAATTCAACCCATAAAATCAATTCGAAAAGGATGTTTTTTTAAAGAGGGATTTAAAAGAGGATTGTTTAAAAGAGGACTGTTCGTTGTGACTGCTGAATAAAAACAAACATTAACTTTTTGAGAGTTAGGGGTATTATTTTTAGGTGTTTTTCTTTTTGTGTCATATTGAACCTAGCTGGGCGGGGTAGAGATGATATTGCATCATGTTTTGATTAGTCACTGCTGATGAGGACAGGAATAATGCTTCTATAGACGTTATATAACCACCGTACAGGAGTGCAGTCAGGTGTGCAGGAAAGCAGGAACATGGGAGGCAGTAACTGCACAATTTTGGGGGAAAAATGAGACTTTATCACTTTGTTCAGAGGAGTATAAGAGGATGAAGAATAAGCATGTTTTCAAAGATCATTTGACTGGGCAGTAAAAAGACATTTTTCTCACTTTCGAACTCTGAGCTGTTAACTGCCATTTGCATTTGGAGGGCAGAGAAAGTGTTGTATGTGCAAAAAAAAGTCCCAGTCCTTTAAAGAATCCTGGAAAATCACAACCAGGCTGAGTGTGGTATAAATTGTTCTTGCATTTCTTACAGGTGATCATCGGGATGACCCTCCTGTCTGGAGATCCGTGTTTTAAAACGTGAGTCGTTTAAATTTTGAAATTTCTGATTCCCTTTCGTGAAATGGCGATTCTCACCTGCACAGATTTGTGTTCTTTTCACTTTTTGTGTTTTGTCATTTGGTTTTATCACTTTACCGCTTTATGAATTTGTAGCTCTGTACCCTGCAGATATCCTGTACATCTGTAAATCTGTCAGTAACCATCATGGCGAGAATTCCTCATCAGTTAAACTCTTCACTATCTTTACTATCTTTGTTATCATAAAGACGCTCCTTAAGCTTTTGTCCCCCATGTGAAATTGGGTCGAGGACTATGGACTGGACTCAGTCTATTTGTTTGTTTGTTTGTTTGTTTGTTCCTCCATTGCACATGATATCTCACTGCTGACTGGATTTTGACAAAACTTTGAGGAAATATCCATCTCACCACTACGCTACATCTTTCATGTGAGATATCACACATGACACATGAACAAATGAATGAACACTACTGATTGGATTTTGAAGAAACTTTGGAGAAGTGATGGATCTTACTACTGCTTTCCAATTTTCAATATGTTTTCAATATGACTCTGATTGGCCTGAGAGGGGCGCTATGATTACAGATCAAACCAAGGTGACATATTTGTTTCTGATGATTTCTGATTATTTTATTGTATTTTATTTATATCCTTTATTACCTTCTTAACCATATCCTTTAGCAGCTTTACTCTTTGAAAACCTCTGGTCTTTGCTGCTGCAGTGACCCAGTTTCCCTCGATAAACTCCATCTTATCTAAACATGCCAAGCTAAGCTAAACTACGGCTCCCTGCTCATTTAATCTTCCAGCCCTGATAAGTTGTTTTGTTGTGTTCCTGCAGCCCTCCCAGCACAGCGAAGTGCATCTCCATCCCGGGCCAGGAGCACGCCCTGCAGCTGGACTGCAAGGGGGAGGGGACCGCCGAGCCCGGGCCGGCCGGGGGCGTCTCTCTGGGCAGGACCAGCAAGCCGAGACCCTCCATCGTCAGCTCAGGTACGACTGTGTGTGTGTGTGCGGGTAGCTCGTCGATTCAAAGACGAGTTCGAGTCAAGACTAGGTCCAAAGAGGGTCGAGACCAAGTCAAGACCTAAGCAAATCGGGTCCCTATATAAGACAAAGACCAAAATGGGCAATAAACAGTGTATATTTCTTTCCAAATGCAAAAATAACAACAAAGGATCTGTCTTAAGGATGAACGGGAGTAGGCAACGCTTCATTTTACTGGGTCATGAGACAAAAAGTTTGAGCACCGCTGTGTTAGAAGACCCGTGCCTCGTCTCCAGCGGCCTCGTTTCAGCTGTTCAGCTCTGCCAGCCGCTCCGCCGTCTTTAAATCCTGTCCAGACTCTCCACTGCTCAGCCAAAACCCCTGGAAGAAGTTCTAAAAAAAAAAAAAAAAAAAGTGTTTTTGACTGGATTTTCCTGCCACGGAAAATGAGCTGGTAATGCTTAGGATTTGTCAGTTTGAATTAAATTGAAAATTGAAAGATTTTTTTATTGCAACATGCAACGTGATTTGAAAAGTGGGGATTTTGTACAGCGCTTGAGTGTCTGTCTGAAACACCAAGGAAAAGAAGTCTGCAGGTTTTCATTCCAACCAAACTGAACAGCAGTTGGATTCAAGATTCAATACTTTATTGCCAGACTAACCTAGTTGTTAGGAATTTGTCTAACAGAACAGATAACAGAGCAACATTAACAACAAGGACCTCAAGCATAATATAACATAGAAGACATGATAAAGTACATGACAACACACACACATGACCCCCTCCCACCCCACCACATAAATAAAAAAAAAAGTGCCTAAATCCATGAATGTAAGACTTAAAAAAGTACAAGAATAAAGTCCAAGTAGCAGATCACCTTAGAGGTATAATAAGAGATCTGGTAAAGTGACGAGTGCTTTAAAAAAACTTTTGTCTAACACACAACAAACACACGGATTGGAATGAAAACCTGGAAACTGAGAAACTCTGCTCTGGTGATTTCAAAATGTCTTTTCGATAAATTGTGCGTTCCTGGTGTGAAAGTAAACAAATGCTTTTTTTGCCGTCAAGTCTTCCAGTAGAATCTGGAAAAATAAGTTCAGAAAAGATTTTTTGACAGGATTTTCCTCAAAATAAACCTGTGGTGTTTTGTGTGTTTGTTTTTTTTTTTTTGCCGTCAGGTCTTCTGGAAGAGTCTGAGCTGAACCAGTCCGGTCCTGCAGAAGTCTTCCAGTCGGGTCACTCCCGTAACTCGAGCTACGCCAGCCAGCACAGCCGGATCTCAGGTGCAGGCTTCACTCACACTGGACACTCGGTTCCTCCCCTAAATGTCTTTTATCATCTACTAATTAAGACTTTCATTCCCAAATAAGAAGTTGGCCGTTTGATAAATGTGACATGGGAAAATGGGTATTTTTTTTTTAACTTGGAGCATTTAATCGTATTGATTATGTTTTTTTTTTTTTTTTAATCTGTAATAGATATACACTCACCGGCCACTTCATTAGGTACATCTGTTCAACTGCTTGTTAACACAAATATCTAATCAGCCAATCACGTGGCAGCAACTCAATGCATTTAGGCATGTAGACACGGTCAAGACGATCTGCTGAAGTTCAAACCGAGCATCAGAACGGGGAAGAAAGGTGATTTAAGTGACTTTGAACGTGGCATGGTTGTTGGTGCCAGACGGGCTGGTTTGAGTATTTCAGAAACTGCTGATCTACTGGGATTTTCACACACAACCATCTCTAGGGTTTACAGAGAACGGTCCGAAAAAGAGAAAATATCCAGTGAGCGGCAGTTCTCTGGGCGAAAATGCCTTGTTGATGAGAGAGGTCAGAGGAGAATTGCCAGACTGGTTGGAGCTGATAGAAAGGCGACAGTAACTCAGATAACCTCTTTACAACTGTGGTGAGCAGAAAAGCATCCCAGAATGCAACACGTCAAACCTCGAGGCAGATGTCACTTTGGTAGCCGGTTGACACTGAGCTGAAAGCTGATACCTACCCAGTATTAGTAAGGTGTACCTAATGAAGTGGCCGGTGAGTGTATATATATTTTTGGAATGAAACCCTTCAAATCTGAATACGCCCCTCCCTGGTTTTATATACACTGCCTTGTAATTTCATGTAATTTTTGTTGTAGTTCATGTCTATTTCATCCTATTTTTGAAGCTGTTCTTGTTGTACCTGGTCCCTGTTAAATAAACTTAAACTAGTGTTCTGTACCACTAGGATCTACTTCTACTGCTAGTTCTGCACTACTAGTTTCTACTCTTATAGCGTTAGACTGCTGCTGTCCCTCTGATGGAGATCTCAGCTTGAATTCTTTATTGAACTTGAAGTTTTCTCTGTGTTCTTCCAGTAAAGTGAAGCAGACAGGTTACATATACAGTATATGAGTTCAAAAAAGAAAAAAAGGAGACAGATACAATGTTCTGGTAAACAAGTTTTCAGGATTCAAGGATTCAGTAATTTCCACTCTGCAACCAGACCCACACCAAAGAAAGAATTATATACTTAATGCATATAAATGATTAAAGCGTAATTTCCTCCCCCTCTCTCTCGTCTCCAGGCTACAGCACCGAACACTCCTGCTCCTCCAGCCTGTCCGACCTCACGCACCGCAGGAACACCTCCACAGGCAGCAGCACCTCGGGGGGCCCGGGTGTCACCGCCGACACCCCCCCCGCAGAGGGCGACAAGGACAGCTGTCGCCCGGAACGACCCCCCCGCCCCCCCCGGCCCGTCTTACCCCTCAACAGGCCCCCCAGGTACAGAGAGACGTCGCC